>NW_024582405.1:2145602-2241230 GCF_018398535.1 Haplochromis burtoni | reverse complement strand
CACCATTTGACCTTAGAACTGAAGAAGCTTCTCGGATGAGAGGTGAAACGTCTTCAAGTAACTTAAAGAAGTCCAGACGCTTTTCTTTGCAAGCTCCTTTGACTACAAGAACAGTGAACATTAGTAAATGTGATGCCCATGTACTCACCAAGTAATTCTGACCAACTTGTTTTTCTTTTCTGTAAGTCCCAGAAAGCTGTCAGTGATGCTGAGGAGAGCGACGCTCTTCATGAGCCGCAGTCTTCCATATGAGGACATCATCACTTTACAGGCTGTGTGTGTTTATGAAGCTGCTTGGAGACCAAAAACATGTTTATGTGACCGACAAAGAGAGGTTTGTTGCTGCTGCTTCTGGGCAGTGTTGTGTAGATAAGAAAGTTTGTTCAGTCACTATGTGAGTGTGTGTGTGCATGTGTGATCTCAGGTTTCATGGCTTTTACTTAAATTACACAGTGTAGCATGCTTGTGTAACACACAGACACACACACAATAGGTCAATTCAGCAGACTGGGACCACACCCAGAATATTCTCCACACCGACTTTACTAATTTTAACCAAGTCTTGCTAATCAGGTCATGATCCCAGACTAAAGCTCATTCACCAAAAACAGCCTCCTACAGCAGAGCAGTATCAGTTACCATCAATGAACTGAGCAAAGATGTATCAGAGTGAACTTCCAGAAGAATCATTTTAAAACACGTTTTTGAAGGAAAGTCAACACTGCTCAACATTAAAAATGGAATTGAATTTGGATCATTCAAAAATAACTGTCCAAATAAGTGCCCGTATTTGTTTCAAGATGGCTGTTGATTCATTGCGTCCAGGTGAAGTGGTTTGATCAGATTGAAATGGATCTCCTGATTATCTGCTATACACTTCTAAAATAAATTAAATATGAATCCCTGAGTAATTTGACAAGATTTGCAATAACACAATAGAACTTGTACGGCTTTCTTGAGAATAGAGAATAGAGGTACTTGATTTATTTATTTATTTATTTTGTTTCACACGTGGTACAGCAGTAAAGAGAAATAAGAGAAAGAGTATTAAAAAGCATATCAGGGTGTCAAACTCCAGTCCTCGAGTGCCAGCGTCCTGAAACCTTTCCATCTGTCCCTGCTGCAACACACCTGAATAAAATTAGTAGGTCATTAGGAAGACTACAGAACTTGACTGCATGTTGAGGTGACATGCACTCCCTAATCCTACTCAAGTAAATTTAAATAAATGTAAGTGTTTGCAACAATGTACTTACAAAGTACTTTTATTACACCATGTTCATTCACTGATGAGCTGCTGTAACATGAATCAAATGGCTGAATTGTCACCTCAGCATGCAGTCAAGTTCAAAAGTCTTGCTAATGATTTACTAAATTTATTCAGGTGTGTTGCAGCAGGAACACATGTAAAGGTTTCAGGACACCGGCCCTTGGAGACTGGAGTTTGACACCAGTGGCATAGATATACAGGGACAGAAGTGAAGGATTGTTAGGGGTAGAACAAACTATTCTTATGGCTGTTAGAGTCACCTCTGTTGGGATAAAACATGTGCACAGGTAATGGTAAATGATTAAAAACGGTAGAATAATGCTAAATATTTAAGAAATGCTGCGTGAATCTGTGGAGCTGCTTAGCCAACGCGTGGCTGCCCTCTAGTGGTAAGGCTCTTATTGTGACGGTGAGAGCTGTCCGGAAGCCACGGCCTCATTGTGAACGCGGCCAACAGCTTCAAACGGATCCATCATGGCGGAGAGAGAGAGTGAAATTTCCCGCAGTTTTCCCCAGACTCAGAACAAGTGGAAGCAGCCAGTTCTGGAGAGACTGCAGCAGGGTCGCGGCAGAGGACTGCCAGGTCCCAGGCGACCGAGCAGAAGACAGACCGGCGGCCGTAGGTGGCCGACTTCAGAGTCCCCAAACCAGAGGCAGTGTGGCGGGAACGAGCCCCGGTAAATACCCCCCCCCCCTTAAGTTAATGTATTACTTGATTAAAAATGATTATGATTATTTTTCTCGTCATTTTTAAGTAGATGTCGAGAAGCACCGACAGACAACCTAAAAGCAGAATTTCCCAAAGTGAACTTGGTGGAAAGGTAAGCTAACCAGTGTTGGACAAGTTATTTTGAAAAAGTAGTTATATTTACTTTCATTTCACCTTTAGAAACTATTTATCTTGTCTTGTTTGGTATCGTTCTTTTCAGGACAAACGCACATATCTGAATTTACAGTTCGTTTTTCATTTTGACATACTGTATTAACACAATTTGGTCCAAAGTCAGACTAACACACAAAATCAGAATAGAAAAAATTTATTTTTACTGTAACAACCACAAACATGTTTTAAGAGTCAATAAGATGCCACAGAAATTATTTGAGTCACTCCAAAAAATAATTTCTCTCCACTATAAGATAGAGAAGCACTTGACAGCAGGTGGTGTATCATTCGTACTGTTTCCCACCTTGAGCCAGCGTTTACACCAGGGGTGGGCAATAAACAAACAAGAGAGACAGGACTTGCGTCAGAAAAGCCGATCAGCTGGTCATTGATCAGTTTCATGATTGAAGTAGAAACAGGAGAGGGAGGGGAGAGAATGAGAGAAGACGAAGCAGCATAAAGACACAGAATAACTCCAGCTTTGTCTTTTTTCATTCTAGCTGAAGTCCGGGACAAACTGTATTCCTTTACTCAATATGAAACGCATAATATTTTCTCTGAATATGAGACAATTCCATTTTTTACGGGACAGTTGGAAACTCTACTAACTAACCTTATGAATAAAATAAAGTTCGCTCACTTCAACCACTGACCGTAACATCATAGCACCCACCCAGCTGTATAGAAACTCCATCATGCTAGCTAGTATGCAGTACGAGTTATTGTAACTGATTGTAAAAAGTCAGCACAACAAAAATAAACTCCACCTAAACTTGTTTTATATCTGACCCAGATAGTCTGCAGTCATAACTTCTTACCTGAAATTCAGTTCACCTGACACTGGGACCGGCGGGCGCCTCGGGTCTCTCCTCCTCCTGCCTTCCCTTTCCCTCATCCACCTGCCTCTGTGGAAGCTCTGCCATAGCCACCACCAAACAACTGAGTTATTCTTACACATCGACCAGCATCTGGCCAATCCACCACCTTTCAGTGTTTATACTGTTACAAAAAAAAAAAAAATCATCGGCCCATAAAAACGAAAAATCGTCATCGGGCAAATGCCCGGTATGCCTGATGGCCAGTCCAGCTATGGTCGTGTCATCAGTTAACCCTTCGCATGCCAGCTGTGGCACGTGTGCCTAGGGTTGCCGACCCCTGGTTTACACTGTAATCTGTCTTGGTGGCTTTTTGGCAGCAACAGTGACATTCAAGAGTCACCTCATTGTTCTGACACACAAAACAAAATGATTGTCTTCACAACCCACTAACTACACACTCCGAAGATGCTAAGTGTCACAAATCTCTCACATCTCAAAACACTCTCTCTCGCTTTCTTTGTCTTTTCCTTTTTTTTTGGTTGCAAGATTTCTTGCAAGCGCTTTTTTTAGAAAACAGTTTTTCCCTTTTCTTCAGTAGACATAACCATAATATCCAGGAAAAACATCACAAATATTTTATTTTAATCATAACTCTGTTTTGTTTTTTCAACACAATTTAAAAACTGGAATGTTGTTTAAAGTCCCCACTTTTAACACAAAAAGACACTCAGGGTTGTCTTGGGTTGACATAGCATCTTGTTGCTATGTCATCTTAAACTGGTCATGTGATTGGTTTGCCATGACTACTTTATTCCTCCTCAGCCAATCAGCAGCACTTGTGTGCTGCCAGGAATCTGTCTTCAGCTCCTAGTTAGCTGAAGACAGCTTCAATAGTCTGTGTGTTGAAAAATAGTAACGCGTCTGCATCACATTTTCTTGTTAGTAACAGTAACTTCATTATAACAATAGAAATAGTAATTAGTTAAATTACTAGTTTCTGAAAAAAGTAACGCTGTTAGTAATGCCGCTACTGTTAATGCCGTTATTCCTATCACTGAAGTTAACATTGACTCTAATGGCAATAATGGAATCAATACTGTAGATATTTGGATCAATCTGCCCACTCCCAGGCCGCACAAAGGCCAGGATAACATAACTGAGGATATTTGGACTGTGAATCATGCAAAATCATGCACAGTAGGGCTCCTTTAAAAGGTACAGGTAAATTTTTGCGACCGGCACAAAAATCCTAAATTTCTGTGGCCTCACCGTGTTTTCTGCTCATCTTTTCTCCAGGATGCCGTCTGAGATTCTGCACAAGATTCTGTCATACCTGGACGTGTCCTCGCTGTTCTGCATCAGCCACGTCAGCAAGCTCTTCTACCAGCTCACCAATGACGAGTAAGATGAAGCACACCTGCACAGCCTTGCATCAGATGGGTTCAGCGGTATATCCTGAATTTTACGCGCCCGGATTTCCAGCAGTGCCTGCATCTCAGTTTAGTTTTCATTAAATGTGGACTGTGTTAAATATGCAGGGCTCTATGAAGCAGCTGAAAGTGTTTAATACTTTTTAAAAATGTAAATGCAACAAACAGACCTGTGATTGTTTTCTGTCCTAAAAAATTGGGAGGACGTTTTAAATTCACAACATCAAAACCTGCCGAGCTGCAACATGAACACAGCCTAGAAACACTTGGAGTAATACACCCTTGCAGCCAGCAGGTGGAAGGATTCATCTACCCACCAGGTGGTGAGATTAGAAGCTCCTGCACAAACAGCAGAAACATGCAAAAGAAACATTTTTCTCTCCAGCGTGTTGTGGTACAGGATCTACATGTCAGAGTTTGGGTGGAAGCCAAAAGCGGCGGGCAACGTGGCGGTGAAGATGGAGCCAGCGGAGGATCGATCGACGAGCTGCTGGAAGTGGATGTACTTCAGGATGATAACTGGGCGAGAGATGAACAAGTGGAGAGGAGAGCTGAGAGACATCGGCCCATTCACCGGCCTGCCCCAGCAGACTGAGCGGGTGCTCAGGTACAAGCCGCTACCTCTTCAGGTTATTCCAAAAGTGTTTCTGTTTCTTTATTTCAGGCTCGATTAGTCGATTTCATGAGTTTGTGACCCATAACTGGATAAATGGTTGTTTAAGTCACTAAAACGGTTCCTGGTTGAACTCCGGGGCGGCCCGTGTTTCCTGTATGTGTAATAAAGATTTATTCACTGGATTTTTGCAGGAACCTGAATGTGAGCTGGGAGCTGATGCTGCACACTCACTGGGGTCAGGTGGTCGTGCTGGAGCAGACCCGAGGGCACTACTTCGAGTCCTCCATGATTGTCCACTGGAGCGGAGGCCGCCTTCCATCATACCAAGACATCAACAGCATCCAGCTCTACGGAGTCAGGAAGGAGAAGTAAGACGGCCACAGAGCTGTATCTCTGTGTTATTCGCTATATTTAAGAATAATAATAAGACAAAACTGGAACCCAAGGCCGCTTTATACAAAAAGTCAAAGGTGTCAGTGAGCAGGCAGCATTCAAGAGCACTGAAGGCTGTCTCTGAAAGACTGCAGTCTGAGGGTTGAATAGTAAGTTTTTATCTGTGGAAGGTAGAATCTGAGATGGGATGTAAGAGAAGATCAGATAAATCCTGGGAGGCAAGAGCATGGAGGGATTTATAGGTGAGGAGAAGGATTTTAACCCTTTAAGACCTACCATAGAACCAAGTCCGCCAGAGCTTATATTATATTTTTACATGCTGTGGAGCCATTTCTGGGAGCATTTCAAGTTGCTATACATCAATACAACCATTATAGCCCAAATTTTAGTAATATGTATTCATTAAGTCCATAGTAACTACATAAATTGCAAAAAAAAGTGCAATAAACTACAAAAAATGTGAAAATTGTTGTTTTATTTTTTTTTTTAAACACATTTTCTACTCTAAATTTAAGAGGTTTATCCCTCAAAATTTTAAATACAAAAAAGTTGCAAAAAATAGTTTACAATAGAAAAATTTATTTTGAGTGCCTTCATAGTTTTATTTTTGAGATACACCAATTTTATATACTGCAGAAAAAACGAAAAACAATCCTATAATGCAAATTTGCAGAGAAAACAGCATGTGCATAAAACTAAACTATTTAAAGCAGTGCAATTCGAGTTCTAAGCATCCCAGGAACTATTCAGAAAAGCATAAAGTCAAACATGACTTTTAAAAACACCAGTAAGGGTTTTTAGGGCTTCAAGTAAAAAAACTACATTTTCCGCGAAAATGACATCACTTCCGGTTTTGGGGAGGTAATGGCGGACATGCGATAGTTCGCACTGACGTCTATTTCAATGGAGGAAGTGTTCTGAAAAACTAATCGGATCAGCAAAGCCCGTTTCTGGAATATTATATTTTTGTTCCTGCAAGCGCTTTTTATGCAATTTTTGCAAAGCTTTATGTGGAAGGAAACCGTGGCCTAGCACAAGCTGATGGCATAAGATGTAAGTACAACTCATCTGATTTCATATGCAAAAAAAATTATTGCGCTAGCTTACGTGGTTCCGGTTCTACCGGGATTTAAAAATAGTTACGCAAAACGGAGCGTGCCTGCTCCGACCGGCTTTAAAGGGTTAAAGAAAATTTGGGAGTTTAATAGAATCAGAATCAGAAACTTTATTGTCATTGTCACGAGAACAACGAAATGAAGAATGGTAGGGCTGCCACAAACGATTATTGTGATAGTCAACTAATCAGATCATGCATCCATTGGACTTAAAACGTACAGCTCATTGCACCAGCATGCATCTGCTGTTATAACTATCATTAGCTTACAGCTTTAGGTGTAAGCTAATGATAAAAAAAAAAAAAAAAAAAGACAATATGATCGTTTATTAAACTTTTAATGAATTTTGCAGATTGTCTCGGTAGAGTTTTAAAGTCAGCCGTCTGCTTCTTGCCCCCTCAAATATAACAGGACACCGGAGTAAATTCTCTACCATCTCACACTTCTGTTTAATCAGTGTTCTGTTTGATTCAGCTATGTGAAAACTATAACTTTATTCTCACCAGACCAATTTACTCAGGAACAAATAAAACACTGAAAAAAAAGCCATACAATAACATTTTTGTGACTTGTATATCATGTTTAACCTGAGTAGTGAAAGACCGCGGGGGGTTTGAAAACGATGTGCCGGGAGTCCGCTGTTCTCGTCAGCGAAGGCATGTAAGACCTCAAAGCAAAGTCCTGAGCTAAGTGCAGCATGTGGAGGGCTTTGATAGGCAGAGCACTCCAGGCTGGAGGTGATGAAGGTGTGATTGAGGGTTTCGTGCCTGAGAGGACGAGCAGAGTCGGGAGATGTTCTGTAGTTGCTAGCAGGAAGTTCTAGACATGAATTTAATGAGGTTCAGACAAACAGCGTTGTGGACCTCTGGTGATGGTTAGATGGAGTATCCACCCATATTAAGGAGCAGATCGACCATGTTCCAGAGTAACGACGCACCATCATTGACCTCTAAAACTGCAACAGTGAGCTGACGTCGTCAACTGATCACAAAAAGTGAAAACTGATACTCAACACCTTCATGGAAAGAATGCTCTGTTAATGTTAAATGTTTTTACTTTTATTTAACTGACTTCATTTTATTTGTTTATTTATTTTTTGTGTGTGTGAAAATATCTGGTAGTATGAAGCCCTCACTCTGGGCCTTTAATACTTTTATGTCATTTATCAAATTCATTCATCCTTTTGAATTCTGTCAGTAATTAAATTTGATGCTCAGGTCAGGTGTGCTCTCCTCCTCCTCCAGGCTGGCCTGGCGCTCTCTGATTTTAAACCTGGATATGAGGACCCATCCGTATGAGCTCACTGGCAAAGACGGACAGATCAGGCTTGCGTGTCTGTCGCCGGGAGTCGTCATCGGCTTCTGGAGGGTAAATATTTAACAAAACTCTTTAAAGGAACAAAAACGTTTCTGTGGCTCTGGAGTTTTAAATGCAGGTGTTGTAAGTTTAGATGCACATTTTATAATCTGTTTAACATCTCATGTTTATCTGCTGATTATTAAATTACTTTAAAATCAAGGTGGGAATTTAACGTGTTAATTGCAATTAATTTGAAGAAAGGCGTTTTCCAGTTAGGTCCTTTCGAGACGTCAGTCTTTATTCAGTGGCTGATGAGCTGCAACACATCTCAGCTGCGGCTTATGAGGCAGACCTGAAACACAGGAGAAAAGGCTCTCACATGGGGAGAGCCTCTAGAGGTCAGCGACCCTAACAGTCACATAGTAACAAAAAGGAGAACTGCACTGAGCTCTGAGAATGTGAACACGCTAGTTTGTCTAAGTTGACAGTAATTGGCTGAAAGAGAAGGACCGTAAATGAGAATGGAGGTATTGTGAGTCCAATGGGGTTTTGTTGGTTGTTTGTTTTTGGTTTTTTTCCACTGAAATGGTCGATGATCACACCGTTTTAACCTAATAGCCAACTTTATTTTGTACAAGGTTACTCGGAGTTCAAAGGTGAAGCTGGTCAAATACCCTTTTGTTTCTCTGTTTTTTCTTTTTCTTTTTTTTTCTCTTTTTTTTTTTTTTATTAAGAAGAAAAACTGCACTTTATGTTGAAATTTTTATTATTTAAAGACAATACCATTTTGAAAATGTACTTAAAGTATTTAAAATAAGTCTGCTTAATTTTGGCTAGGGATGTTATTTATTTATTTTTTCTGTTTTGCATTGAAATGCAGTTTTTCTTATGTGATGAAATGTGATTGTTCAAGATTAATTACTTAATTATAAAGAGTCCCACCCCTAGTTTTAATTCCTGAGTGAATTTCTGTGCGTTTTTAAATGCAGTTTTTCCTGTTAGCGTTCCTTAAATAACAGAACGTCTTTAAGTAGTTCTTCTGCAGTGAAGCCTCTAATTCTGTAACGTTAACTTGTATGTTTTTATTAGAATAAAATGAATTATAAAAGTAAAAGAAGATTCTGTGTGTAGGGTCGGGGCAACATAGCCTTCATCATGATCAACCTGCACTTCCACAAGCTGGTGGAGAAGATTCTGCTGGGATCTCCCATCTGGTAAGTTTAAGGAATTGATCCTGCTTTAAAACAGAGGCCAGCATCAGTAGCCTGGCTTTCCTGTGATGCCAAATAATATTAACAATAAATGGGCCGGATTTGTACGTCTGTCATCAGTTTAAGAGAAACTTTGTTTAATATTCAGTTTTGTGTTAATGCTCATTTGTCCCTTCCTGCAGCCCATATTCCGAACCTTTGGACCCGCCCCCCGTGGACGACCGTGACCCTAAATTTGGTCTCCACGGCTACACTCTGCACTTCGTCCTGCACAATACCAGGACCCAGATCATGTCGGGACACTTTTGCCAGCTCTCCTGCAGCACAAGTAATCACGGAGTAATGAGATTACATTCCCTGTTAAGCAGGGAGTCTTTCACAAAAGAGCAGATGTAACTTTTTGTTTGTTTGTTTGTTTGTTTTTTAAATTTAAAACGAGCCAAGAAACTGCACTTTAGACTCTGATCTTAGGATTTACTCTCATTTCTGTTTCCTTACATTTGTGCTGCGTTGAGTTATACATTGACTTGTTCTTATAATGTCAGGTAAAGACTAGGGGTGGGCGCCATGTTGTCTGTCGAGGGTTGGTTTTTTGTTTTTGTTTTTTTTGGGTTTTTTTTGTTTGTTTTTTTTGGTTTTTTACAGCTGTTTTTCCACCGTATGTAACGACATCGGTAACTTCCATCCTGTCACATGGAGCGAGGATGGTCACACTTGGTGGATTCACATTATGGAAACTCTACAATCAACAAACTGAGGAGTAAGTGAAAATTTTTAAATCACCAACCCTCTCTGGCCTGTGGTCAGTTCAACAGGGACTTGCTGAAATGAAGGTCATCAGCAGGACTAATGTGTCCCAGCACCGATCACTGTCTGGAAGCATCCATGTGCCCTGGAAGTGGGAGAAGCTGGAAGGCTCGGTAGAGGTACAGCCGTCTGACACACATGATTCAGAGATTTATAGTGCTGTGCAGAGGTCTCAAGCTACCTCTCAACAAGGTGACATAGGATTTTGAAATGCCAGTGTGTAATTTATTTATTTATTTATTTATTTATTTTTTAAGGCTTTATCTTCCATTTGTCCAGTTTGCTCTTTATTTTATTTTATTTTTAGAGACTCACTGCAAATCATGCTGAAAGACATTTTTTGGCTAACAGCTCTCTGGGAATCACCTTGGTGCAAAAATACAGTTTTATGTCAGTTTGTGTTGTGTGTTTGGCTAAAATGGTTTCCTTGCTGAGTTGAATGTAGACACAATACAGCTTCATCCTGTGAGCTTGAATGATTCACAGGTCGGTGTGAATTGCCCTAACAACGGAAAAACCTTATAACGCCAAATTACAAAGAAATGAGGGTTTGCTCAAGACTTCTGCACAGTACAGACAAAGAAACCAAATGTTTGAACTCGTGCAGACGTGTTTTACACATGTGATGTCTGAGTTTAAGCTGCAGTTAAAGTGTGGTGTTGCGTGTGTTAACGTCGTTGTGTGATAGGTGGTGTGATGTTGGTGTGAATAACTTGGCGCGCCGTGACGTCTCGCTCTGACTCTGTCTTCAGAACTGCTGCGTCATGACGTTGACCCTGCTGGACGAGTTCCAGAAACCCTTCTGGTGCGTCAGCACCCCGGTTACCATCTCCGTGGTGAAGAAGTCGCAGTCGTTGGGCTACAGCGGCACCAACTTCCTGATGGTGTACCGCAGCTCTGAGGGGCAGGTGAAGATGAAACTGGTCCGGCTGAAAGAGCAGCAGCAGTTCTTCCTCGTCGGCCTCACGCTCTACGTCTCCATCCTCAAAGTCAACGCTCACTTCAGCACCAAGTACAAAAGCTGAACTGGTCCAGTTTCACATGTTTGTCTGTTTTGAATTAAAAGATAAAAGTTTTTTATTTTAATTTCAGAGAAGAGATTCTGGTGTTAATTTTATTCATTGAGACTGTGTGAGTGCTTTTGTTCTGGCCTATGGTTTGACGCACAGTCATGTGACAGGATCTCATGTGTAGAATAAACTGCACATTTATTTCATTGGAATTGTGTTTTTGAGAAGCACTTTGCAGATTAAATATAATTTACATTAAAACCTTCTGTTGTTTGTCCCTTTATTTTATCCTAAATGACTGAAACTGGGAATTATGGATCCCAGTCAGTGGGAGAAAAGCATGGGGGGAAAACTCTGGACTGAGGACAGGTCGAGTTCAGCCAGATAATCCAGAGGTCATGTCTGAATCAGTCCAGCTCATCTTCCTTTTGCTTCAGACTTCTTTAAGAGCAATTAACTCAAAGGTTTAGTCAGTAAAGCCAGTCAGATGGATGTATGAGTGTAAATGTGTGAAGAACTCGCTAAAGATCCATACAAAAAGCTGGAGCTTCAGATGTGACATGCTCTCTGACCTCCACGTCTTCATCATTGACTGATTCTCATTGAAGGCTTCCCTCATCTTTGGGGAAGTGCCGTCAATCTGATCTTTATTTCCTCCTTCAGAGGTCAAAGGGTTGGTGTCAGCTGCATTTAAAGAACTACAAAAGGCTCTTTCTGGTTTCACGGTCAGGCATGAGGCTTTCTATGCTTTAGCTTCAGCAGGTGCTCCTATCACATCTTCCTGCTTCCTCAGTTTAATGATCTTAGGAGGCAGAATGGAGCGTGCAGACAAACCCTCAGACTGAGGTCTGCAGTTCAAATAATTTGATGAAGCATGGCGTCTGTACGCCTCAGCAGCCCATCTGTGCAGCAGAGTTAACAGACGGCTGACGAATTATTAATATTTTTAGTTTGATTCGCTCTTCAGTTCCTGATCTTACATGAGAGAAGAAAACTGAAGGAATAAGAGCGTACAACACAACTGCAGCAACTTAAAAGCAAAAATTGACTTTAAAAGAAATTCAACAAAATAAAAGGGGTTTCCAGTTACATGTTTGGATAAATTTCCTGCAGACGTCTGAATTGAACTTTAGTCACACAACTCGCACATGCTGTTACTGGACAAAGGGTGGCGCTGTTCTTAAACCACAGCTCAGCTGGGTTTTTAAACTGTCACACAATCCATGTAGATGTGTAAGAATAGAAAACTGGCTGTGTCAATTTAACAAGTTCAGAGTGTGAAACTTAGTTTTCTATTTTCTCATTTTTAATGTAAATGCTTTTATTTTCGCAAAACTCAAGTTTTTATTTAATTAAAATATTTTTTTGCATCTAGTTTTGGTTAATGATAACTAGCCTGATGTTAAACAACAAGCTGGGCTTAAACAATGAATACAGGACAGGAAGTGACTCATATGCATCATTAAATTATTTTTTGGTGAGCAACACTCGATGGTGTTAAATGGAGACCGCTTCGTTTTTGTTGGCAGACGTGAACTTAAAACATCGAAGCAGAAGTTGTAAAAACTCTTTGTGGACAGAGAGAGATGGAGGAGCTGTGAGACTTCACTTATAAACAAACGCTGCTCCAGAGCCCGTTTGTGTACACGAGAGAAAATAATGTACTAAAGCCAAGCTCTGTTTCACTGGCTGCTCAAAATACAGTTTCAGAGACAAGGTTTACCCGCCAAATAAACAAAAATCTCCCTGCATCACTCGATGCTCGTGCTGCAGTCTGCAGCTTGTTTTTCAGAGAGAAACAAAGCTGGAAGAGGCTAAAAAGTAAAAATGTTTCTGAGCTATCACGTGTAATTTAGAGAGTAGCTCTTTATGCAGGGGAAAGTTTAGAAGAATGATTTGTCACATCCACACAGACTCTGTGCAGGTCCAGCAAACTGCAGCACTCTTCATGGCTGTTTTCTCTCACAGGTGATGTGTTTGTTCAAGATGATGAGATATAGATACAACTCATCCAGAAAGTGTTTACAGAGCTTCAGTTTTTCTACATTTTGTTGTATTTAAACCGTATTTTTTATGTTTTATTTTTAATAAAAAGGACGCTCACGCAGACTTTTTTCCGTGTTGTGATTTTGGAGTATTGTCTGGAAAATATTGAGGTGAAAAAGGCAAAATGTGGAACAACTGAAGCGCTGTGAGTAGTAGTGAAGGGAAACAGCCATGAAGAGTGCTGCAGTTTGTTAGACCTGATTTCTGTCCCATCACTGAAGTCTGCAGAGTTTTCAGACCTAACACAGAGCAGAGCACACACATGGTCAGTCTTAACGTTCAGCTGTTGTTTTAATGCAACATGAAGTCATTAAAAACATTCAGTGTTTGTTCATTTATGTTTACAACCTCTACTTTTTCAACCTTTTGTAAATACTTGAATCAGGACAAGTGAACTCTGTGTGTTTTCTGGGACTGAGTAGATTTTTAAAGTGACCTTTGAGTGACTCAAAAGTATCTGTAGGATTATTTTGTGTCTGTGTTACAGCCCTAGCAGGGCCTCCTCCTGAAGGTGCCTGTGTGGGCGTGTCCTACAATCTCTTCTGCCTGAGGTGCCACCTTTCTCTTTTACACAGCTGACTCACATCAGTAATTAAAGGTATTTAAGCCCAGGGAAAGGTGAGCTCTGGGCCAGAGTGCCATGTTAGTGGTTGCAGCTGGTGAGCTGTGTTTTTGCTGTTTACTGCTAGTGACCTGCGTTTGGTGATTGTTTAGTCCTGCCAGTGTTTGATGACTAAACTCTTTTTTTTTTTTTTGACTTACTCTTCAGTTTATTGACCAACGCCTGAGTTTTGTTTTGTTTCTTTAAATGGTGATAGCGGCTTGACCGTCTCTTTTAGTTAGTATTTGATAGAAACTTTAATAAAACTCTTTAACCAGTTTGCCTCTGTCTCCTTTTTCTGACCCGGACACTTTTTGTTACTTCCCCTTCATCGCCTGGACCCTTTTAGGGCAACGTAACATCTGCACTAAATCATTGTGTGTGTGTGTGTTTATTAATAAGCTTAAAACGTTTGGTGTTGTCTTCTAAGGGCTGCGTGATTCCTTCTTGACAAGCAGAAATGTGAAAAACCTTCAGCTTTTATAGGCTCGAATAAAAACTTTAGATTTAAAATCAGCTTTAAAATCATCTCGGCTCTTTTTGAGAAATCTTAATCGGTGTCGTCCTGCTTCAGAACTACTAGAACGTCTTCAGCTCATCACGTGTCATTTCCTTCAGAGTGTTTGAAAGAAATAGTTTGTAATTTAATTTTCACATTAGTTAAAGTTTACAAGAAAATCCCAAAAGGTTGATTCTGTCCATATGGACGTAGCACAAGTCCATTGATCAAAGACCTCTGATCGATGGCTATGAGTACGATTCACACAGAGTTGGGGAATGGCTGCAATCGCTTCATTGTAAGGTGGCGAAAGATGTACCAGAAGTCATGGCAGAGCCTCCGCCATGTTTAACACATGGCTGCAGACACTCACTGCTGGACCTCCCTCCTGGCCTCCTCCATACATACTGACAATAATGTGAGTCAAAAATTTCAAATATGTTTTCATGACTCCATCAGACCTACTGCCACTGATTTTCAGTCCAGTTCATATATAATTCAGCGAACCTCAGGTCAGAGTGAAGCGGCTTAAACAAACAAAAATAAATAATTCTTCTAAAATGGTCCAGTGTAAGGACTGGAAAGGCAGCTAATGTCTGAAAAAAGAAGCTTTGAAAGACCTTCAAAAAGCTGAAGAACTACTGCTCGAAACCACTTTAAGGAATCAGTAGAAAGTCTGGCTCCTCGGACACAAATTATCAAGAGATGAGGGGTGGCTCAAGACTTTTGCACAGCACTGAATACCAAAAATGTGAGTCATCTGCTCAACAGTTGAAGCTTGACTCAAACTGGGTCATGCAGCAGGTGAACAACCCCAAGCAAAGCAGCTGATCTCCAACAGAATGACTGAAATGCTGCAGGACCCTCGAGCAATGCTGTGAACAAGAGAGGTCCAAAATTCCTTCACAGTGATGTGAGACGAGTCACAAAGGGAAACAGTTTCTGCAGGTAGTTACTGCTACAGCTACTGAATCATTGACTGTGGACTCAGTTTTTCACAGCACTGCAGAGTCCTGTAAGAACAGATTTAATCAAAAATGCAAACGCAGCCCTGCTGAATGACTAAAAGAATTGAAGTCTGCAGTTTGAAACACAAACCAGAGACTTGAATGTCAGTTTGGAGATAAAGTCTGAGATAATTGTGTAAAACTTTCTAATGAGCTTCACTTCAGCTCACACAGGGCTGGTGGGCCAGTAATGGCCGACATTGAGGACTGCAGGGTGTTTTCATGAAAACGTGCCAGTAAGTCATGGCGGTTAACTGCAATACACAAGACCCAACAGTACTGCTCCGGCATCTAATGATTAAACCACGCTGTTTCCTCTGGTTGGTGTTTTCTGATTTTAGTGTTACTCAGTTTACTGAAACATTACATCAGGAAGTGCAGCACAGAGGCTTGTTAGCACAGCTGGTTCCTGTTGATTGAATCATCTATTGCTCTAACTCAAAGCAGGTAGTTTTTGTTATTACTGTACAGTTTTATGTGTCCTGGTGATTAAGTTATTTTGTAATCAGCTGCCCATCGTGTCTTTATTACTTTAGGAAGTTTGCATACAGGTAACATATCAACGCAGTAACTGAAATGAAAATGAAATACAAAGGGACTCAAATACGAAGGGAAACTGCAGCAAATTTTGGTGGTGGGGGGGGGGGGTGCTAATGTGGGACATAAAAAAAGACTGATGACATTATCCATCTTTATTAAAGTAAAATTCAGTGTGGATCTTTTCTAGTAAACAGTAAAGATGGCTTTCTTGAAGAAGAAGAGAAATTTTTTTTGAAAACAAATCATTTACACCAGGTGTGTCAAAAATAAGGCCCGGGGGCCAGATTAAACTTTTACTGGTCACAGCTTTTCCTACTGATAAAGACCTCACCCACTGCCATTTGTACTCCAAAAGAAATGACAGAACACTGCTGTTGTTGATTTTTTTTAGCATTTATCAGAGAAAAATCTGTATTTAAAAAATTAAAAATCAGAATTTTAACAAAATCTTCACTTTTGAAATTACAGGAGAGTCTGGACAATGAGCTGCCAGATCTTCTGTAAATTTACAAATT
The DNA here is from genome assembly GCF_018398535.1 of Haplochromis burtoni. Lineage (NCBI taxonomy): Eukaryota > Metazoa > Chordata > Actinopteri > Cichliformes > Cichlidae > Haplochromis > Haplochromis burtoni. The sequence continues at coordinate 2,225,170 of NW_024582405.1, read as the reverse complement.
TATTTATTCCATCTTAAATCAGCAAACTTTTTAAAATTTTATGTTTGACCATCTCTGACTTGAACAAAAAAAATTATTATCCAAAGTTTTACCGTATATAATGACCACAGAGAAACTTCAGAAACCTTTTTGTCATCCATCAACCCACTTTCATGTGATTTCAGAATGATTTTGTTAAATATGTGTGTCTTTTTTTAGACCACGGTCGTTCAGATTTTAGGATTTTTTTTCTGTTGCTCCTGTCGAGCAGAAGATGGAATGACCCAACAGCAATATTTCTTTATCATGCAGAAAAACTGAGGTGTACAGTTAAAACTGCACTTCTTTGCCTTATATTAAGATGTGTTGGTGTAACTGTGTAGTTACACTGACAGAAAGGTCAGTTTCACTGGTCTGATTCACTTAACATCAAAGTGGCTTATGACAAAAGGAGTCTGACATCCCTGCTCAAACACAGAAAGAAAAATCAAAGTAAGCACTAAGTGAGTGGTGGCATTGCACAGTGGACTAGGAAAAATGTCTCTATGAAACACCATCAGAATAAGCATGAGGAACAAGAAGGTGACACTGAAGAAAAATGTTATGGATGAACTGGACAGTCATGATATTTCCTGTAATAATGTATTTAAACTAGTGTAGTGCCATTTTAAAGGTTTCTATATTCTTTGATACTATCAGTGGGAAAATTGAAACCATGTCTGCTCCATTTTGCAAAAAGAGAGCATTAGAAAGTATGAGATCGCGGATGGTGAAAGACACGCCTTTGTGAGACCACAGAGTCTAAATGTAGAAAAACCACACCTGCATTTAAATGAGTTTATCTCCTGCTAGCTGCATGCAAAGTTAGAATGGTTGCCGTCGCAGTTTGGATCCCCACACTCGACATGCAAGTAAAACATGATCTGCTGGAGGGAGGAGATGTTTGAAAAATGACTGTCTGTGTGTTAAATAAGACCCTGAAGGCTGAAAACCAGTCTCTCTCCGATTGTTCGGGAAGGTTTTTCTTCTCTAGAGTTTAGACCAAACCCTGAACTTTTAGAGTAAAATATGACACCGAACCTCATGTGCAGTGGTCACCGGCATGGTCTTAAATAAGCTCAGGCCAAAGTTACCTGTTCAACCATGTAACTGAATGCCGAGAATAAATCTGTCAGGGAACACCGTACTGAGCGTAAAACTGTGGCCCGTCTGTGACACCTTCCACAAGATCACAACTAACAACACACAAATTCTGAAGCTCCTGCATCAGGGTGTCAAACTCTTTTTGGCTCATGAGCAACACAAAGACTTCAGAAATGTGTAAAAACTTATTTCCCCACATCCGTTATTCACTTAGACTTTTATCATTACAAAGAAACTAGATGTTCCTTTCTTAAGCACCTTATTTCAGTGTGATGTGGCAAACTGCAGGCTCTAAGTTTGAAGGCTGTAAAACTGATGATAAAATAAACAATTCAAACAGCCCCATATGACACCATCTGTTTAATGACTGGAGACCCAATCCTGATGCTGCTGCGTGACATGGGGTCGGTGAAGGGTTGATTACATTTTTGTGCTATTCAGCGGGCCACACTGGACCCTCTGAATACTACAAACTATATTAACCCCTGAACACTCCCATCAGGTTAACAGTGAACCACTCAAATGTTGGCTGAGGGTTTGGTGTGATAAGTCTGTCACAGTCATCTGGACCTTTTGTTTTCAGATGTCCACTTAGGGGTGATAAATAAATAAAGGTGGAGAAGCTGACGACTCTATGACGAGTCTCACGCAGTTGTAAGGATGATTGATCAGATCTGACAGTTGTCGTAGACAGGACAGATGATGAGCGCAGTGGAGTTTTGGCCACCATGAAGAGTCCCAGGGCTGAAGAAAGGGCGGAGTTTCTCTTTGAAGGAGCAGTCAGTGTAGCAATGAATGAGTTGTGCGGACTCAGCATTATAAAAAGAGACCGAATGATTCTCATAATCCACAAACACTCCCACTTTCTTTGGCTGAGAGTCCACACTGAGATGGACACGTGAGGCTTTGTACTCTCCTGCCCTTAAACATATTATCCAGAAGCCGTTCTTGGGGCTCACATACATTGATCCCTTCCTATTTATTGACTCTTTAACGACACCTAAATCCCAGGAGGTTTTCTCCTTAACCTGAACTTCATAGTAAAAGCTTTCTGAAGAGAAGCTCTGCTTTCCCACAACATTAATAGCACGGTCAAATCTTTCTGGGTTGTTTGGGAGAGTTTGTGTTATGTCACCACAGCGAACTTGCTTCCCGTCTTCAGACAGGATGAGGTTGGGATGTGCTGTGTCTGGATCCAGTGTCACATCCACTGCAAACTGCCGGAGCCTGTTCAGCTCAGTCACAGCGAGAAACATCTCCATGTCTTTGCTGAATTTTTCCTTCAGCTGAGTCACAGTTTCTTTGTAAGATGGCTGGGGGAACCTGGCTTCTGTCAGCATCTCATTTGTGAACGAGAAGCTTGGCAGGAAGTCACTTTGGTCTTTGGTAAGCTGCTCCACCTCTGCGCTCCTCTTGGTCAGCTCAGAGATTTCCTGCTCTAGCTGCTGGATTAATCCTCCAGCCTGTTTCTGTGTCATTTTCTGCTTTTCATCGATCTCTCTGATGATTTTATCCAGACTGCTCTGGACAGAGGCCACCAGCGCTTCAAATGCCCTCCTGCTGTCTGAGGTCTGTCGCTCTGCAGACTTCCTGCTGAGCTCTGCTGTGCGTCTGACTTCACAGATCTTCATCTGCTTCTCCTTGATCCTCAGATCAATTTCGGCTTTCATCTCCCTCAGTTTGGCCCTCCTTGTCTCATCATCACGTGGGAGCGCTGCAGAGATCTTGTGGTCTAAAACAAGCCAAAACAGGAAAAGCTGTAAACAACTTTTTTATTGAGGATTTTTCTCGAGCTGTATTAAATGCAATCATTCATGCAACTAATGTGAACCTTTATTTTTCAGCTCTTCATATTTTTACCTTCATTTGACTGGTTTGACAAATCCTGAACCAGATCATTTCTGTTTATCTTCCTTAAGATCTTCATGGTTTTTTGCACAGCTCCTGGACAGTGGTATTTTTGCACCATCAGATCGATCGTATCCAACCTGTCCGCTCCTTCCAGTCGGGCCTCTGGGATGGCTGGAAAACCGTTTTCCATATCCCCCTCCTTCAGGAACCACTTAAAATTCTTGAACTGTTCAGCTGTCAGACGCTCAAGAGTGCGCCAAAGAGCTTCTTTAGTAGACGTCATTGTGGCTTCCTGATAAACCAAAAAGCAGAAATAGATGGGATGTTTGTGTTATTCTTGTATGAATATGAGCATTACGCTGCTGTGATAAAAGCTTCTTCTTGTGAATTTGTCTGCTCGCATACTTTAAATAAATATTAGAGCAATATTAAAGTGCAGTTAAGACCTAAAATGATTCAGTTTGCTTTGATTATGTCCTAAGTTTAGCTTTTGCAGTGTTGATAGCCTTCTGGATTCTTAACAAACGCAGCAGTGACACCAGATCACTGGATGCAAACTCAGTGTTTTTAGTCCTTTTCTCGTTTTAGGGGTCAGTCTCTGTGCTGCTGTGTGTGTTTTTGTTCACTCCACACGAGTGAACATTTACAGCCATGCATGGACTAATTTGATTGAAATTTCCACTAAATGTAGGAAAAATTGCTGTATAAATCAGGTAAATGAGCAAAAGTTTGGGTGTTTTCTTCTAAAGAAAAGACGACAATCATCTGTGTCGGGCTCTGTGAGACGAGTCCTGACATGCTGAGTCTCAGAGAATCCAGATTATGTTACAGTTCCTTACATTTTTCTTTAATGCTCCACTGAAATGAATCATTACATTAAATATTTAAGTCTTCTTACCACTTCCAACGTGCCCAGAGAAAGTCACCACAGCTTGCTTTCCTTCCCTGCTTCTTACACGTCACATTCACAGCCTGAAAAATGTCAGTATGACATCACTGCGGACTGTCCTATGAGCTGCGCTTCATTTAAACGGTAACTCAGGTTGTTACACCCCACGTGTAAGACGTGTACGGGCAGACCAGACTGCACTATAAGAGTGCAGGAACAGGAAGGACAGCATGTGAGCACATGGGGAACACCTAAATCCAGCAGATATGTCCTAAAAATAAGAAAACACTCAGTGAGAAGACAAAGAATGAAACATTTAATATTTCATTAAAGAATAAAGCTTAAAATGACCCCCAGTTCTTTTGACAACGTATATAATCTCCAGCCAAACTTTGAAGAATAGTTAGACGGACCTTCAGCAAAAGGGAGAAGGTCAGGGTGGATGGAGGGTTCAGAAGACCATTGTCTAAATGATGGGAAAAACAAAACTGGCAGAGAAAAACCAGCAACGACTCAGAGACTCGAGAAGGCAAAGAAGTGGAGAGCTGATCCAGAGCGGTTCAAGGATTTTTCAAACATCCCAGTTTTATTTTAAATGCTCACATTATTTTCTTTACACACAGAAACATGTCGCACATGTCCCGTGAATCTCTCCAGTTCCTTCAGATTCAATGGCCTTCTGGTACGGACCTTGGTCTTCAGTTCACCTCACACATTTTCAGTGGGAGTGAGGGCTTTGTGGAGGTCAGCCAGTAACATTCACAGTATTCCCACCAGCGTGGTTCAATGTTGGGACGCTCTACTTCGGGTTGTACTTCTCTCGCTTTTCTCTTTAAAAACAACATAAGCTGCGTCTCTGTGACCAAAGAGCTCCAGTTTGAGCTCATCTGAGTAACGTACTCACTTCTAGCATGAATAATCTGTCTCCAGGTTGTCCTTAGCACACTTTAGTCTCTTCTGCAAAAGTGGAGTTTTTCTTGGTCTGCGACCTCACAGTTAATTCCTGTGCAGAGTCTGAGTGATTGTTTTCATTAGCTAACTCCCTACTCCCTCACGAGTGTCTGGGCAGTTGCTCTGAAGTCTTTAGATGTCTCTCACTTGTTTTCTTTCCAGGGTCTTTAAATTTTTTTTGCATCCTACATCTGCCAGGCTTGTTCTGTACTGTGTGGCTCTCTTTGAATGACACTTCTCACTCCAGTTCCTGACACTTAGATATCAATCTCCTCCTGTATGAGCATCTATTCTTTTAATTCAAGTCTAAACTGACGTCTTTTGTTTTAGCATTGATGCCTTCTTAGTAACAGCTCAAACCCTCGTGTAATTTTTTTTTATTTTAAAAGAATCCTCAGCAGGGGTGGATCTAGATAAATTTTCTTAGGGTGGCAAAATCAAAGCCTTTTTTTCCCAAACACATATGTAGGTGTTTACGTATAGTTAAAATGATTCAAATGCAGTAAGTATACACGTTTTTTCTAAAAAATATAGTCTAATTCAATTATTTTCTGTAGCCCACATAATTAAACACTTTAGTTACATAAAAAATGTGAGTTTTGATTTTATGTACTGTATAGCCTGTATAATAAATAAATATGTAGGCCAATAAGTATAAAATCCAGAAAGCTACACAACATGGGGCGGTTCATTTACAAACACAAGTTCAACTTCAGTTTCACTGTTTTTTGTTAGAAAACAATCAAATTGTTACATACTTAAATTACACAAAATGTCAGAAATCTGCACTGTCACGAACAAAAATTTACACTTAATTTTTCATGATTTGTTGGATTAACCCACTGAGGTCCAAAATATAACTGGCCATTGTTGACACGACTTGATTTTACATTTGTATTTCACCCTCAAATTGTTTTCATTTTATTTTTTCCCCTTGCCTTATTTGGTTTCATTCTTTGCAGCTCAACCTCACGACTTATCACACCAAATTTAGTTGTTTTTTCATTGAAATACTTAGTATTACTGATCTGAAATCACACAGGAAATTTAAAATCCTGGTAGTATTTTTCTACTGTAAAAAAAAAACAAAAAAAACAGACATGTTGAGTCAGTTATTATTTTTATAACTTGAAATGCAAATATAAATTGTACATTTTGAAAACTTATGCACACATTTTGTAAAAATATACAACTATTTATCTAAAAATGTGTGCTTTTGTGACATTCCCTCAGGGGACATTCGTTAGTCCCCTCACTGACACACAAAACAAAACAACGACTATACGACAGACTAACTATACTAACTTCACACTAAACGTCACAAATCTCCCACATCTAAAAACTGTCTCTCTCTCTCACTCGCTCACTCTGGCTCTCTCCTTTACTGTCACTCCCAAAACTCTCCCCTCCCTCTTCCGAAACAACCAAATCCTACATGACTTTAAAAAAAATTTGGTCGACATGGTACATTTTTCCACCGATAGGAAAGAAGTGCCTTTTTTTCTTTTCTTTACTGTTTTCGAGCCGTCTTTAGAAAACGCTTTAAATAAACACACACACACACACACACACACACACACACACACACACACACACACAACACACAAACACGTATTTAGAAAAAAGCATGGCTGATATATATGATCATAACTCTGGATTTACTGGCCTGTAATTAAAATTTAAAAACTTTGAAGTCCGAACTTTCACTATGAGCTGAAAAACCGAGTCAACGTGGCTGCAGCTTGTTGCTGCGTCAGCTTACATCAGTCATGTGATTTGGAGGTGCCGCGTGTCCGTGGACCACAGAGGGTTAATAACACTCACCTTCATTCCATTTCCAGAGTGTAACAACCAACCACCTGTGCGAACTCTGAAATCCCCATGGTGTTGTTCAGAATGTGCTCTGGCACAATCATAAGCATTGCTCACTACTGAAAAAAAGAAGAAAAAAAAACGGTCTGCGCGATGGGCTGAACCATTTGTTAATGGTGGAGGGGGGTTACACTATGCAATATATTCAGTTTTAGCATTTATATTCACTGTTAACTGTAACTACGCTCAAAGTGTTAATGCTATCTTATTTTAATAAACAACACTGTTATATGCAAAACTAGGGTGGCACTTGGGATGGTAAGAGATCATTTTGGGGTGGCACTTACCCCATGCCACCCTTCTAGATCAGCCCCTGATACTCAGAACCTTCAGAAACAATGACCAGACACATGCTACGGCTGTTAGCAGTCAAACACCTGCCTGACAGCTGCCTCACAGGTGTGAGGGTATCTGTGAGCTCACAGACAGTGAAGGGGAAGCTGCAGTTACACAGGTGTGCACTCACTCTGCTGTATTTTCATACAGCTGCCGTTAGATGGCGACTTAAAAGCACATTTTACTGACAGAACTTCTCAACAACTATGTTTAGTTTTTATTTAATTCATTCATACTCTATAAGATTAAAATAGGCTAATGATTCACTACACATTGAATGCCCTTCTTCTAAAGGAATCAGCTGGTTTGATAAAGACTTTAAATATGTTTCGACTGTTGGTGTTTTCATTCTAACACCAACAGTATATACAAATATATGCAAAGTATCTGTTCGCATATATTGAGGAAATTCTTTATTTTTGTGTTTTTTTTTTCAGTATGTATAGTTATAGTAGTTTATATTATAGTAATATAAAGTGAAAGTGATTGTAGTTAGTTAATTTTTACACTGTCTGCTGGAAATTAATACCAGTCTGAGAGGCCATTAGTTTATCGTTTTCTTCCATTTTCCACTGCTTCCTTTAGGGGTCACTACCGCAGATCATCTGCCTCCATCTCACCCTGTTGCTAGAATCTTACCCTCTGCATGAACCTCTTCTGGGGTCTTCCTTTTTTCCTCCTGCCTGACAGCTTCATCCTCATCATCCTTTGCCAAGTATATCTACTATCCCTCTTCAACACATGTTCAAACCATGTCAGCCTCACCTCTCTAACTGCTGAAACAGTGACCATGAGGCGGTTTTATCCCAAGTCTCCATTTTTTTTGTTTTCATTCTACTTTTAACTTAACCTGATGTTTGGTAAAAGCCCAAACAGGTGCTGAAAATTAAAGGTGAGCTGGGAATGATTTGGACTTTTTAAATTACACTAAAAGGTTAAAATAGTTGTGATGATAATATGTGTAATAATCTACTGACACATAATGTGGCTGATTCTGAGATGAGTGAGAAAATAAGTTGTACCTCTGTGTGTGGGTGTTAGGTCAAAACCAGAGGGAAAGACTCACTAGGGTAGAACAGAAAATCCAACAGTGACTGGAGAAATCCTGGAGGGGTAATCGGGTACAAGGAGGCAGGTGCACTGATTGGGAAACTGGGAACAGGTGAGGAGTGAAAGCCTGGGGAATAGAGTGGACCTGGGAGAGGCCTGAGTGAGTGAGTGAGTGAATTAATGACAGAACGGAAACAGAAGGTAATGTGAATGATTAATCTGCCATCTGCTGGTTTACACCAAGGTGTAATTTGCAGCTCGCTGCTTTGTTCTCATTTATTGTCAGATGTGTGATAGAGGAACCAGGAGGAACACTATGCACAAATTCGGGCACACAAACACATGAAACGAGAACCTGAAATAATTTTACTTTTCAGTGTGGTGGCCTGGTGTATTCAACTATGTATAAAAGAACCGGGGTCTAAATTGTGGTTTGGTGATCTGATTTTACCCTGAAACCAGGCTCCGCTGATGGGGAAATGACTTTGTGAGGGTTCAGGAGTTTATGTTTGAGTGAAAATGTACCAAGCAGCCTCTAAGCTTGGTAAAATGTGGAAACTCCGGAGAAGCTAGGTTGTCGCTTTCCTTACCCACCCACCTAAAAAAGAAAAAGAAAAAAAGTCCTGCAGCTGGAATCAGAAACACCCACTGTATTATCCCTGCAACTGAAAGCCACCTAATCAGGATTTTCTGGCTTTTGTTACAGGTTATTTAAGACTAAAGAACCTTCTCATGCTTAAACTAATCCCATTGATCTTGCTGGAATTTTGGCTTAGTGGCTTCTTCTTGGGTAAAGTCAGATTTATATTGCTGGTTTTGCTGATGTCGGGCAGAAGATCATTCAGATCATCTGATGCTGCTTTACAAGTATAAAACTGATCCAGATGGATGTGAATGTTTGAACACATCTATCCATACAACAGCAGTTGACTTATCAGAAGTCAGAACTTACCGCTGAAGTGAAACAGTTTGTTTATCCTCCTTTATCCTAGTTGTTGAAGTATCATTCAGATTCTCGTCTCAGCCGAGCAGTGAGTTTAAACATGAGCTCTTTCCATATGTTGATCTTAATTTTATCTGATTATAGTAAACTGGTGGGGGAAAAAACGAGGGAATCCTGCAGGGAAAATGAAAATATAAAAAAAAAAAAAAAAAAAAGAGGAGAGGAGATGTGGAAGCAGGAGGAGGAGGGTGCAGTGAGGGACGCACCCTGAATGGGTGGAAACAGTAGCGCAGGCTCGTGTGTTTACTGATCTGACAGACTGTGTGTTCACTGTGCAGGAAGCTCGAGTCCTCTGAAGCAGGCGGTCGACGTGAATCGAGGGAAAAACCATGGCTGTTAACAAGTGTGTCAAATACCTTCTCTTCTTCTTCAACCTTCTTTTTTGGGTGAGTATTTAAGACAACTTGAGTTCTTACAGTTTATTCACAGGTGATGGATTGGGCAGGTGTTTACAGGTGGCGTCTGAGTTTTTGAGGCTGTTCAACAGATTTCAACTGAGTCTGATTTAAAAGTTTGCAAACCTGCCGGTTTTATTTGATTTGTGTTTGAAGCGCTCAGTTTATTTAATTTGGGCCTCATCCCTAAATCAGTTTGACAACTGGCACAGTAGGTGTGGCATGCTGGTTTAGGAAGCTGTGATGCAACTTTCAATACTAAAGTTATTATTTATCTATTTATTTATTTCCAATATATTTCTACTTTTTCTAACTTGATTAAGATTTTTCTTAAATTTGGTCTCTTTAACCCCCAGTCTTTCCCTTTTCTGCATTCTTTGTGTGTCCTGACCTCCCTCTGTCTTTCCATCAATTGAGTAAAACGGGTTGTATCAGATTTTTCTGGCTTCACAAACAGGCATTTGTTCGGTTTCTGGGCATGGCTGTCCCCTCCACCCCTGAGTTGAGCAATTCAGCATGATGGCGCTCCCTGGATGTTTTTGTTTTTTTGTTTGTTTTTAAACATCGCTGTGTGTAGGTCTTTGGAGGTTCACTGAAGTCTTTCTAAAAAGCACTGTTTGCATATTTTCTAAGCAATGTTTGCTCCATCCCACAGATTCTGTGCTGCTAGGAGCCCAACATGTAGCTTGACTGAGTAATTTTTGTTGTTGCTCAACACCAACCTGGTGGTGGCAGGAAACATACATTATCTCTTTTTTTGTAGGCGGAACAATGGAAGGCCTTTATCAGCTTTGGAGCTGAAGTATTTGAGTTGCCGCTCCCACTAAAAACTTTAAAGACTTTAAGAGCACGTATTTGTGCAAGGCAAGAGTTTGTTTTCCCCGTCAGAGCCAAAACTACAAACGCTGGTGTGCTGGAAACGTAAATCTTAGTCTGACTTCACACGTAATTGTGAAGTTTTTCCCCAACAAGCTAATTGTGCTGTTAGTCAATGAGAACAGCACAAATAACCATAATTTTTCAACCATGACGTGATCAAGATTTACAAAACAGACTTTTTCTTCAGCATCACCATGCAGATAAACCCAGCAGTAAACTGTTCACAGAAGTCTGGTCAAAAACTCAGGTTTCCTATAAACGTTTTCAGGCCTCGAAGTCTTTTTGAAACCACAGCTGTCGCCACCTGGTGGCCTTCAGAGAGAATCCAGATCTAAAAAACTTCTTCAGTGACTTCAATTGCTAAGCCATGTTTTTATTTTTTAAACTGGTCTTTGTTTGACACTGAAAGCCAAGGCTGTTGACAATTTAATTTTATCGTCAGTTTGAAGATCAGGCAGATTAAACTGTGTGAAATAAATGACTGCAAGTCTTATTGTCTTCTGAGTCACTTCAGGTGTGTCAGCAGACCGTAGTTTCAGTGAAATCTGTGGGTTTTTAGATTATGGTGTAAGATGATGAACACTGCTCATAAAGCTGGCTTCATATGCTGTACATGATCTGCACTTGTATCCGTCTGGCCAGCCCGTTCTCACTCCCGGGGCGTAGCATACCGACGTTTTGTTGCGTCCCGCGGTGTTCCTGAGGAGCAAAGGTTATCTTCCGCGTTCTTATGGTACGCGTCGGGTTGTGGGTGAAATCCAGTGGAAGGACAGTCCCGTGGTAATACACGTTCCATCCCTATTCTCAACCTTAACCAGCACAGAAATGACATAAAATAGTGTTTTCCAAAGCGTTTTTAAGAAAATGAACGAACATGTGTAGATTGAGTCCAAGCGGTTCTCGTGTTTTCTCATTTTTACAATCTCGTCATTTAGGAACGTGTTGGGTATCCGAAAGCGTAAAATGTTGACGATTTGTCACCTAGCGTAAAATATTACGCGTAAGGAGTAAGAACGTGTTGGTCTGGCCGAGTGGCCCAGTTATGAAGTCATTTCTGTCGTTATAGCCTGACGAGTCGGATCATAGCTGGACTGGCCATCGGGCATACCGGGCATTTGCCCGGTGGACCTCTGGCGATTTTTTGTTTTTATGGGCTTATTTTTTATTTGTTTATTTTTTGGAAGGGTATAAATAATGAAAGGTGTTGGATTGGCCAATTGGTCATGATCGACTCTGGGCTGGACCAATTACAGCCGAGGAGGTCGGATGCACCCTCCCCCTTGTTTAGCAATCTTATAGACGAACTAAAGAAAATGGAGAACAAAAAAAGGAAAGGAGGTGCAGAAAAAATTAGGGCCAAAAAGAAACAAGCCCTTCAGGCAGACGCTGCCAAATGTGTAAAAATAACTGAATTGTTTGGCGGTAGCTATGGCATAGCTTCCACAGATTTAGCAACATCAGCAAGTGGTGGAGGCCAGCAGGTGGATAAGGGAAAGGGGAGGCAAGAGGAGGAGAGACCCGAGGCGGCCGCCGGTCATAGTGGCAGAGGAACTGAACTTCAGGTAAGAAGTTATGACCTGGGCCCTATTTCAGGAAGCCGGTTTAGAAAACTCAGAGTGAAAAACGATACTCAGGGTTGAGTAACCCCGAACTGTCCAACTCGGAATATTCGGTTTCAGAAAGGCTGATAACAATTAGTTCAGTCAACGCGGAGTTGCTTTAACCCCAAGTTAAGCGCGCGCACGAGGATACATAAAGCCCTGATTAGTGGAGCACAGATTAAGCGAGTCACCATGGAGACGGAGGGAAAGAAGGCGCGGTCAATGTATTTTACAGCGCTTGAGGCCGAAATTCTGATGGCAGCATATGCCGATAACATGCAAATTCCGCGGAAAAAAAGTAACACAGCCTCAGCTGCAAAAGAAAGGGAGCATGCATGGCAAAACATAGCCGACAGAGTCAATGCGTGAGTGTTAATTTAAACATTGATCTAGGGATTTCCACCCATTTAACACGTTATTTTATTATATTTTATTTTATTTTTTATTTCATACATTTTATTTTGTGATGTGATGTGAGCGCAGGTGCAACCCAACAGGCCCCAAACGTTCCTGGCAGCAAGTAAAAATGAAATATAAAAATATAGTCCAAACAGGTGAGGTGTAATTGTATTATGAGCCATAGTGCTTGGTCTGTTTGTCCGATGTAAATCAATTGCAGTTAGAGGCTACATTAATTTTCTTTCTGTAAGCACTTATTGAAATTATCTGAGCACATTACAAGTACATATTTGCTTACTCTGTATGCTCAAATGTGACCCGTTATAGCCAACAGAAAAAAAGCGGAGGCCCGAAAAACAGGTGGGGGTCCTCCACCACCACCACTCACAGAGGCTGAGCAGTTGGCTTCCACATTTGTGATAATGTTGGCAGCATCACTATATGATCTTCACAGTGCAGAGAACACAAATTAGCATCCATTACTATAATGAAATAATTATGTTGAGTGATCTATACAGCCAATCACGCCTGGGAACCGTGAAATAAATGTAAAATTTAAGTAGTAGTTCAAGTATCACCACATCATGAATTAAGTTTTGTTCATCCTGATACCTGCAATTTTGTGGCATCCCTCTTTGATAAATCTTGTGGGTCTATGACCGGGGAACACCACAAACGAGTACAGGAGACGTTTCAGTGCAACTGTAACATTCCTGACTGCCCGACAGACGGTAGCCTTGGAAACGTGCTCAGCGTCACCAATATTATACAGAAAGCTCCCGTTTGCAAAAAACCGAAGTGCAATACAAATAATATGTACAGCCAACTGAGAGAACTGTCCGCTAGATGTGTCACATGAGCAATATTAGGCCTGAGGATGTTATTCAAATAAATTATAGATTGTGCTGAAAAACGGTAACGTTCACACAGAAAATCATCAGGAAATGATAAAATGTCCGAACGCGCTCTAATCACTCTCTCCCGGCGGAGAGCTCTGCGGAGAATTTGGGCTTCAACATCTACTGGCTCTTCAAGGAAGGGCACGCCATGTCTGACACTTCCTACAGTCAGGTTTCCGACAAAGAGGCGGAGAAAGTCAGGGTTAGTTGAAGTAAACCTGCTAGGGGGCAGGTTAGCTTCACGGAGTGTGTCGTCATAGTAACTCACTCAGAATTAATCTAAACTCGCTTTGTGAAACGAAAACCCAGAGTTTTCGTTAACTCAGGGTATACTTACTCAGAGTTTGCACTAAACCGGCTTCCTGAAATAGGGCCCGGGCCCTGTTTCAGAAAGCTGGTCAGGAATGTTACAGTTGCACTGAAACGTCTCCTGTACTCGTTTGTGGTGTTCCCCGGTCATAGACCCACAAGATTTATCAAAGAGGGATGCCACAAAATTGCAGGTAGCAGGATGAACAGAAACTTAATTCATGATGTGGTGATACTTGAACTACTACTTAAATTTTACATTTATTTCTCACGGTTCCCAGGCGTGATTGGCTGTATAGATGGCACTCACATTCCAATCATTGCTCCTTCAGTAAATGAAGAGACTATGTGAACAGGAAGTCTTTCCACAGCATTAATGTACAGGTACATAGTTCCCTGTAGCATTTCAAACTAACAAATTATTTCATTATAGTAATGGATGCTAATTTGTGTTCTCTGCACTGTGAAGATCATATGTGATGCTGCCAACATTATCACAAATGTGGAAGCCAACTGCTCAGCCTCTGTGAGTGGTGGTGGTGGAGGACCCCCACTTTGGCCTCCGCTTTTTTTGTTGTATACGCCATTTGAGCATACGAGTAACAAATACGCTCGCTTTTTTTCTGTTGGCTATAACGGGTCACATTTGAGCATACAGAGTAAGCAAATATGTACTTGTAATGTGCTCAGATAATTTCAATAAGTGCTTACAGAGAGAAAATTAATGTAGCCTCTAACTGCAATTGATTTACATCGGACAAACAGACCAAGCACTATGGCTCATAATACAATTACACCTCACCTGTTTGGACTATATTTTTATATTTCATTTTTACTTGCTGCCAGGAACGTTTGGGGCCTGTTGGGTTGCACCTGCGCTCACATCACATCACAAAATAAAATGTATAAAAAAAAATAAAATAAAAATATAAAATAACGTGTTAAATGGGTGGAAATCCCTAGATCAATGTTTAAATTAACACTCACGCATTGACTCTGTCGGCTATGTTTTGCCATGCATGCTCCCTTTCTTTTGCAGCTGAGGCTGTGTTACTTTTTTTCCGCGGAATTTGCATGTTATCGGCATATGCTGCCATCAGAATTTCAGCCTCAAGCGCTGTAAAATACATTGACCGCGCCTTCTTTCCCTCCGTCTCCATGGTGACTCGCTTAATCTGTGCTCCACTAATCAGGGCTTTATGTATCCTCGTGCGCGCGCTTAACTTGGGGTTAAAGCAACTCCGCGTTGACTGAACTAATTGTTATCAGCCTTTCTGAAACCGAATATTCCGAGTTGGACAGTTCGGGGTTACTCAACCCTGAGTATCGTTTTTCACTCTGAGTTTTCTAAACCGGCTTCCTGAAATAGGGCCCTGCTGTCTATCTGTGTCAGATATAAACCAAGTTTAGTTGTAGTTTGTTTTCGTTGTGCTGACTTTTTACAGTCGCTTAGAATAACTGGTACTGCGTACTAGCTAGCATGACGGAGTTTATATACTGCTGGGCGGGTGCTATGAAGTTACTGATAGTAAATTTTATTTTATGCTTAAGGTTAGTTTCTCAAACTCCTCAAAATCTTAACAAATTGTGCCAATCCTTACATGTTGCACCAGGCTGATTTATCATCAAAAGTGGAGAAGTCTGTGACAGAGGAGACAGAAGAGCAGCAGAGAGAGATGGGAGAGATGACTTTATGTCATCCATGAGGGATGCATTTGACATATGTTTCACATATTATAGCCCAACAAGTTACTTATAGCAATTTAAATACGAGCAATCAGTTTTTGGCAGACAATCACTTTTTGGCACAACACCGGCTATTGCAGTTAATAATACAACAGCTTCTTGCCATTTTTTGTGTTTCTTTTTATCGCTGTGTAACTGAGTTCAATTGAAAGCCTGCATGCGCTAGTACCTCTTGCCACAAGTTCCCAGAATCCTTTGCGGTTTTACCCCTGAATGACGTCACATTTTTGGTGGGCCGGTCTCTAGTCAAAATGCCCGGGCCGATTTTTTGTCCCAGTCCAGCCCTGATCACATACGTCTGTTTGAGAGCACAGCCAGTCAGAACAAGCAGAAGCATGTTGTCATGTTCATCTCGTGTGTGTGTGTGTGTGTGTGTGTGTGTGTGTGTGTTCGCTCGCAGGTTTAAATGTTATTCGGTCATAAACTCATGCATGTAGCCTCTGGCATTTTGTAATCCTCATCAAGCAGTACGTCCTGTTTGAAAGGTTTCCTCCTGCAGCCTGCTGTGGTTATTTTCAGGTCTTCTCTCAGATTCCCAGAACTGAAGTCAAATCGATCCCAACTTAATTACAGCCACTCAGCGGACATGATGTGTTTACCTAATGATGGTGGCGAGGGTGGAGCAGGCCTCTTATTTTCTGTGGAGCTCGTTTAATGCTGGTTTTCATATTGTGCTCTGCTGAGAAACATCAAAGAAAGATTCTCTTTCACCACCTATCTGCTCAAACACGACTCCGCCTTGTCCTTCAAGGAACTTTTAAGGTCTTTCTGTACAGCACTCAGCCACAGAAACCACTGCAGACCAGCCCTCAGGAAGCATTACTGCAGCACTCAGCACCGACCAGAGGCACAGAGCCGAGTGGCATTAGTGTTGAGCTTTATCAATGTTTTATGTATTTTTCATAACTCAAACAAAGAGGACGCTTGTATACATTATTATTAAAGCAGCTGTCAGTAAACCTGCTGCTAGAACTGAACATTTCAAAGGAAATCTAATAAGCCAGCCGTGGATAATGGTGAAGTGAGGCACAGATATGGTACCACAAAATGGGTGACCACTCTCCTTTGGGTTTTTTTTTTTTTCCATCTTATAGATTGAATAAGGTAAAAAAAAATGATTAGATGATGATGAGATTTAGAACATCCTGAATGACCACAGAGATGAACTAAAGGAAGATCCAAATGCAAAACGGCCACACAGCTGGCTCTCCCCTGGGTTCTGTGTCTGTGAGGCCTGTTTTGTGTCCTTCCTCTTTTATCCTTGCCACCAATCCAGCTGATTCTCTGCGAGCACTTTCTGAATCTAATTTAATTGAGTTCAGAGACAACATTTGTACAAATCAGTCCAAGTGTCACCTTTTGTTGGGATGTTTGAACAAGTAAAAAAGGAACTGTACTGTGTCATTTTAAAATGTTGCTTCCTTTTTTAGGTGAAGAGCTTCAATATTTTCTGAATAATTAAAAAAAAAACAAACTTAAATAACTGGAAGTTTGGGTGGGTTACCGTCGGATATGACTTGACAGTCCACTTGAAGCAGTGTCTCGGAGACCTCACTGAGGGAGGCGTTTACAGTTTCGGTGGTCACATGGCATTGCAAAGCTCTGTGGTTACTAGTAGCCACACTGCAGCGTGTGTGTGTGTTGTGAAATGACAATGAGTCTCCAACTGTGAATCAGTGCTAAGGAATTAACCACCCTCATTCCTTGCTTTTGGGAACATGCCCAATCATGACGTACTCACTGGTTTTACTCCTGATTTAACCATCTAAATTCTTTTAGTCAGCGTCGATTAAATACCAAACGATTACTGTAGACTAAATCTAAAGTGTAGAAGTCTGTCATGTTTTTACTGATGAGTTGCTCCACATGGTTTATTCTTCTTGTCTTTGACATTGAGAAATGTGTTCACACGTCTCTCTTCTCTTCCTCCCACGCGTTGACATTTTGTCATGCTTTTATGAGAAACAACTTCTGATTTGCGGACTTCCAAATTCCTCTCACCTTTCTGCGTAACATAATTACTCTAGGTGGATCTTGTTTGTCTAGAATATGTTTGACTCGTTTTTCTTCACTGACAAAAATGTCAGTACATAGATCCAGCACGTATCAATTTGATATGATACCGACGTTTGTATTTGTTTTTTCTATAATATTCAGCACTAATAGTCTGAGGCCAAGATTAACCTGTGTGCATGCGCCCTGTCACTGGGATCTCTAATCTTAATCTTTGTTGGGTTTTTCCCGTTGTGGTGGAGTAATGGTAAATAATTAACAGGCAACGTTACCCTTGAAAGGCACTTAAAGGTTAAGTTGTGCATGTCGTGAAATTACTCATAAAAAGGACAAAACTGTGTGACGACAACAACACGTGAACAGACTTCACTGGTTTCCCATTACATTAACAGAGCTAAGAGGGCCCCACGTGTCTGCCTCTGTGGGTTGTGGTTAAAAAGGTTCTAAATCATAATCGGAGTACTTTATTAATCCCTGAGAAAATCGTGTGGTAAATGTGAGAAAGAATAAGTTGGGATGAATTCCTGACGTAGTTTATAGTTCATGTAGGCTTCGGCCTTTATTTCCGCTGCTCCCTGGGGCGGGTTCGTCTCTGATAGCATGTTGCTCTGCAGGTTTTTTCCTAACAGAAAGTCTCTCTGCGTGTATGTGCTGTGATGATCCCCTGCAACCATCGCCAACGCCTCCCAAAGAAAACAATGACTTTGTTTGGGTGTGGTGGTTTAAAATTTTTTTTGTTCCACTGATAAAGCAGGTGAAACACTCCTGTGCTGCACGCCCACTCACCTGACAAAGGACGGTTCCCAGTTCTCGGTACTGATTTGCACACACTCTCCTGGAAGTTGTGAGACCCAGAACCAAATGTCTGACTCTGCAGGTGGGACACGTCTGTGTTTTTGGCCTCTATTCGTTCTTTACTACATGAGGGCAGATGTCTCAACAGCAAATGTAGAGTCCAAAAACTGAGTTTTGTTTTGTTTCACCTCGGGCAGTATCGCCATCAGCAGGGTTTTGTTTGTTGTTAAACCAGACTGAACGTCACTTTGCTGTCATCTGCCCAAAAGATGTCTACGACTTGTTTGTGTGTGATATCGAGGACGATTTAAAGCATGGGAAATGACACGGTGCGGGTTTTGTTTTTTGGTTTTTTTGGTATTTTTTGAGGAGCTCCGACTTGTTTTAATTCTGCATATGTTATGAGTTTGTCATTTTTGTTAATCTCATAATGATCTGTACAGCTTTCCTCTGTGCACTTGGTCAAGACTTCTCCCGTCACAGATTTTCAAACAAAATGATTTTAAAAGGGGAAAGCAGCAGCCTAAATCTGACAAAACTGTAAACCTTCTCAAGCTTTCACTGCTTCTAATCACCAGTTTTACTTTTTAAGTGAATTAACTGACTTTGTGTGTCAATATGCAGGGGTTACAGCTAAAATGCTTTATGAGCGGGAATATGAGACTATTTTAAATGCTCAAACACTTTTCAGTATAGAAAATGTTTGTGCAGAAAAGGTTTCCCCTGTGACCTTTTTAATCACGGAAATCTACTTTCCCCCAGCTGGGCATGTTTTCGAGGAACTGACCCAGAACACGTGTACAGGGAAAGAGCTGACTGTAACTTTCAATCACTAATTGTGACCTTTTAAAGTTAACCAGGGTTTTACTTTTAGAGATATTTGAGCAATGTTTGTTCCAGCCGCCTAAGTCCTAGACACAGTCCACACAGATCAGTACCAGGGAGATAACACTACCAGCTGTTATCTCAGGTGCAGTTTGAGGTGTTGCATCCTGAAAAACACACACACACACACACACACACACACACACACACACCTTTTGTTGGAGTGTAAAAGGGTTTTTTCATTCCTTTTTGCTCAGTCCCATCTCCCTGCTCTTCAGTTAGAAATATGTGGTTGGCGGCGAACGTTATCAAACTAACCAGACAGATGTGGCTTAATTTGGTTCACAGCTGTGACAATCTCTGCTTACTTATGAACATGTGATCAGGACCTCGCATAAAAAAACTCTGGAAACATGAGAAGTGTCAGATTTATTTATTTATTTGGGGGGGCGGCAGCTCAAAGTAAACTGGATGTGACAAAGGATCTTATGGTAACTGGTAGATGTTTTGGTAACCCTAGTCAAACCATTTATTGATTTTTATTTATTTGGACTCTGTCCCTCTATTCCTTCTGTAAGTGTTCTCTTATGATTTTTATCAATTGTATTTTAAATGTATTAATCTTATTCTAATCAGTATGATTGATGAAAATGAAGGACAATGTTGTAATTTTTACTTTAACATGATGATGGCAGTGCTGTGTCATGTCTAAATGTGATGCTGCTGCATAGCTTTGACTCTCATTACTGGAGGACATTGATAATGGCAAAATCAGAAAATCAAAATTAAAACATTAAATGGTAGATTTAAAAAAATAAATAAAAATCTCTTCATCATTTGCACCAAAATAAGCAATTTCAGCAACACTGCACAAACAATCTTGTATTTACGAGAAAGTCACCTTCGAGTAGACGTGTCCATTTTATTCCTGCTGGTAATTGTCTGCCCTATGTTAAATATTATCATGTGTATATACCTGGAAATATTGCCATGCATTACAAATTCTGAAAACTTTTCTTTCCCCTGACTTAGATGTTAAAGGTAAGCTTTAGAGCTTTTTCCTCCAGGGAGGATTGAAGTGCTTGTTAAATGTCACAACGTCTATTTTGTTATTGCGCTGCTGCAGAGTTTCACCACCAGATGTCGCCAGATTCTGTAAAATTGGCTCATTCGGTTAATCTCCATCTTCTTCTCCCTCCAGCTGAGCGGTTGCCTCATCCTGGCCGTCTCCATCTACCTGAGAGTCAGCAAGGGTGGAAACCAGGTGAGTCAGTGATGGACTTTAAAGAGACTGCAGTATTGCATAGATGAGCACAGAAGTGCATGTTCTAAGGCTTTGGGCAGGCGATGGTGTAGTATAGTGGTGTGACAGTGGGTCTCTTCAATGGATTCCAGATGATGTGTGGACCTCTCATACAAGAATAAGTCTTTACTGTGTTTATATCATCTGTGGTAACACTCAAAAGGTGACTTTCTTTTATTCTTCAGGGAGAATATGTGGTAAATAAAACTTACTGTGATTCCAGCTTTGCCTTCAGAGCTTTATGTAGAGCTACTCTCATGCTCAGCAACCAGGACCAGTCATCTGAAACGTGCACTCACTTCACATTGCCTTTATCCTTGTGTATTTTTCCATCTGTCACTCAGACATTCATCACATTTTCTCTGATCACACGTAAACTATTCCATAAAGACAAACTTCAACATCCTCTCTAACACATATAGGTGTTTTTAAAACTTTAGATCAACCTTTGACTTTGCCTTTGACTTCCACCTCATCTGTCCACAGATCACCGATCAGTACTTCCCTGCAGTCAACCTGATGATTGCCATCGGCACGATCATCATGGTTCTCGGCTTCCTGGGCTGCTGTGGAGCCTACAGAGAGAGCCGCTGCATGCTGCTGCTGGTGAGCATCACATTTTGATTATTTTGGGAATGTTTTTGGAGGGAGGCAAAGCAAAACACATTACTTAGTTAATGAAACCTACACTGAGGGATTGTACCGACACACATACCTGATGTTCAGTAACTGAAACTTTTGCCAACTGCTGGTGGGTTTCTATCTATGTTGAAGTTATTTCAGCTAAGTTGTAAGATTAAAAAACTGAAATATGTTGGTTTGTTACTATGACACAAATGTTTTTGTTGATTAAAAAGATGTGTGAACTTTAGGTGGACAGAAAACACATTTTGCTTAACTTTTCACCTCAGCAAGTCTTACAAAAATTGTTGATCTATATCATGTGTGTTCCCTCAGTTCTTCATCTTCCTTCTCATCATCTTCATCCTCCTGGTGGCAGCAGGCATCGCAGGAGCTGTGAGCCAGAATAAGGTAAAAAATAGCGACTATGTGACTACTTAATTTTATTTTTGATGAGGCTCAAACATCATGTTGCGTTTCTATTTGCAGATGGAAGACTGGGTGAACAAGCAGTTGAAAGATATGTTGCCACTTTCAAAACAACCTGACACGGTGAAAAGTGACCTGAAGAATCTGCAGAAAGATGTAACTAACACACACAGTTTTTCTTCAGTAATACAGAAAGACTTTCCTAGACGCAGTCAATCAGATACACGAGTTAACCTAAATCTTGAAACACACTTGTGGTATTTGAATGTGCTGGTATTATACAGGGTATCTCATTGTATTTACATTTCCTGAAGCCCAACATGTAACCCAAAAATGAATAACCAGTTGCCTGCTGCTCACACATGACCAGGGGGCATAACTAAAATGCTGGGACATCAAATTTAAGATGAACTGCGCCTGAATACAGATCTACACGTCATGAGATTGACTGTGCATACTGCACACATCCACCAGAGGGCGACTGTGCGTTCAACTGCCTGCAAGTCTGTCAGTGGTATGATGCAATGTAAATACATGGTGACAAATATCAGTTTCCCAACCCTGAGGCATTTCTATGAGGTCTTGAACATCCCACGGAGCACTGTTCAAGCCATCATTCAGAAATGGAAGGAGTATGGCACAACTGTAAACCTACCAAGACAAGGCCGTCCACCTAAACTCACAGGCTGAACAAGGAGAACGCTGATCAGAAATGCAGCCAAGAGGCCCATGGTGACTCTGGACGAGCTGCAGAGATCTACAGCTCAGGTGGGGGAATCTGTCCATAGGACAACTATTATTCGTGCACTGCACAAAGTTGGCCTTTATGGAAGAGTGGCAAGAAGAAAGTTGTTAACAGAAAACCATAAGAAGTCCCATATGCAGTTTGCCACAAGCCATGTGGGGGACACAGCAAACATGTGGAGGAAGCTGCTCTGGTCAGATGAGACCAAAATGGAACTTTGTGGCCAAAATGCAAAACGCTGTGTGTGGCAGAAAACTAACACTGCACATCACTCTGAACACACCATCCCCACTGTCAAATATGGTGGTGGCAGCATCATGCTCTGGGGGTGCTTCTCTTCAGCAGGGACAGGGAAGCTGGTCAGAGTTGATGGAAAGATGGATGGAGCCAAATACAGGGAATCTTGGAAGAAAACCTCTTGGAGTCTGCAAAAGATTTGAGACTGGGGCGGAGGTTCACCTTCCAGCAGGACAACGACACTAAACATAAAGCCAGGGCAACAATAGAGTAGTTTAAAACAAAACATATCCATGTGTTAGAATGGCCCAGTCAAAGTCCAGATCTAAATTCAATTGAGAATCTGTGGCAAGATCTGAAAACTGCTGTTCACAAACGCTGTCCATCTAATCTGACTGAGCTGGAGCTGTTTTACAAAGAAGTATGGGCAAGGATTTCAGTCTCTACATTTGCAAAGCTGGTAGAGACATACCCTAAAAGACTGGCAGCTGTAATTGCAGCAAAAGGTGGTTCTACAAAGTATTGACTCAGGGGGCTGAATAATTACGCACACCCCACTTTTCAGTTATTTATTTGTAAAAAATGTTTGGAATCATGTATGATTTTTGTTCCATTTCTCACGTGTGCACCACTTTGTGTTGGTCTTTCACGTGGAATTCCAATAAATTGATTCTTGTTTGTGGCTGTAATGTGACAAAATGTGGAAAAGTTCAAGGGGGCCGAATACCTTTGGAAAGCCACTGTATTGTGACAGGCTGAACAGCAATAAGGGCTTTACTAGAACTATTACACTAGTTCCAATCCTATTTGTATTTTCTTCCCAGTTCAAGTGTTGTGGTCTTGTGAACGGAAAGACAGACTGGTCCCCAGATCCATTCCCAGAATCCTGTCGCTGCAACATCACCAATAGTCCCACCCCTGTCCCCGGTGCTGAGTGTGGCTCAGAAGGTTACTACAGCACGGTAAGGCTGTGACTGCTGAACACTGGATTGAGCATCCCAGCAGGAATCTGATTTCACTTTATATCTGAACAAGAAATCCACACTCTTACTTTACTCTCATCGCTGAGACACAGTTAAATGAACCATAATAACCCATGCTGCTCTGCTCTCACCCTGCAGCCCTGCTCCACCCGAATCATCAACCTGATGAAGGAGAATATGGTGATAGTGCTGGGAATTGCCTTCGGCATCGCCGTCCTGCTGGTGAGCTGACACATACAGTCACCACATCACTTCAGGGGACATTTGAGTTCACTAGATAAAAAGTCATACTCTAATTTATAAGTTTTTTTTTTTCTCTTGATAGAAAAATTGTAGAACATGCAAAAAGCAGATTAATTAATTAATTGGCATTAAGTCAATTTTATTTATATAGCGCCAAATCACAAAAACAGTTGCCTGGGGGTGCCTGATTCCTCTTGTAGAACCAGGTTTAGGGAGTGCCAGCTGTCTGCTGCGACCAGCTGGGGGTGAGGGGAAGGGGATGGGGCAAAAGACCCGCCATGTGGAAGAGACCCAAAGATTAACAATTACCATTTTTATATTTTCTTTTGTCTTATTTTATTAAAGTTTTAATAATGAGTCATTTGTTGTTCCTGCAGATTTTTGGCTTGGCTTTCTCCATGGCTCTCTACTGTCAGATCAGCAAGAAGGACGGACCTACCACCAACGCCTGAGGCACCATCATCTCTGCCCAAATGTAACCGCAATATATCCTCTGCTAATCTAACTCATCCTGTGCTTTCACTGTGAAGAAGCACACTGAGATTAAAGTCTCTTATACACTAGTATGGAGTCCCAATGGTTACCAAAAAATACACTCTATATAATCTGTATTTTGTGTAAAAGGCATTATGTTACCTGAAACAATAAAATAGTTTGTGTCTGAGAAGCGGGCAGCTTTAAAAATTACCCAGTAAATGCAAAGTAAATAACTGTAATATAATTCAATTGTGTTGATTTAGCCTTTAACTGTTATGAGTATGTTGGTTATGATTTGATTGTGTATTTGACAATGTACGGAAGCCAATTTAAGCCAAAAATATTCAGTCAATAGCCAAGTTGGTGCACAAAATAAAAATTAGTTTCTCATGTTCTCTTAAAAGTGACTTTTTGCTTGCTTGTCACGTTTCCCTTTTTTTTTTTTTTTTTTTTTTTTTTTTTTTTTTTAATTAAACTTTTGAAAATGTCAATCTTGTTTATATTTTTTTTTATTTATTTTTTTTATTAAAGGTAAGTGTATAGTCTGGATTTTTCATTTTAGTTTTTGTTTTTTGTTTTTTCTAATCATATTTCTGGTTGTAACTGGATTCCATATTATTTATATTCTTGTGTGGGGTTTTTTTTTTTGTTTTTTTTTTTTTTTTAAATTATTGCAAAGACAATCCTCAGGAAGTTGAAATTGTTCGAACATACCTCTCAGTAAATCTCGCACTCAATCATGGTTATTATTAATATAAAAGTTGTTTCTTCTTTCTCCTGTTAAAAACTTTCACTGGGTAATAAGGTATGGTGGGATTTAGGTTTGTGTTTTTTTGTTTGTTTGTTTTTTTTTCTTTTTGCGAGGGGGGTGTCTTGTTTGTTTTTATATCAAATATCAAGCTTCTCAAGTGTTCCAACATTTGCTTGTTGTGCTTCATTTATTTTGTAGTCCATTTTAGGAAAGATGTTTAAAAAAACAAAACAAAAATAAATTCAGCCAACTAAATAAAACTTTCACGTATCCCATAATTAAGAAAAACTATTTTTGTTTTGTTTTCCCATGGAAGCATGAACATCAAAAAAAAATGTGATTGAAACTTCTTTTTTTTAAAAAAAAAAAAAAAACAACCAAAGATTAATGTCCTCAGGCCTGAGGATGCTCAGTGTTTGCCTGGATGAATCTGCTTTGTTCCTGATGCTGTTTAAAGTGGTTTTAATCACTATATCACCTGTCAAACACAATTTAAAATAAATAAATAACAAGTCAAGAAGGGAAATTCAGATTGAAGATAAATGTTCTTCTCATGGGCCATATACACTCTAACCAAAGGTAAGTTTGTTTGTTTTTTGTTTTATTTTTTCTTTTTGTCATGAGTTTGAGTTTTATGGTAGTACCAGCTGATTTGCTTTAATTGTATTCAAGCAATGCAGAACATTTTACTGTGACAGGAAGTGGCCTGTTTCCACACACTGCTCACATTTCCTTCCTTCACTTCCTTCTCATTATAATTGCAAGGAACAGAAACCTTCCTAATGTGTTTTTGCTTTTACTCACTCTAATCAACTATCAGATGGGGAGATCAAAGTGAGTTAATGATGGACTTGATCTGAGAAAGAAAATTCTAATATATTAAACCATTTTTATTAATATCATTATGGAGTTGTCACATTTTTGTGTTTATAAACACAATTTATAAAAAATGTAACAATAGAAATGACATTTAGAATTCCAAGTGGATATCACACAGATTCTGGTTACTCCCAATAATTCTGAAATCGGATAAAGCAAAATCTACCTTTGTACATGGACAGAAACAGGACTTTTAAACCCAAAATAAATTAAGTTGTGGAATGCATTTCCAAAGCTTGATGCCTTAACTATTTACCCAATAAAGACAAAATCTGACAACCTTCCCTGTGCCTTCAATGAGTTCTGACACCTCAGTATATAGAGACATTTGTTTATTTAGCTGCATGTTCCATGTGAAATGATGTGATAGCTCTGCTTAGCTTAGCAAGTATAGTGATTTGCCACTATACTTGTATAGTGGCAAATCACAACAGCAGTCGCTTCAATGTGCTTTGTTGTAAGTTAAAGACTAGGAATGGGAATCGACGAGAACCGTTCCTAGTAGTCAAAGTCCTTGGAATCGTTAGTCTGTTTGCCTATCGGTACTGCTTATTGGTTCTTGTACTTGCACTGCTCTCAGCTGATTTCAGTTATCGAGGGAGGAAAATAGCAGGATAGTTTATAGCTGTAGCGGGTGGCTGTAGCTCAGGTGGCAGAGCAGGTCAGCCACTAATCAGAAGGTCGGTGGTTCGATCCCAGCCTGCCTCCTGGCTGCATGCCAAATATCCTTGGGCAAGATACTAACCCCGTGTTTGCCTACTGGTGGTGGTCAGAGGGCCCGGTGGCGCCAGTGTCCGGCAGCCTCGCCTCTGTCAGTGCGCCCCAGGGCAGCTGTGGCTACAATGTAGCTTGCCATCGCCAGTGTGTGAATGTGTGAATGACTGAATGTAGTGTGAAGCGCTTTGGGGTCCTTAGGGACTAGAAAAGCGCTATACAAATGCAGGTCATTACTTTTATTTTTATTGCACAAAAGGACAAGAGCATAATGTTGAACTGCATCCAATGACAGAAACAATGGCATTATTCTGCTAACTAACACTTTCAACTATTTTACTCCCTGGAGTAATTAAATAGCGTAGTGCATTACTTTTAATAAATGTGTTCTGTGTAATATCTGTAACCGGAAGGTCACCGGTTCGATCCCTAGGCTCTCTGTCCTGGTCGTTGTGTCCTTGGGCAAGACACTTTACCCTACCACCTACTGGTGTTGGCCAAAGGGGCCGATGGCGCGATATGGCAGCCTCGCTTCTGTCAGTTTGCCCCAGGGCAGCTGTGGCTACAACTGTAGCTGCCTCCACCAGTGTGTGAATGTGTGAGTGAATGAATAGTGGTATTGTGAAGCGCTTTGGGTGCCTTGAAAAGCGCTATATAAATCCAATCCATTAATATTATTATTATTACATTACTTTTTTGAGTAATGACCCAACACTGAGGAAATGCATCCAAAATGCACAAAAATTTGACCAACATGCGCTAATTTGCACAAATGTAATGTTTGATATGCTGGTTTGTAGTGGTGGTAATGCTGAAAGCGGAGCGGGCAAGAACCCAATGAGAATCAATAAGAGAACTGATAAGGAATCAAATCCTTAAGTGATATCAGTAAAAAGGTATCAGAGTCGTTAAATTAATCTAAATTCCCATCCCTAGTAAAGTAATAACAATAATACATAGAAAATCCCGACAAATATATGATGCCCTGTGAGCAAGTGTTTTTTGCGAATTAAAGTACTATCAAGAAGAAACCTCCAGCAGAACTAGGCACCCTAAATAACTTAACTCGTACCTCGGGAAGGATGGGGTTTGTGGGTGCCTTTTTAGGTGATGAAGTTTAAAGTTAAATATTGGATTAACTTCATACAGCATTTGGTTACTGTTTAAATTACGGAACTTACTTTTCAGGCAGATCTTCAGTAGGATTATGTTAACATAACTTAAAGATAACGAGTTAAAATTTTGTTTTCATGTTACTTCAGCTCATTACTGTTTTCTGGAGACCCGTGAAGGTTTTACTTTAACTTAACTGTAGAGAGCAGAGGTGATGCTCGAGTCTGTTGGAAGCTCTGGACACATCACATATAGTCCAGTGAGCTGGACACACTGGCTTTATGCTAGCTAATTTAACTAATGTTAACCTTCAAAATATATGATGCTAGTGGACCATTTAACGCTCATGCACCTCCTGAAGCTCCACTGAAGGAAAAAGCACCCCAGATTAGTGATGTGCGAATCATAAAAAGTTAAGTGATTCTCAGTACTCGAGAATCACTTTACTGACTCGTGAATCATGATTCACACCCCAACTGACTCACTGACTCATCCCTGTTGCTGACTAATTTTATTATTAGAAATATATCTAGCTTACCATTAAAATTGTGGGGAAAAAACAACAGCCAGTTTCTTAACAAAAACATTTCTGCTCTGAACTGGAAGAAAAACCCTCCTTTCCTGAGCTAAATCGTAGCATAAACAAATAACTCACTTACTCACTCACTCAATCCCTTCTGTGATGAATCGTAGCATAAACGAATCACTCAGGACTCACTCAACGTCTGTCCTGGCTCACAGCTCCTTCTTCTTCTTGGTTGGCAACCAATGTTAAGGCGCATTACTGCCCCCTGGCTCACAGCTCAGTGGACATTTAAAAATATATATATATATTTGACACATTTGAGGAAAATACAAATAAAATAAAATAAATGTTCCCTTTAGAAATCTTTTTTTTTTTTGCTCTTTTTTACTCTATAAAAATAGTTGTTTTTCTTTTTCAATCATCTTAGCAGTAGGATATACATGAAAAGAGAAATAAATTAAATTTGAGTGAAAATGTACATTTTTTGCACTCTCTGGGCAACTGGCTCAGTGACTCAAATGACTCAAAAGAACCTGATTCACTTTGGTGAGTGACTCATTGAAACTCAATTCAGTAAAAAGAATCAAATTTACCACCATTACCCCAGATCATTATGGCGCCCCCGTGCAGGATGGTGCGTAGAAAACATCTCACGTTGGATCTGCTTGTCTTGCCATGTTGGAAACCATCAGGACCATCAAGGTTGCATTTTTTCTCATCAGAGAATAAAACTTTCTTCCACCTTTCAATGTCCCATGTTTGGTGCTCTCTTGCAAAGTCCAAACGGTCAGTTCTGTGGTGTTCAAGGAGACAAGGCCTTTGGCGTTTTTTTTTTTTGAAGCCCTTCAGTCTCAGATGCCATCTGATGTTATGGGGCTGCAGTCAGCACCAGTAACAATCTTAATTTGGGTCAAGAATTGCCCAGAGTCTTGACAGACAGCCAACTGGATCCTCCGACTCAGTGCTGTGGAAGCTTTTTTGTCTTCCACTTGATTCTTATGTTCCATAACCCATTTAAAAAATTCCAAATGACTGTCTTACTGCTTTCCACCTCAGCTGCGATGGCATGCTGCCAGAGACCCTGCTTATGCAGTTCAACAACCCGACCACGTTCAAAAAGGGAACTTAATTTTGTTTTTGCCATCAGAACATCATAACAGTGTGACTATCAGACAGAAAATGAAAATGAATCCATATTTTTGCACAGATTTGTCGAAATGTCCTTTGTCGAAATGGCAAATCTGTAATTGATGTTATATAAAAATGCTATCATTAGTCTCATTATATATGAGTTTATTAATCAAGGCTAAACCATTTAGATCTGTATCTATAAATTACATAATAATAAGGCATAATGCTTTATAAATGAAGTATTCACCATTATCTCACTAATGCTTAATACAGTGCGGTTATGTGTATGTTTCAGTGTATAACTACCATCGGGTTAGATATTTAGCGAGGGATTGCAGATGAAAAGAAATAACAGTGTTTATTAATCTACACTGTGCCTGTTAAAAATAAACAAATAAAAATCAAAATATGTAATGTAATATAACAAAGTAAGGAATTTTTTTTAAATATTCATTTTACACTTTAGACTTTCAATCTGAGTACTTCGGGTGTTTAAGTTGACAGTGAAGTTTTTATCTATTTCTTGACATCCATAATTAAAGCTGACTACCAAACACAAATGACAGGACAAGCAACACCACTGTTCTTCGTGAGTCAAAGCCAAACTGTGTGATGGCGTGAAAGTTGGAAACTAAACCTGGCCCCTCCCTCTTCTGCATAAAATTTAAATTCCTCAGAAAGAAAACCACCTGCGTTCAGCAAAAACAATCAGGAAGATGTTGCAGAAACAGCTTGGAACAGTCAGAATAACAAAGCAGCCAAGCCTTATGGTATTAATTACTCATAGAACAAGAGTTACGTCTGGTATCTCACAGCCTCAATGGATGTTTACACTGCACACGTCATTACCACTGTTTTGGCTAATGTGGCTGATTCCAGAGATATTTTTATATTTCTGCCCAAATCTGTAAATGTCTGCTGGGAAACAACCAGGGACACTGTTTATGACTGTTTCTCTAACACACATAAGTTTGGCCATAAACACACTCTGCTGGTCCATCCCCTGCAGCTATTTTTAACCTAAAGTCAACACAGCACCCAGTTTAATGACTCTGCTGGATTCCAGTCTATTTTACTCCTGTCCTGGTACAGCACTTACTACACAATAACACTGATATGAAATTGAAATATTATTTTGATAAGTCCAAGAAAATAACTCGATCACAAATATACAAATCAAACTGAAGCCAAATTAACATCTTATTGTAGCTGACTTTGTGCATCAAGATCATGGAATCCAGTTTTCCATAGCAAAACTGCATCAATCACAGCTAGAAGATGTTCCTGGTATCAAAACATAGGTAAAAAATAATGGAAAATGTCCAATTTAACTTCGGCTAAAACATCCTTCCAAAAAAAATCCTGGAAGCAGTGGTCTAAATCAGTTCAAAAAGATAATCACTTTTGGAAGTCGTATGTGCAATGGCCCATAACAGTATTTCTTAAAGACACACACAAACTGATCCACTAATATAACAACCTTCTGGTGTGTGCTGAGAGTTTGTTATGTGTGAACACATAATGACAATAAAGGATACTTCTTCTTCTTCTTCTTCTTCTTCTTCTGGGTAAAGATAATTGCAAGAAATTTAAGTTTGCAGCTCACCTCTCCAGGTAGAACGATGATTTATGCTCAGTTGAGATGCTTTTGGCCCATCACATGCTGTTCTGAACAGTGCTGAAAGGACAGAAGGAAAAGGTGAAGGAAGGAGTTGTGGAGCAGGATTGTTGGGTCTGCAGTTGCCATGCAACAATGAAGTTGGGCTGTTGCTGCTGTGTTTGTTTATGGTGTAAAAATAAACATGTTTTCACATTAGAAATGCTATTTGTCTTCCCTGTGTCCTTTCATCACACTTGTTACTTATTTTCCTCCCTTTCCTCCTGTCACTTTCACTTTCTTTTTCATACTTCTTTGTCATTTACCTTCCTGTTTTCTTACTGACATTCATATCTCTATTTCAATCACCCTCCATGCTTAATTAGTTGTTATTGTTACCTGGAATAACCTCTCCTCTCCTCTTCTCCCCTTCTCTCTTTTCCTCTCAGCCAATCTTCCAAACTTGGTCATGTTATTCGTTCTGCCGCCAAACACGGAGCTTTAAACAACATCCATCACACAGGAGTGGGCTCTGGACTTTACTCTGTTTCTATTTTAACTGGACTCGCTCAGACAGCAGCCATGGCTCGCTGCAGGAGCTACTTGCGAGGACTTGCTATCTGTGTCACTGTGTTGCTACTGGTAAGCACACTGCTAATTGTTAACTGCATGTTTGTGTGGGCTGTCGGAGGTGATTGGATCTTTAAAAAAATGAAAAATTTAAAAAGGTAATCTTAAAAAATTCTAATTGTCTAAAATCTTAATCTATTATTTTTGAAATACACAGTGTGTCATTCAGGTGTTGATTACATGTGCTAATTAATGAATTTCAATGTAACTACAGTCTTGTAAACAGAAGGTGAAAAGCAGAAACAGTGTGTTTGTTTTTAACTTTTTTTCTTTTACTTATAATTTTGTAGACATGTAATTATTTTGCGTTGAGCACGTACAAAATTTAGTTTCATTTTGGGTTTAAATACATATTTGTGATAATTGTGGAAATAACTAGCAACTGTTTTCTGGTAGCAGGTGCAAGATTATATTTGTCTAATTTTTGGCAACTATTATATGTTGCGTTTAAATCCAATCAATCTTTATTTATAAAGCACTTTAAAATACCCAGCACAGGACCAAAGTGCTGTACATTAAATATGTTAAGAACAATAAAATAAAACAAAACAATAAAAATAAAACACATAATACATAAAAATTAAAGCAGCCCTATATTTAAAACGAGAGAAAACAGCATAGAATCAACTTTTTTTCTTGTTTTTTTTGGGTGAAGTATTTGTTTTCATGTATTCTTAATACTTATCTAAACATTAAAATATTTTAGGTGCTGTGTTATGTTGCCACAATCTTGCACTGTGTGGTACTCAAAAAGATTTTCTTTTATTTAAAGTAAACATTTAGTCTTGATTTAATCTTTTTACGAATAAATCTCTCTTCACTACACTAAAACACTAAAATAATGTGGAGGTCTTTTAGAACCTTCACTTTTTAAGTTCATAAGAGGAAGGAAGGAGGCAGGGGACTAGGGAGTGTCATAACCACGGTCTAGGACGAAACAACAAAGATCCATGAGTACATCAGGAAGATGGCCTCACAACTGATAGTGTGCTTAGTGAATACCTCAGGCAGCAGAAACCAGAGAAAGGAGAGGAGCAAGAAGAGGAACCATCAGGACAAGCCCCTGCATGGTATGTACCACCAGGAGATAGAAGAAGTGGCTGATATCAAGAAATCCAACTGGTGGTTAAACAAAGCTGGACTGAAAGATAGCACAGAGCCACTAACCATGGCAGCACAGGAAAAAGCACTAAACTTGCAATATAAAATCTCTTTTCCTTAATTTACTGTTGTTTATTCACTCATTTGTTCTTCATATATTGCCATCGTGTTTCCCCCCTTTGCCTTGAGTCAATGATTTTATCTGCTTTTTTATTCCTCCTGTTGTACTTCCCAACTTCTCTTCAACACCTGCAATCAAATTTAATGCCTAAAATGACAATCTGTGGTATGATTACAGCAGCTTTTGTTGCCAGTTTGCAATAAATAGAGATTATTTCACAAACACTCCAACATGGGAATTTCTTTCCTGTTTCCTGCTTCGTTAAGTGCATATATATAATATATAATAATATATAATTATATATATTATATATGTGTGTTAATCTATATGTGTATATATATTTAATACACCATCACAATACATTATATATAATATATATATATATATACTATAAATAATATATAGTAATATATATATATATATATATATATCTATAGTGTGTTGTGTGTGTTGGTGTTGGTATATACATATATACATTTTGCATCTCTGTGGTTGTGAATGCTGGGGCTCAAACTCAGGAGCTTACTTGGTGCTCCACTAAGTTTAAACAACATCTAGAAATAATAGAAATAAATGTGTGAGTGTTTTTATTGTTTTGTTCTGTTCATTTAAACTGCGTAAGACAAGTTGCAGAGAGAATATTCACTAAGTAAGCCAACAGAGGCTGGGAATGTGGAAGTCAAAGAATGAGACAACCATGAGTGTTTAAGGTGTAGTTGGACTGTTTTGGAAAGTTTCAACTTGCTGACTGTGAGACAGATTACATTTGTGATATAAAGCTGTCAGAGTTCCCAGTCTCTCTGGGGAAGAGAAGGCATTTCACAGGAATGTTTCTGCTGTTAAAGACTTCCTGATCTGTGAACCCAACCAACAGCCACTTTTGTGTAAACCAGTTTGAGTCATTGCCTTTTACTATTTTTATTCTTTATCCATTTTTATTATGCAGGTGTCTGGGTTTGTGATGATTGGTGCTGCTTTTTCCCCCATTGATGATATACCTGTTGCAGAGGTAAAATGGGATTTTTTTGACCACACTTTTTTATACAAGAATCAACTACGTAGTGAAACAGCTCTAATTTCACATTATATTTCCTCAGACTCACAGTTGACATTTTATAACACAACTTCTACTTTCTTGTAAGATTCTGGTGCATACATTATCCACAATGCAACTGTGAGCCTGCCACTTGTAATGTAGCTTGGACTCTAGCACTGATAGGAAGAAGATAGATCGATAGATAGATAGATAGATAGATAGATAGATAGATAGATAGATAGATAGATAGATAGATAGATAGATAGATAGATAGATACATACATACATACATACATACATACATACATACATACATACATACATACATACATACATACATACATACAAATCAACGTGTATGACTTCCAAAGTTCTTTCTATTTTTTGCTAAAAACAGACTATGGTTAAATAAAGGCATATTTGAATATATATAATAATTATAATAATATAATTGTGTATTGCTGTGCTGTTATTAGTCACTGCATTTAGTAGTTATTTTATACATTTTCATTTTTACATATTTTATCTTTTATATTATTGCTAAATAGTACCCATCACCCGTCATTTGGTTATAGTTTGCTTCCAAGTAGCCAGACCTTCTTGAAGTCTTTAGAGTGGTCTTTAATATAGTTTTCCAGGATTTCTGAGGGTCTTTCAAAGTTTTCTTTGGACACTGGCTGCTTTATCCTCACTTTCCTTCCAGCCAGTATACTTGACAATTTTAGAGGATTGATTTCTTTTTTTAGCCACAGAAAACCAACTTAAGAATAATTCAAGCACAAAAAGGCACCTAACTCAAACAATGAATCAGTGTTATGTGACAATCAACTTCACCAATAAATTAATTTTCAGTAGCATCTTCAAGCACTTCATTACCAGAAGTGTGTCACAAACATGTCACTTTTTCCTATTTCTTTTGTTGAATCTCTAAAAATGCCAAAGATGGCACAGTTTAATAGACATAAAATGGTATTTTTGCACCAACAAGGTGATTCCCAGAGAGCTAACAGCTGAAAACTTGGCATATCTCAACATGGTGTGCTATGTGTCCTTAAGATATCTGAGGAACCTGGACAAGGAGTGGACAAAAGAAGTGGCAGGCCTAAAGACTAACAACAGCAGATGAATGGTATCTCAAAGTCATGTCCTAAATAGGAAAAGGACTTGCAAGGATCTGGCACAAAATCTAAAAGATGCATCTGGACCTTCTGCTCCACACTGCAGCACAAGTGTGTGAATGTGTGTGAATGGGTGAATGACTCTATGTCGTGTAAAACACTTTGGGGTCCTTAGCGACTAAGTAAAGCGCTATACAAATACAGGCCATACCATTTACCATTTCTGCTGATCCTTTTCATTGCCTCATTAGAAATGGTCTCAGATACTGTTCTGCATATTCAATAGTTATTATTATAAATATTTGTTATTTATTCCTTTTGTTTAGGTTGAATAAAATATATTTGTTATCTGACGTTCTCTCTTTCAGTTGTTTGACCAGCTGTCCATTAGTAATGGCTTACTGGTCCTGCAGGTGTTTGGTCCACTCACAATGGTTTTGTCTGTTCTGGGCATATCTGCTGCCTCTTTGGACTACAAATCTTTGCTGTTGGTGGTGAGTAACACAAATTCATACATGTGTTTGTTAAAATAAGATAAGATAAGATAAGATAAGATAAGATAAGATAAGATAAGATAAGATAAGATAAGATAAAATAAACTTTATTAGTCCTACGCATGGGAAATTTGTTTTGTTAAAGCAGTAAAGCAGATAAGATAAGATAAAATAAATTTGTACATTTTTTCTATGTACAAAGTTGCATAGAAAAAATAGAGAACAAACACTGGAATAAGATATCCATAAGATACTGTACACAATAAAATAGAATAAAATAAAATACTATATGCAATCGAATAAAATAGAATACAAATGCTATATACAATTGAGTATAATACAACGATGCCAGAAAAAGAGTAATGCACTTAGTGTTGTTGCTATTGCACATGTGTGGATGTGTGTGTTTGGTCAGTTGAAGTCTTTGTTGTGGAGTCTGACAGCAGTGGTGAGGAAAGACCTGCAAAATCTCTCCGTCCCACACCGTGGGTGCTGCAGCCTGCCACTGAAGGAGCTGCTCAGTGCTGTCAGAGTCTCCTGCATGGGGTGAGAGATGTTGTCCAACAGGGATGACAGCTTAGCCACCATTCTCCTGTCACTCTCCACTTCCACTGAGTCCAGAGCGCATCCTAGAACAGAGCTGGCCCTTCTGATCAGCCTGTTCAGTCTCTTCCTGTCCCCAGCAGAGATGTTGCCGCCCCAGCAGACCACACCATAAAAGATAGCTGAGGCCACCACAGAGTCATAGAAGGTCTTCAGGAGTGGGCTCTTCACTCCAAAAGTTCAAATGTAGCATCTTTGTGAGGATCCTAGCTGATACAACTATTCCCAACCCCTAATCCCTAATTGCATATATACGAAAACATAATTTTAACCCAAATTCTAAAGCTAAGTTTGAAGCTGCTGTCCCTAAATGAGGCTGGCCCCCAAATGCCCCTGTGTTCCAAAAATGTCCTCACTACAAAGGTTATTGGTCCAAAGTGGTCCCCTAAAAAGTACACATACAAGTACAAACACACACACTAGAGTAGTGGCATTAACCTGTAATCTTTTTTCCAGTTTTCTGCTCTGACATTTGTGGAGTTTGTGGCACTAATGATTGTTGCCTCACCCCTGGTTCAGGTTCAAGCTCAGGTAACTACCTGTTCGTTTCACTTACTGTGTTTTTATACAGTCCTTGCTTTCTTGTCACCAGTGCCCCCTGGAGGTATGCAATGACTATGAAATATGAAACCATTATCTTTGGGCTGTAAACTGACTAAATAAGAAAGTAATACAGATGAAAGTTAATTACTCTTAAAACTCTGCTTGTGTTTGTTTTTGTGTATCACTCTTCAAACGTTTATATTATTTACTGTAGATGGACTTTGCCGTGGATGAATTGTTTCTCAATGTGACACCCCTACACAAAGCAGCAGCTGACATCCAGAAAGAATTAAATAAGCTTCAGACGTCGGTAAGTGAAACAAAGAAAAAAAAATAAGGATAAAGAAATGAAAAAGTGATATAACTTTTTAGTTTTTCCTGTTGTCCTGTTGTCATAGCAACAACTATGACCTAATTTTATAGACATATATGACCTGAATGAGTAATTCAACACCAAGACTAATGATAACCTTGAGCTTTAACTGATGATAATATTTGTGTGTTTTCAAGGACTCCTGTTGTGGTTTGAGGAAATTTGAAGACTGGGATAATCAGCTTCCTTTTTCCTGTATCTGCACACCTCCTACAACCACCTATACCAGTGAGTCAAGGTATGTTAAGACTGGATTTTAGATAGATTAGCTGAATATTGAATTGTAGAGTCATTTTTTATCAAATTTTTTAAAATAATTTCTATTTCATACGTTTAGAAAATGTGTAATTTGCTTGAGTTTTTAGCTGTATTTCAGAATAAGGTAGGGTACACCCTACAATATAGGGTCACAACAACAGAGGCAACTGTTGTTGTGATTTGCCACTGTATAAATAAAATTTAAATGAACTGAATATTTAAGTTTAATACATTTTTAAATTATTTAGCTGTCGATCAACGTCCCTACCCTTACCTATGGTAAAGAGCTGTGGGTAGTGACCACTCCCCCTGCGGCCCGGCCCCAGCGGAAGAAGATGGATGGATGGGTTGTCTTGGCTCTTAAATTTTGGCTTTCTGTTTTTGCCCACAGATCTCAGCCTGGTAATTCCAGCTCATATGAGCCTTGTGTGATGGTGGGAAGTAACCAGCAGTTTGTGCACTCCAAGGTAAATATTTGCTTCAGGGTTTTCTTCTTCTTCTTCTATCATTAATTTTCACACAGTTCTACTATTTCCTCAGCATCTTTCTTTCTACAATTCTCCAGTGTTTTCTCCCTTTCTCTGGTTATTTTTTCTTTTTTCTTGCTCTCCTTTACTAGTTTTCCTGATTATCCTTTTTTCTTATGTTTTGTTCTATTTTACTATTTTCTATTATACTTTTAAATTTACATTTTCCATCTTCCCACTGTACATATTCGATCCAGTGGCAGTCTGGTTTAATCTTTCTATTCTTTAGTTCAGTTAATCTTTTATAATGTTGTTTAGTTATAAAGACAAACAGAAGCAAATAAACGCAAAGGGAAATTTGACTTATGTACGCCAAAAACAGACGTTTTTTTAATCATGTTGATTCTTCACCTTTATATTTTTGGCAGCCCTGTGGTCCCATCCTAAAGAGCTACCTGAGTTTCCCAGTCAAGCTCAGAATAGGAATCATTTCAGCTTTCGCCACCATTGCAGTAAGAAAAAAAACACTCAGTTTTTTTTTATCTTGAAAAGAGAACAAACTCCAGCTGCTTGAAGAAATTAACAAATGCATGAATGCAAAAATTCTAAAATCTAAAAGTTACGATGATTGTAGATATGTTTGCATGATTGAGAAAGAGGCTATATGGTTGTTCTATACCCATATAAACGTGGTTTATATGGGTATAGAAGGATTAGAGGAGAAATTTAAGTTCATAGAAGTTCCCAAGACATGAATTTTAATTTCTGGAAATGTCTAGTTTATATATGTGCTTGTCTAGAATTTCTGGAAGAGTTTCTCTGATAGTGTCCATCCATTCTAAAACACTGGAAGTTTCAAGAAAAGCTTTTACTCTATGATTTCATTGCAAAATTGATTGTTTGGAAACAGGTTGACCCTAATGGTCCACCTGTGCAATCGCCTTGCAATCAAAATCGTTTGCTCAGATTCAGGGTGTTACACAGAAATTTGATTTCAGTCTCAAACAGCCAAAAGTGCAACAAGAAAAAGTCACCAGGCAACCACTGATTTTTCCCTTTTGCAAGGCAATTGCAGTGCAATTTTTACTGTGATGAATAATGATGTATAAAATATTATACACAGTGTGTGTGTGTGTGTGTGTGTGTGTGTGTGTGTGTGTGTGTGTGTGTGTGTGTGTGTGTGTGTTGCAGATAACAGCCATTGCTCTGTGTCTTGCTTTGGGTCTGGAGAAATACTGGAAGAAGCCTCCAGTTGAAACTACAGTCGACGATTACGACAGAGTGAAATACCAACCTAAACCTTCCCTCACCTGACCTCAACGATACTAATGCGCTTCCACTCTCTGGGCTTCTGGTGCTGATGAGATGGTCCAGAATGAACACATGGTGCTTTATCGAGCTGTTGCCTGAAAATGCTAATTTGGTGTATATGGTGTAAAACATTTCCTTCTTGAAATGTTCATCTTGTGTTTGATGGAAGGGGATCAAAACAATAGATACTTAAACTTTTCATTGTAGCAAAATACCTTCATGTATTCAGTAGCAGAAGCAAATTTCTAACAGCAGCATCCTGATGGCATCAGCTTTAACCACTACAGCTGCTTCCCATATCAACATGGAAATTTCTGTTACTGTTTAAACATGCTTCTGGTATCTAGTTAGCACAAAGCAGGTGCCATCATTAATCATTAATCTTTAGCAGCAAACTTGTGTTTTTGCAGAATGACAGTCTTTTATGGGCATAATCATTGTTTTTTGGAGGAAAATCTAAAGGATGTTAGTCTGTTTTAGACATTTTTTAAAAATAAATTGGCAATCGCTCTATTTGCAAAAACTAAAATAGAAAGTCTGGGTTTTTGGGTCTACAATCAGTTATAAATAATTATTTTAGTCTTTTAGCTCCATTCAGAGGACTGCTTTAGGACTGTTTTGCAAATGCCTCTGGACAAATTGCCACCATTTTCAGAACAATCACAGTAACAGAGGTTGTAACGGCTCTCGTGGATCTGCTCCATATTAATTCTGATTGGTTGTAAAACTACATTTTTTGGGGTAGGCAAATGTTATTACAGGAGCATATTTAAACAGTGGCTTATTTGTCTTGTCTCACAACTATTTAATGGAACTTGTGACCAGTGTTGGTCAAGTTACCTGAAAAAAGTAATCAGAAACTAATTACTGATTACTTCCCCCAAAAAGTAATCCTGTTACTTTACTGATTACTTATTTTCAAAAGTAATTAATTACTTAGTTACTTAGTTACTTTTTAAAAACACAATTTACAACCTGAAGAGGTGATAAAGCGATAGATCTTTCAGCCCAATTCTACTTTTTCTACATAATCCATCATACAAAATGTAATCAAATGGAAAAGTCTCCTTTTTTTAACTTGTTTTATCAGTTTTAATCTTTTAACTTTATGCATCAAGTAAAAATTAAATTATATGCACCATTCTCTGACTTGAAGAAATTAGTTTAACATTTAAACCTATTTTCTGCACATTCCAGCACAAAAAATAAAATATTTTTTGTGTTTACACTCAGTCTTTCAAATAGATGCAAGTAAAACACAGCAGAAAATAAATAAAGTCAAAGACTAGCGGTCCTTTTGTTCTATTTTCACCTGTAAAGCAGGACTCGGGTAGGCGGAGGTTTACCCTGGTGCAGGTGTGCCGCAGCCATCAGTGGAAGAATCCGCGAGTTTCTCTGTGAATTTCCCATTACGTGGTAGCGCACTCGGTGCTTGCTTTGAAGTTTAGGGTTTTTTTCGCTGTAAAAAGAAGTTTTCTTCCCACGCACAACGGACACTAATGTTTTTGTCACTTTTTACGGAATCAAACTCAAAGTAAGGTCAGTACTTCCACGCTTTAAACGCTGCATGCTCATACTCTCTCCCGTACTCGATATATTATCCATTGTTGATCTGCACACAGCTGTTGTCACGAACGTCGCACTCGCTTACGTCATTGTCATGAGACATTCTCGCAAAAAAATCACGGTTTTAGTAACGCAGTAATGCAGCGTTCCTACAGGAAAGTAACAGTAATCTAATTACTGTTTTTGCGAGAGTAATCCCTTACTTTACTCGTTACTTTAAAACAGTAACGGGTTACTGCCCATCTCTGCTTGTGACACATTAATAAGTCTCTAACAGACTATAATATTTTTACTTTCATTTAACGGTATGCGCTAGGTGTAAGTTTCTTTTCTCTGTATTTCAGCAGATGTTTGAAAACGTTCTCCACTTGTGGTATTTATGTGATGTTTGCAAAATCAGTGCCAGTAACACCATCAGCTGTACTGAAAGACTACTGGGGCACAAACATACCTCTAAATAAGGAGGCAGATGCTAAAAACAGCTTTTTTTTCAATATTTGAAGAGTGATTATTATTATTATTATTATTATTATTATTATTATTATTATTATTTCCAGTATGCATGAGTTCTCTCCTACTCGCCTGATAGCCTGCATCATCTGTGTTTGGCATTTCAAGCTGCAACCTGAAGATGGCAGCGATGGACATTTTGCAGCAAGTCAATATGTGGGTGGTGTGCTTTGTAAAATTTAATTCTTAAATCTGAACTTGTTTCTAATCATCTTCAGTGACTAAAACCCTCAAGGAAAAAAGTTTGAAAGTAAAATGTTAATTCCACATGGAAACATTTCTTTATAAAGAACATTACCACAAACAGACATTTACTATTTTATCCAACTGGAAGCCTCTCCTTTTATATACAGGGCTCAAAGAAAATGGGGACACTTTTTAATCAGAGTTCAGCATTGAGCCAATTAAACTTGTGGATTATTGACCTGGTTGGTTAGGTAGTAGAGGGTTTTTTAAATCTTGTTACGTTCCCCTGGGGGAGTCTAGGCGGTGAGGGGGGAGTAACAAAAGTGACCGGGTCAGAAAAAGGAGTCAAGGAGGCGAAACAGTAAAATGAAACAGTTTTATTGAAGTAATTCAACTAAAAGAGACGGACAAGCCGCTATCACCATAAAAGTAACACAAACAAAACTCAGGCGTTGGTCAGTAATGCCAAAAAGTCAAAAGGAAAACGCAGCTCACCAGCTGGAAACCACAAAACACAGCTCACTAGCTGGAAACACCACAAACACTCAGCTCACTAGCTGTACCCACACAAATGGCACTCTGGCCCAGAGCTCACCCTGCTCTGGGCTTAAATACCTTTAATTGCTGATGGGAGTCAGCTGTACAGGAGGGAAAGGTGGCACCTCAGGCAGGAGGTAGTGGGACACGCCCACACAGGCACCCTCAGGAGAGAGAGAGGCCCTGCTAGGGCCGTAACAATCTGTTTAACCCCTTAGCAGTCCTATTAGTCCCCTAAACCATCCAATGTCCCGTGGGCGGTACGTCCGTAACAATCTGTTTAAGCTGCTTTGGTGCAATAGAGAGACAACAGTGAGACAACCACCAGAACAGGAATGGTTTTACAGGCGGAGGCCACTGAGTCTTTTTTCCTCCTCATCTTTTCTGACTGCTTTTTGTTTTTACTAGTTTTGCATTTGGTTAGGCTCAATGTCACTGCTGGGGTTATGAGATGATACCTGGAGTTTATACAGTATAAGTAGTCCAACTCCTCCAAGATGGCACATCAACAATACTTGCCATTGCCAGAAGGTTTGCTGTGTCTCAGCACAGTCTCAAGAGCTTAGAGGAGATTCCAGGTGACAGGCAGTTGGTCTAGGAGAGCTGGATAGGGTTGTAGAAGGCCCTTAGACCATCAGCAGGATGGTATCTACTCCTTTGTGCAAGGAAGAATGGTATGAGCACTGCAAGAGCAAGAATATGACTTCCAAATCAGATACAAACTTCATAACAAGCAGTGTAGACTGGGCACAGTGCTCACTCTGGAGCCCAAGTAGCATTTGAGATAGAATACCAGATTTGAAAGGTCCAACACTGGCCACCCAGCGGTCATAGGAGTCATATCCATGGAGCCACACACAGACACCCTACAGACTAGGCAACAGGACTCTACTGTTAGGTATCAGGATGGACCTATTTTTACATTCTACTCTCATGTAGTAGGTCCCGAGTTCCCCCTGGTGCACAACAATTCCTGGCCTTGTGGCAGCCTGTAAAAGACAGTTACAGTTCATGGCGGATGAAGGAATTGATATCACTGACTAGGGATGGGTATCGTGTAGGTTTTATCTGACACCGGTGCCAAACCGGTATTTTTGAAATGGTGCCGGTGCTTAAACGGTGCTCGAACCGGTGCTTAAAGAATGGAAAACACAAACTTTGTCCAAAAGCCTCTCATGTTTAGCTGTTTTTTTTTAAAAAAGATAACAATGTTAGCCTTTCCTGCAGATATAGGGCATGTATGGTATCGTTCTTGGCTGGAAGCAGTGCTTAAACAATGGAAAAAACACAAACTTTGTCCAAAAACCTCTCATGTTTAGCTGTTTCCCCGTTTTCTTTGGTCATTTTAGCCTTTTTGGCCAGGGTGAAGGGAGTATCTGCCATCAAACAAGAAGACAGCCACATGTAACTACAACAGTGTTTGCTAGTTCACCTTACATGCATTAATTTAATAATGTGGTTAGCCTACTCAACGTAAATTACACACGAACAACATTAAGCTACTCGATGATGCTACCATCATCATTCATCATCATTTCTACTAAACTGGCAGGGCTAGGGGCCAGGACTCTCCTCTTCGAGTTCTCGGGGGATGTTGCTAACTCCGGGTCCGATAACAGGCACCACACCCGCAGTAGATGTGTTGGTGTGAGGTCTCGCAG
This sequence comes from Haplochromis burtoni, assembly GCF_018398535.1. Taxonomy (NCBI): domain Eukaryota; kingdom Metazoa; phylum Chordata; class Actinopteri; order Cichliformes; family Cichlidae; genus Haplochromis; species Haplochromis burtoni. Next base: position 2,181,971 of record NW_024582405.1, on the reverse strand, counting down.
CAAGCTATCAAATACGGTGCATTTCTCGGCTTTTAATAAAACGCTATACGTCGCCAGGTTCGTCATCAGATTCGAGGTGTTACCTCCTTTGCACAGTATCACAGTATCACCTTAAAGCACTTGTTGCAGGCTGCTGAGTTTGCATCTTTTGCTGTGAAGTACAGCCAGACTTTTGACTGCTTCGCCTTGGGCATTTTTAATTTGTAGCTCTGCTCTAAAAGAACATACATACCTGGGCTCGCCAACTATCCTTGCAAAGGTAAAATGATTGGCTAGAATCCAAAGTGTATGACATCTCAGCAAAAAATGCCATAATGGCACCGGATACCAGTACCCATCCCTACCACTGACTGCTCCCTCACCTGACCTACATCCAATAGAACTCCTCTGGGACGTTATGTTTCAATCCATCCGATGGCACCAGGCTGCACCTCAGTCTGTCAAGGAGCTCAGTGATTCCCTGGTCCAGCTTGGGAGAAGATCCTTACAGCACTATACATCATCTGACTAGAAGCATGCCCTGACATTATCAGGCATCATTTTGTTACATCACTTTGATTTCAGGGGTCTTTTTGAAATTCAGCCCACTGACGGTTGATCTTCATACATCCTTTTGTTCCTAAGACATTACCCAGTCAACACCAGTGCAGATACCCTGGATGATTTTTTTCCCATTGAAATCATTGATTTGTTATTTTTTTTAAACAAAGTATATAGAACCAGCTTTCCAAAGAAATGGAAGACTAAAAGTACAAAACAAACCTCTCTGCATTGAATCATAGTTGTTATCAATCTCTGGCTCTCTTCCTTTCTTTTATCCTGTCTTCCTCCTCTCGCCCTAACCAGTTGAGGCAGATGGAAGCCCCACCCTGAGACTGGTTCTTCTGGAGGCTTCTTCATGTTATAAGAAAGTGTTTCCTTCCCACTGTTGCCAAAATGCTTGCTCACAGGGGATCATATGGTTATTGGGTCTTTCTCCGTATGTATTATTGTAGGGTCTATGTTACAATATAAAGCACCTTGAGGCGACTGTTGTTGTAGTTCGGCACTGTATAAATCAAATAAAATTGAATTAAATTGAATTATTAACATCTTTATGTTCCATCAGGTAATGACAATAAAGAATATAATGCAAGCAGGAGCTACTGAAGGGGTAGCTTCCGCCACCATGGATGAAAATGATTGTGTCAGAATGCCATTTAAGCTGTCCGTTAGTGAAGACATATAATACAATAAACTCTTAATTGTTTTAAAATCTATCTGCCTATGTTAAAATAACCAACACATTGTTGTGGTTTGAAGTGTTGTAGTATCATGATAGATTTATTTATCGCACAGAACATAAAGCAAAAGCTGAATAACATTTAAAATGAAGTTAAACTGAAAGTACTTATTTGAAAAAAAAACTAAATAAAAAGAATAATATCTAATTATATGAGTATATACTTACACCAGTATTTACATTGTCCTTCATTAAAAGCATCAGTATTAATATTTTTTCATTTATACTTATATTTGTAAAATTGATCATTGGTTGTTATAATACTACTACTACTACTACTACTACTACTACTACTACTACTAATAATAATAATAATAATAATAACTGTGTCCCTTTCCCTCTTAATAATAACTGTGTCCCTTTCCCCCTTGATGTGTTTTTTCTTCAGTGCAGCTGTTAGAAGAATACACTTAGCATACTCTTAGAAGAGGTCACACTCCAGCACTAACAGTCATCTAGACTTCTTCTCTTTGGATGAAGCTTAACTCTCCATTTCACCTCCCAGTAACGCACACGTTGCTGCTGCTTCAGTCTCTCGGGATGATCAGGACACAGCTCATCCACTCACATACACTGTCACCATTGCCAAGATCATCATTCCCAGCTGTAAATAAGAGAAGAAACGGAGATTAATATTTTGTTTACTGAAACTCAGTTTATTCGCTTTCTTGATGAAGCACCCCCAGTAAAACATGCAGCAGAGGAGCAAATGTGCGGTGTAACCCCTGTCCTCTCAGCTCTCATGTTAAGATTTTGGAGTGAATATATTGAACTTCACACAGAATTTCTGCATCAAGTTTGTTTCACTCAAATTCACAGTGGAAATGAACCGATGAGAGTCTTTAATACTTCATTGCACTTTAATGATGAGATTCTTGCTGTTTAAATGAAACAAAGAGTTTCTGTGGATTAATGAACATCTCATCAGCTAATAAATAAACATGCAGGCTCTCACTGAATATATCTAGATGAAGTCACTGACGGGGAAAAAATGCAAATGCAACTCTGAACTTCAAAAGAACTTCTGCTCTGTATGAAGACTAGATGCAGATACTAGATTATCAAATGTAACAGTGGTTCTCTGAACAACAGTCCGCAGTTTTATGCTCCCACAGTCTGATGAATGAGAACCTGTTTCTTTAAATCTTATAAGACTGTCAGCTAGAATCCAAGTTTATATCCTTAGACTTGAACATAACAAAAGCAATCATCTTTACAACAACTCAAACACATGCTCACAACAAAAGCTGCAGTAGGCTGCAAAACCGGCAGAGGGAGATATTTAATGTCAAGCCATCATCATCATCATTTTTATTTATAAAGAACCTTAAAACAAACATAGCTGATGCAAAGTGCTATAGATTGGAACTAAATAATAACATTTACACAAGATATAAATAAAAGCCAAATAAAGGAAAAAAGTAAAATAATTAATTAGTTAGTTAATAACTAATTTAATTCAAAGCCAACACTTGGATGATACAGATTTACAAGAAAATTTTGATTATATATGTGTTGACCTTTCATAATAACTGTGTTTAGTACAATACCTATCAACCTTTACTGACCTTGGGGTAACCAGTTTATAGTGTAGACTCCTCACAAGTTTAGAGAGTTGCTTAACGTCTGAATCCTGCAGGTTGTTGTCACTCAGGTTCAGAATTCTTAGATGTGAAGGACTGGACCTCAGAGCAGAAACCAGTGCAGCACAGCTGATCACTGACAAATTGCAGCTCCTCAGGCTGGATAAACAATAAAACATCTACATATAATCAGTGATAAATTATATCAAATGTGTTCAGGTTACTTCCCCAATTTTTGTCAGTATGTAAACTGTACTGCACGTGGGAAAAGCTACTGAATAAAGTCTACTCCAACATTAAACAAGGATACAGCACCATAACAACACCCCACCTGTGCTAGTTGGACCAAATATCCTTGTTTATGTTACCAGCCTGCCTACCAGAAGGAGTACACCACATCTGTACTCTGCTATATCTAGTACTGCACAGACACCATCACCACGGCATCTGGGTATATGCCAACCAAAGGTTTGGATGGCAAGTGCAGTTAGGACCCTGCTGAGGAACAGAAACACTGCCTTCAAGTCTGGTCATGTGGAACTGTACAGTTCAGCCAGAGTAAATCAAAAAAAGGGCATCAGACAGGCCAGGCTGGATTATAATAATAAAACTGAGGACTACCTCCACAGCAACAACTTGAGTCGGCTGTGGCTGACTTATTAGCTACAAACCCAGACCCAATGCTGTTGATAGTGACGCTGTGCTTCAGGTTGTTGTCACTCAAGTTCAGAACATGAACCACTTCTTTTGAGAAACTGGCCAAAAGTTATATCATCCAAGGACTTCCACCCATATTCGACAACACCAGTTTGCATGCAGGGATAAGAGATCAACAGACGATGCCATAGCCACAGCTCTAAACAGGACCCTGACCCATCTGGAATACAAGGACATTTATGGCAGGCTTCTTTTCATCAACGTCAGCTTGGCATTCAACAAAATCATCCTTAAGAGACTGATAACAAAACTTATCAACGTTAGCCTCCCACACTTCATTTGCCTCTGCATTAGTGGCTTTCTCAAAAACTCACCCACAGAGAGTCACAGTAGGGTCTCACCTCTCCCCAACACTCAGCCTCAATGTCAACTTAAAACAGGGATGTGTGCTAAGTCCCCTACTGTATACGCTACACCCATAATTGCACTCGCACCCACCGAAACAACTCTATCAGTTGTATGTTGTTAGGGTTGTATGTCCACTTCTCAAACTTGTGCAATCAATAATCAAGCACACACACATATCTACATATGTTAATATGTACATATTAACCTCCTAGGACCTGGCGTCCACATATGTGGACATCACATTTTGGGTTATTAAGACCAAAATACTTAATTTTGCTTTACAAGGAACTGATATCCACTTACGAGGACATTATACTGCTACTGTTCTATCGAAATTTAAAACGAATATCCTCATATGTGGCGCTCATTTTTCTTAGAAACAAAAGAGAAATCAAAGAGAGAAATCAAAAATGCACACCATGGAAGATTTCAGGTCTTAGGAGGTTAAATATGTACATATTTAATCATGCTTATACTGTATTTATTTATTAGAAACTTTTATTTTCTATTTCTGTATTGTTATGAATAGATTGCTTTCTTTGCTTTCCTTATTTTACTCTGCATTGAATAGAACAGCATATAATATCAGTGTGTTTTTTGCATAATGACAATATAAAAAAAGATTCCAACGATTCTGATTTAGCTAAACATTATTTGTCCTTATTAAATGAGCAATCCCTAATTTCTGATTTTCTTTGTATCTCTGTGTATCCATAATGTAATTATGTATTACAGAATTACAGAAAGTGAACCGACCTCAGAGTCTCCAGTCTGCAGAGAGGAATCTCCAAAAAACCACAGAGATGCTTCACTCCTGAATCCTGCAGCTTATTTACACCCAAGTCCAGATATTTCAGATTGGAGGGGTTGGCCCTTAAAGCAGAGACCAGAGTAGCACAGCTGATCTCTGACAAACTGCAGCACCACAGACTGAACAAAGAAAAAAATGTGGATAAAATCAGATACAATTCAGCCACATATGGACAGTTTTTACATTTGCAAATAAACCATACTTTCCCTCATCAGCAAGAATTTCTTATTCATTAATCATTATCATTTTTTTCAGTTTTGAAGGAGGAAATTAACTATACTATACACATAAATTATAAGATTTTGTGATAGCAGACAGTAAGCAAACTGACATCAGAGTCTCCAATCTACATAGAGGAATCTCCAGAAAACCACACAGCTGCTTCACTCCTGAATCCTGAATCGCGTTTCCACCCAAGTCCAGATGTTTCAGATGGGAGGGATTGGACTTAAGAGCAGAAACCAGAGAAGCACAGCCAATCTCTGAAAAACTGCAGAGCTCCAATCTAAATAGAGAATAAAACATGCAGATAACATATATTTTGGTCATTTATACATGGAACTCATGGAAGTCTATCAAATTTAGGTTTATCAGTAGTCACAGAATAGGTTAACTGACCTCAGAGTGTCCAGTCTACAGTTTGAACTCTCCAGAAAACCATATAGTTGTTTCACACCTAAATCCTGCAGGTCATTAAAGGCCAGGTCCAATTTTTTCAAATGGGAGGGGTTAGACTTCAGAGCTGAGACCAGAGCAACACTGCTTTTCGGTGACAAACCGCTGAGCTCCAATCTAAGTAACGAATAAAACAATATTAAACAAATTAGATGTGGAAAGGTTGGTAATTTGAAGTTCAGGGAATCTTCTGTATACGGATGTGACTGTTTAGCAGGCATATGAAACATTTATTTAATTTAATAACTAACAGTGGCTACTCATTTTAATATCTGTGCCCAACACTAGTCTTTAGTGACCACAGACCAATTTATATTCCAATAAAACGTTGATTTTTAAATGGATGCTACACAATGGAAATGAATTAATAATGAAATTTATAATAGTAACAGAGAGTAAATGACCTAACCTCAGAGACTCCAGTCTACAGTGTGGACTTTCCAGAAAACAACACAGCTGTTTCAGTCCTGAATCATCCAGGTTGTTGTTGTAGCTCAGGTCCAGATCTTTCAGATGGTAGGGGTTTAATTTCAGAGCAGAGAATAGAGCAACATGGCTGATTGCTGACAAACTGCAGCTCTCCAAACTGAATCGGGAATAAAACACGTTAATATAATGTTTTTACCTTCTCTCAATCAAATGAGTACTTAGTATCTGTCTTTCTTTCACTTTCACTTTTACACTCATGTTTGGTCAGAGCGTGAAAAGGTGTTTGGCCCCTTCCTATTTTATTTTTTTAATTGCATATTTGTCATACTTTAAATATAAAGTGATTTTAAATGATCACTTTAGTTTTAATATTACACTGACCTATTATTCAAACAATATTATGCACACCAACCTAGTCCGTTGTGAAAAAAATAATAGACATGGGTTTCATAGAGAATTGTGAAACTTTCTGTGGAAAAACTGGTCTTGTGGGGAAAGCTGGCATTCATCCTACTTTAGATATAAAAGACATCATTTCTATCACATCATTTCATCATTTGGTCAAATTAATAACAAAGTGATCATCCTGATTTGGTACCAGGAAAGAGAGTTGCAGTCTCACACACCTCTCTGAAGTTTCTCTCTTTATTTTATCCCCACAGAGACTGTCTGCTCCCAGATCATCATCAAACAAACCAAAAATGAGCATAATAATAATATAACACCCTAAACTGCTTCAAAAACTAAAACAATTAAATGTGGACTATTAAACATTAGATCTCTCTAAGTTACTGTGAGTAAATGATTTAATAATTGTTCAACATATTGATTTTTTCTGCCTTACAGAAACCTGGTTATGGTATGATGAAAAGTTAGTTTGGATAAATCAGTATACTGAGTTCAACTAACTTTCAGAATCCTCAAATTTAGTCCAGTTCAATTAGATTTTATTTATACAGAGCCAAACCACAAAAACAGTCACCTCAAGGCAATTTATATTCTAAGGTAGACCCTAGAATAAAAAAAGCACAGGCTGAGGAGGAGTGGCTGCAATTTTTCAATCCAGATTATTTATCAACCATGTTTAAGAAGCCAGTTTTAGTTCTTATCTGTTGCCCTCCTGGGCCCTGTGCTTCGTACATCGCTCACTACATCCAAGATCAAATGAAACATCCAAGACCAAACCATCGCGCTAACCGTGAGCGCGCTAATCCGGTTCCCCGAACACACCTGCTGTTGACGATTAGTACAGCTGGACGCAGTAATGTGACATCACTGGGTGTCGTAAAAGGGGCTACGCATCGATAGTAGAAACATTGATCGGCAACCCTCTGATTGGTCGGCGAAAATGTCGACGGAGCGCGCTCGGCTCGGTATTTTTCGGCAGCAGAGCAAGAACTCTTGAGTGAGGGATTTCAGGAGTTTCAGAGTTTAATTAAAACGCAAGGGAACACTGCAAAGGCTGCAAAAGCAAGGAGAGAGGGCTGGCAGAAAGTTGCTGACAAATTAAACTCGTAAGTAATTTAATAAAACAATAATAATGGATGGATTGATATAGCGCTTTTCAAGGCACCCAAAGCGCTTTACAATGCCACTATTCAGTCACTCTCACATTCACACACTGGTGGAGGCAGCTACGGTTGTAGCCACAGCTGCCCTGGGGCAGACTGACAGAAGCCAGGCTGCCATATCGCGCCATCGGCCCCTCTGGCCAACACCAGTAGGCGGTAGGGTAGATTTATTATATACACTATATTATCCAATATTATATTACTTTATTATATTATAATATGTTATATTATATCCCCTTTCACATTAGAGCCACAACAGGACCCACTAGAACATGGGAACAGGTAAAAGTGAAATATAGGAATATTCTACAGAATGGTAATATTTATCACTTATATTGCTTTTAGTCTCTTGGAAAGAGACCCTGAAATAATCTGTTTGTTTATAACAGCAACCAAGAAAAGGGCAGAGCAAAAAAAGACAGGTGGTGGTCCTGCACCCCCTCGTCAACAAGTTGGTTAAGTAAATAATACCCTCACGGGAAAATCGATATCTCTCTATGAGCACACTGTCGCGCTGAGCTAAAGGATCCTGTCTGTCCCGCAATATACGCTGAATTCTGAAAACTCTCCTTATCAATCTTGCACCTTCCGCAGGACATGGCTGCGACAGGCTTCCCAAATCCACCTTCGCTTTTATAGCCGTGGTCTCTCATCTTGATTACACGAAGTAATTTGCAATTGCTACTCTGAAATATGAATTACATCTGTAATAATCACATACATGTAATAGAATGTTAATAGTACATTTCCCTTTTTTAGGAAATGACCTGTATGTATCTGTGTGAAATCAATAAATGGATCAGGTGCTGCATTGTCTTTAGTTACATTGATGTTATTTATTTATGGTGAAACAGTGGTGGAATATCGCTGTTGCTTTCGTATAAATGACGCGGGCATACCTGCGTGGCCGCGATCTAATCCTGTTTACATAAAGTAAACCTGCTCCCCAGCAGGTTTACGCTTACGGCTCTGTTGCTATGACAGCAAGTCCCGGATGGGCTTCGGGGAACCGAACGATCCTGGATCACGCGAAATCGTCAACAATCTAATCCAGCTAACTTACTTAGCGAGGTACGAAGAACAGGCCCCTGGTGCATACTCATACATACAGAATACCTTTCAAAATATATTTTGGTTGGTCTGTCAATTTCTTTCTGGCCTTTATTTTGCACTCTAAAATTTGAGTTAATGATTAAACATGTATATCTTTAAAACTATTGACTGAGTTGAATATTTAACTGGTCTTAGCATAAAAATTAATTTCAGAAATTTGTGATGGATACATTTAAAAAAACATTTGAGTATTAAATTAAAAAATGTAAAAAGAAATTCCAGCACCCCAGCAAATAAAATCACAAAACAAAATATCATTGTTTTAAGTTTTGAGTACTGTGTCTGTCAGGTTTCCTCTTTCCTTTTGATAGTCCTTGTCTCTTGTGTATAACGTTTGGTTTGCTTCCCTTTCCTCTTATGTCTAATTTGTTCCACCGTGTTTCCCAGCTGTCTCCACTCCCTAATTTTCCCCTTGTGTATATACTTTCTCAGTCTCTGAGTATGGAGGTCTGTATGGGAGCTGTTAGTGCAGAACACCACATGAAGAAACTAAAGGCAAGACAACTTGACACATGGCATTGCATCAGGTAATGTAGAGTGTAGGATTTAACCTATTAAACTATGTGCACAATCTGGTGCCGAAATTCGAGTCCTGGATACCCAAAACTAACATACCGTAAAGGAACTGGAAAAAGATGGGTCACTCCATCTGACAGCACTAGAGTCAGGTTATAAGGGGAAAGCTTTACAGTTCAATTTATTGAAATATCTTCAGAAATAGTAATCAGTGAACTGACCTCAGAGTTTCCAGTCTGCAGTTTGGACTCTCCAGAGCAGTAAAAAGGTTTTGTGATTTTAAACCCTGCAGGTTGTTTCCATTCAGGTTCAGCTCTGTCAGATGGGAGGGGTTGGACATGAGAGCTGAGGCCACGATTTCATAGTGAGTCTCTGACAGTTTACAGCCAGAAAGTCTGTGATGACACATATTACAGAACAAGTTATTATAAAGAACTAGTGTTTTGTGTGGCATGTTCCAAAGTAAGATGTCATTGAACAAAAGAAAAAGAGCACAATGGTGCAACCTGAATCCAGACAGAGACAAATTAATATCAGCTCTTTCCACACATCTGCAGACAGAATGCTTACACAAACCTAGTGAAGTATACAGTGTGCAGCCAGAGGCGGAGTTCAAGTAGTACCAATAAAATCGGAATAACACCTCTGAGCGCAAATTGGATCGCATCTTGGAGAAGCTCACTGCGGTCGTGAGTTCTCAGAATCGGCTCTTTGAGCACAAGAATGACGAGACCACGGAACATAAGTTTGATAACATCATGGAGAAGCTCACGGCTCTCCAACGGGAGATTGAGAGACCAGTGTTGGACTGTTAGTTTACCTCATAAGACTTTATGTTACACTATCTCATACCGTACATTACCAAATCTCCATTTGCACTATTTGCTTATTTGCACTACTCTGCCTGGTTTGCACCCAATGTCATTTACCCTTATATTGTATATTGTATAGCTTTCTTGTTATATGTAAAATTGTATTATATTATTTAATTTTTACTTTAAAATATTTTACTTGCATTTTTAATCACTCTTATATTTAAATGTTCTTTTTCTATTTTATCTAGGGATTGAGAGTAACGAAGTTTCTATTCTCTGTATGTCCTGTACATGTGGCAGAATTGACAATAAAGTTGACTTTGACTTTGACTTTGACTTTAGAACAGCTTTGAAATTCATATGAGTTGTTCGCACTAAAGCAAAAAACACCATCACTTCATGCGGATACCCCTTTGGCGCCAGCTGCGGTCTCAAGGCTGGAGTTGAACAAAAACACCCTGATAACGACTGTGTTTAGACTGTTCTTCACATTCTATGCAAGGCCACCTGGGTTGGCTGGAGGCTGCAGGCCCGGATGTACTGTCTACATTGGCTGTCTCTCACCCTTTACCCACCCCTGTTGCTTGTCATGTGTTTCTTTGGTGTATTAAGAGTTTTTTAGTGCTAGAGGTGTTTTTTTCTGTTCTCAAACTGATCTCCCTGTTGGAGCTCAGTCTGGGGGAGTTATTTTTTTCTCCTTATCTTTCCTCATGTTGTGCTTTTTCCATGTTATACCTCTCTGACCTGTCTTCCCCATGTGATGTTTGTGTAATGTATGTATGGTTGGAAGGGTAAGATGACGCTGGCACAGCTGGCAGCCTTAACCCAATTTCCCTCGGGATGAATAAAGTATGATCAATCAATCAATCAATCAATCAATCAATCAATCAATATTGATGAGCAGTTAGGCTTGTAGCACTGTAACCTCAATTTCTAGGTACAATCAATATGCCGATTTTAAGTCTCTTTGCACAAGATTTCATCTTTGGTTTTTGTTTTTGATGCTATGCTTAAACATTAACAACAAAAACACAGACATTAAATAAAGTTGTTAACTGTGTCCTCATTAGGATCGAACAGGGGTAGGGAACTCCAGGCCTCGAGTGCTGGTGTCCTGCAGGTTTTAGATGTGTCCTTGATCCAACACAGCTGATTTAAATGGTTAAATTAGCTCCTCAACATGCCTTGCAGTTCTCCAGAGGCCTGGTAATGAACTAATCATTTGATTCAGGTGTGGTGACCCAGGGTGAGATCTAAAACCTGCAGGACACCGGCTCTCGAGGACTAATGTTCCCTACCCCTGGGATAGAGATTTGTGTTAACATGTGTAACATGAAACAATAATTCTCCTCAGTCTCTCTCAGACCTGAAGATTTTAGTGCAATTTCAAATGTAGTCTATTTACTGTGGTCGTAATTAGTTAGAGTTTGTAAGCAAACAGTAATCCGTCGTTACAATGCATTGTTGCAGTAATTCTTACTTAAAAACAAACAACATTTTCAGAGCAGCTCAACAGCATCTGTGAAAATCTAACCAGTGTATTGTTTGCAATAGAAAAAATGGAATTATAAGAAAGAACAATGAGAGCATTATAGTAAGAACTTTTGAACACCTTAGCTACAAATTTACATTGATTTACAATGTTAATCAGATATTTACTCACTGAGCCTTTCTACAGTTCCTCACAGCAGGAATCAGTCTCCTTCGTCCCTCATCCGATGTGTTATACTTCTTCAGGACAAACTCATCCAAAACCTCTGACATCTGAAGCATGTAGGCCAGAGCTGAGCAGTGGATCTCAGAGAGCTCCTTTTCTGATCTGTTTTTGCACTTCAGAAACTCCAAGATCTCCTGATGTACCGTGAGTTCATTCATTTCCATCAGACAATGGAAGATGTTGATGCATCTGTCAGGAGAGGTATTCTCATTGGTTATCTTGCAAAGGTTGCTGATGATTCGCTGTATAATTTCTGGAGTGCTCTCTGTCTCGCCTAGCAGACCTCGTAAGAGTCTCTGGTTGGACTCCAGAGAGAGACCATAAAGGAATCGGACCAACAGGTCCAGGTGTCCATTTTTAATTTGGAGGGATTTCTGCATGACTCTGCTCAGAAAGACATCTAAAGACGAGATGTCACCACAATAAATATGTTCACCATTCCCTAGAAAATGCTTCAGCACTTCTGTTTTTTTGTTAGTATGACAGTGAAACATGTAGACTGCAGCCAAAAACTCCTGAATACTCAGATGAACAAAGCAATAGACTGATTTCTGGAATATCACACAGTCTTGTTTGAAGATCTCTGTACAAACTCCTGAGTACACTGAGGCCTCTGTGACATCCAGACCACACTGCTCCAGGTCTTCTTGGTAGAACATGATGTTTCCTTTCTCAAGATTTTCAAAGGCCAGCCTCCCCAGCTTCAGAAGAACTTCACTGTCAGCCTCTGTCAGCTCTTGTGGACTCGTCTCATATCCCTCATGGTACTTGTGCTGTCTCTTTGTCTGAACGAGCAAGAAGTGTGAGTACATGTCAGTCAGGGTCTTGGGCAGCTCTCCTCTCTGCTCTGTAGTCAACATGTGCTCTAGGACTGTAGCAGTGATCCAGCAGAAGACTGGGATTCTACACATGACGTGAAGGCTCCTGGATGTCTTCATGTGGGAAATGAATTTGCTGGACACCTCTTCATCACTGAATCTCCTCCTGAAGTACTCCTCCTTCTGGGCATCAGTGAAGCCTCGTACTTCTGTCACCCTGTCAACACATATCGGAGGGATCTGATTGGCTGCTGCAGGTCGGGAAGTTATCCAGATGAGAGCTGAGGGAAGCAGATTCCCTTTGATGAGGTTTGTCAGCAGTTCACTGACTGATGACTTCTGTGTGACATCAGACACAAGCTTCCCTTTAGTGAAATCCAATGAAAGTCTGCTTTCATCCAGGCCATCAAAGATGAACAAAGGTTTGCAGACAGTGAGCTGCTCTGCTGTGACCTTCTGTAATGTTGGATGGAAAACATGGAGCAGGTCCAGAAGACTGTACCGGTCATCTCTGATCAGGTTTAGCTCCCTGAATGAAAGCAGAATCACCACACTGACACGTTGGTTCTCCAAACCTTCTGCCCAGTCCAGAGTGAACTTCTGCACTGAGAAAGTTTTTCCAATGCCTGCAATGCCATTCGTCAGAACCACTCTGATGCATCTCTGTTGGTGAGGCAAGGCTTTAAAAATGTCATGACACCTGACTGGAGTGTCATGGAGGGCCTTGTTCATGGAAACTGTCTCCAGCTGCCACACCTCATGTTGGGTATGAACCTCTTCACTCTGTCCTTCTGTGATGTAGAGCTCAGTGAAGATCCTGTTAAATAGGGTTCCACTTTCTGTTTCTTCAGTCAAACATTTACATCTCCTCTCCAGATTAGCCTTATGTTTGTCTAACAACTTCTGCAGCAGACGACTATCTGCTAAAAGAATGAAAATCAATGAACATAAAGCAAAATATATATTATAACTGGATGTTATAGAAAAATGGACGGGGGGAGACAGGGAAAAGGAAGTTTCTTCTCAACCAGACCAAGGGGGAGGGCTACGCCTCAGATTTTTGGACCAAACCATCCCTCTAGGCTGGTTGGTGTAGTTGAATGCTGAATGACTTTGCAGGCCTAACGGATAAAGTCCATTGGTTTTCCTTACCATTTATGGATTTGGACCATTTCAGCTGTGCATTTGTGAGTGAGCTTTAAGCAATGCACTAGAAGAAGACAAGCCACTATAGTTGCTGATGCACTTGAATTGTTGTTCTTTTTTTTAGAATTCAATTTGTTAAGAATAAAGGCTCTTTGGGTATATTTTGTGCTTTGTCCTTTGCTCATTTGGCAAGACACCAGATTTTATTTTAGCTTTTAATACCTGAACAACACAAGAAGTCCAGCTTTCAGAAATGAAATAATCAGACAGAGCTTACTTTCATAGTTTCTCTGAATGCTTGAAGAGCCTTCTAATGAAGCAGACTGGTGCAAGGAGATGGACTGTCTGCATCCACAGCTGGTAGAGACCAGATCCTTTTTAAAATCCTGATAGGAAGTACAGCAGGACATCTGCTCCTCCACACTGTGAAAACCACGGAACAATTATTCTGATCAAAACAAAGCACAGTAAAGCCAGAAGTGCTAAAAGTTAATACTAGCACTGACAAATATATATCACGGTCATGATCAGTCTGTAGTTGGCTGTTGGAGCCAATCACAAAGCATGGAAAGGCTGCAGAGACTAATTTAATTGAGAGGGGAAAAATGCAAGCTTTCAAGAACAAGCCTGGAGCCTTATTTAAGACCCAGAATGGATATGAGTATAGTTGGATGTGCTACATGGAAATGTGGTTAAACTCACACTTCCTGGAACATAAAATTTCTAGCACATAGAGTAGGACACACCTACACACACCAGAGATGAAGGAAACCATCAGACTGAAGAAGAAGTCCTGTTGGGCTTTGGGAGCATGGAGTGTCTGACCCATTGCTAAGGGCCATTCGAAACTGAATTTTCCCCTTGTCGAATTTTCTCCCGGTACTCTGGCTTCCTCTCACAGTCCAAAGACATGCAGTTAGTGGAGTTAGGTTAATTGGTGATTGTAAATTGCTCATAGTAGTCTGTCTCTTTGTGTTAGCTTTGCGATTAGACTGGAAACCTTCCCAGAGTGTACCCCACCTCTCACCCACGACAGCTGGGATAGGCTCCAGCTCTCCCATGGCCCTGAATGGGACAAGTGGAAGTGAATGGAAGGATTTAATGGCCCATCTTAAGTTTGTCATTGAGCATCTCAATGATTCCAAGAAGGCTCAAGTAAAAGTCCTGTTTCAGGTGAAACCAAAATCAAGGTCTTTGGTGTCAACATGACCAACCATGTTTGGTATAAGAGAAATGTTGAGTAGGACCCAAAGAACGGCATCCCCACAGAGGCAGAAACAATATGCATTGGGGCTGTGTTTCTGCTAAGTGTACAAGACAGCTTCAAAAGCAGTGTTGGGTAAGTTACTTTAAAATAGTAACTTAGTTACATTACTAGTTACTTCTCTCAAAAGTAACTCAGTTACTTCAAGTTACTCGTTACTTTCAAAGTAACTAGTTACTAGGGAAAGTAACTTTGGTTTTACTCAGAATTCTCTTGTTAATGTGTTCTTCCATAACTTTGCCAGTCTTCTAGCTTGCTTACTTGCCACAAGTGCACTGTGCCACCTACCAATAGAAAGGAAAAGATAATGTGCATATTTCCACGAGAGAAATCCCACGCCTGGACCGTCATTGACTGCTGCCATGATTCTAGCCTACGTCACAGCGTCATGTGCGCCTTTTACATCCAACACAAAAACTGCAGTCGTGGTGCTTTCGATTGTACTCAGAACTCGGAAATTCTGCCTTCTGAATAGGAAGATGTAGGTAACACCAGACTGCAGATGAGCTGCATACAGGGCTGGACTGGGACAAAAAAATGTCCCGGGCATTTTGACTAGAGACCGGCCCACCATTATAGGAAAAATCATAAAGCCTTTGAATGAAAATAAACACTGTTGTGACAGTGATGTTCACTGTTCTGATGGTATATATGCATCAATCTATCAATCGTTTGTTGTAAGATTCAGATAATTATTTTTTAAAAGCTAGACATTTTAAATGAGAATAAGAAAGAAAAGTATTTCTTTGTGCCCCCTCTCCCTGTTAATGCCCTACTGGACCCCTGGCAACACTTTGCTAGACCCGCCCCTGCACAGTTACCAGCTGTCAGCTACCTAAAAAAGGATCCTGGTGTTATTTGTCTCTCAGAAACAGTTCATAACTTCCCTTCAACTCATTCATGTCACCTAAAAGGTAAACCTGTTTCTCCATCACCTGTTCAGCTCTGATGATCCAGTAGGACATCTCCTGGTTTCATCTTCATGTTTCCCTCTCACCAATAACCAAACCATATCATGACCAGCAGCTTTTTTGCAGCTGTGGCTCCAGCAAACATCAGCTGATACTAGAAATTAATATTAAATAAATTCTAACAACAGCTGATCAAGCTTAAACGTGCTGCTGTTGTTTAGCGCGACATCCGCTGGTTTCCTCTTTCTGGCGCAAAGTGAGCGATAAACAAACAAGAGAGCCGATCAGCTGATCATTGATCAGTTTTCATGATTGAAGTAGAAACAGGGAGGGAGGGGGAGAATGAGAGAAGAAGAGGCAGCTGTGCAGCAAAGACACAGAATAACTCCAGCTTTGTGCCTTTTTCATTGTAGCTGAATTACGGGACAAACTGTTCCTTTTCACCTCAATAAGAAACGCGTAATATTTTCTCTGAATACCAGACGGGACGGTTGGCAACTCTAATAACTTATGAACAAAATAAAGTTCAACATCATTAACTTCATAGCACCACCCAGCTGTATAGAAACTCCGTCATGCTAGCTAGCACGCAGTACGGAAAAAGTCAGAATAACGAAAATAAACTCCACCTAAACTTGGTTCATATCTGACCCAGAGAGACTGCAGGTCATAACTTCTTACCTGAAGTTCAGTTCACACTTGGACCGGCGGCCGCCTCGGGTCTCTTTTCCTTCTGCGTCCCTTTTCCTTCATCCACCTGCTGGCCTCCACCACTTGCTAATGTTACTGAATCTGTGGAAGCTCCGCGATAGCCACCACACGAAGTAACGAGTAACGACCCTATCTAAATCCCAGTAACGACTAACGCGTTCCTGATTTTGGCATAATAACTAGTTACCGTGCTCGTTACCACAATAATAATGTAGTTACTGTAACGCGTTACTTAATAACGCGTTAGTCCCAACACTGTTCAAAAGTGGCCAATGGGTGGGGCCATGTAGTGCAAAATCTTAGACAAGGACTTCCTTCCTTCAACCAGAACACTGAGGATGGGTCATGGTTGGGACTTCCATCATGACAGTGACTCAAAACATACCTCCATGTAAACAAAGAAGTAACTAAAGAAGCACATTAAAACTCGAAACTCAAGTCTTGGTTTGAACAAGTTTGCTCAACCAGTCTACATGTATTTTGTGCACTTTTTTGAAGGTATCAACTTCTTGGTTTGTCCACTGAAGGATCCTTCAGGAGAATGGAGTATATGGCCCATTACTATGGGCTCTGCAGTGTCTACATGTTGCCTATAGCAAGAGCTTGGTTTGCATTTCTGAGAATAAGTCAAATATTCTAATTTGTGAAGACTTAAAGTTTACTGTATTTTACTATACTGTACATACTATATTCACTATTTAGGATACAAAGTCTACTAAAAACAAAGGTTTATAATTATGTATTGCTTAATTTGTGTTTTTGTGCAGTTGTTTGTTTTGCTTTGTTTTGTTTTAACCATCATGCCTCTAAAGAGACTAAAGATTTGAAATCTTTATCATCCAAAATCTGATCTTTATGTGAGGAAATCCTGCTTACTTATATTTAGCTGTGCATGTATACAGATACATTAAAATAGAAGAACTCCTTGATGTGTTTATCAGTGAGCTTTTCACATCAGATACCCACATAGCAAAATTGGTATGGCCCGGATCTGGCCCACACGATGTGCTTACACATGGCCCACATACCGCAAAGAATGACGGCCCTTTGTGGGCCCAGATCTGGTTTGCCAGAGGTGGCCCACACATGGGCCAGCACAAGGCCAGTTGCAGACACACTGGTGGTCCTGTGCTGGCCCAGAACAGTTTCAGGTCTGGCCCCAGCTGTCAGCCTAATGTGTACCTTAATTAAGCCTTGTAATAACAACATGTGCATAATAGTGCAAACGTAACATGACAAAACTCTGTTCAGACAGTGAACATACTGATTCTTATAAAACATTTTTCAACCCTCCCAGGTTACTCAAAGTGCTCTATACAACATGCCACATTCACCCAACCACACACTTTCTCTTAACTGAGTGCTTCCTAACTACATTCATACACATTCACACTCACGACATGCAGACTGGAGGAGCCAGGGATCGAACCACTAAGCCACCTGAGCTACAGCCACCCACTGGCAAAGATGAGTAAACCCTCACTAGGTTTTGGATAAAGTGTACACTCACAAACCTGTCAAACATGGCATTTGGGTCTTCTAAACAAACAAACATGGCATTTGGGTCTTCTAACTAAAATAGGAAAATAGGAACATAAATAGTGCATCATTGCTAGACATGGCCCACATTTGGTTGACATACACCCTGCCATAACACCAGTCAGTCAGAAGTGCCGGCTTGATGCCGGATCCCGGCCAGAGCTGTTTTCTATGGGCATGGGCCAAATTAACCAAACCATAATCGGGCCAGATATGGCATGCCATTGCATAGACAGGAGCGTCATTGCCAGACCTGGCCCACATCTGGTTGACATACACCCTGCCATAACAACCGTCAGCCAGAAGTGCCAGCTTGATGCCGGATCCTGGCCAGAGCTGTTTTCTATGGGCCTGGGCCACATAAACCAAACCATAATCGGGCCAGATATGGCATGCCATCGCATAGACAGTGCCATCTATGCCAGGCCTGGCCCATATCTGGATGACATACGTCTTATCATACCAGAAGTCAGCCAGCAGTACCGGCTTAATACCAGATCCGGGCCAGACCTGCTTGCAGTGGGTAATTTTTTTTTCGTGTGGGGAAATACACAAATTTTCAACATCCTCACAGAAGCTTTGCATTGTTAGAGTTGAGTGAAGGTGGTCTAAGAGTTACTGTAAAACAACAGTGGTTCTCTTATCATGAATTGTCTTCAGCTTCATTTACAGAATAAACACTGCCTTACTTTGTGTTTGAGAGTCCAGGTTCTTTACTGAAGATTGGGTTTTCATCTTTGGACTGGTTAGTCTTCAAAGACACACAGCTGGATCTTGAAAGCTCTGCACTGTGTCTGCGTTGCTGAATGCTGGAAACACAAACAGAAAAAATCATACATTTGTCTTGTGCATGTTCCTGTTGTTTGGTACTGAGCTTCTTCTCCCTCAGGGTTGGGTTTATGAGGCTAAAACATGTGATGTTTTCAGTAAATGTTTAATCTTTTCCTCTTCAATCCTAATCCTAAACTCTGATCATGACTGTGTAAGGACTGAGAAACAGTGAGAGTGTAGTGCTGAGGCTAAAACATGTGATGTTTTCAGTAAATGTTTAATCTTTTCCTCTTCAATCCTAATCCTAAACTCTGATCATGACTGTGTAAGGACTGAGAAACAGTGAGAGTGTAGTGCTGAGAGAATAGTATTACACTCTTATTATTACCGTCCCCTGTGTAGTCTTTCTGATCAGACCCAAATCTTTGAAGCAGCAGCAGAAAGAATTTCCACTGAGCAGCCTTTATATCATATAAAATCTGACGTTAATGCATGTTTTTATGTTATCCTGCTCACTTCTCCCACCCTACTTATGTGCTTGCTTGTGTATAGTTACAATGAAACAGAAGCACTCCTTCACTCCTTTGTCAGTAAGTTTATGTTGTGCTTTTTAATCCAAATAATAGTATCTCCTGCCAAATGATTCATCTTCCCCTTAGTTTACAGAAGAATCAGTGTCCTACTTTATGTCTGAGGGTCCAGGTTCCTTCAGTTCACTCATCGTTAGTCTGAGAAAGAAAGCAGCAAAACAAAGAATGAGCACAGAACAATTATCATAATAAACATGTTTGTCACACCCAATACTGGTAGCACAAGAATTACACACACCGACGCACGCAGACACAGTACGGTAAGTCAATATTTTCCTTTGGGCAGACAATCAAACAAACATTTTTGCTGACTTTCTTAAATTTTATTCCAACTTGAGAACAGTCAGAAACTCAAAAAAACGTTTTTGATTATTCTGACAGAACATGCATTCGCAGTTACACTCACCTTGCTTTATTTCTCCTGCTCTGTCAACTGATCTCACTTTTAGTTTCGTTCTCGGCTGAACGGAGCAGCCACTCCCCTCTACATTTAATCACCTGACTACATAACAGGTGTGCGATGCAAAGATTAGCTTCTGTTCTTGCACTTTGGCATGAGGCCTTGGTCTGCATTACTGTGGCTTCTTACCCTCTTCATCAAGTATGTAAACAAAGGCACAGACACAGGCCCTTACCTCATTTGTGCAGTTCTAAAATTGTGATTGAACCGTTTTGCTTTTCTACTTGTGCTGTGTCTTCGTCTTCTTTCTTATTGTTATTTATTTCTTCTATTTTCTCCCATTTTCTTTTTCATTTGTGTCTTTTCTTCTGCCTGGCATCACTGACATTGCTATATTCCACATGTACTGCGAATAATAGCAAAATAATAAAAATAGAAATCAATAAATTGGTAAAAACAAAACAACAAAACAAGACAAACAAAAGGAGCCTATAAAGAGTTTTTATAGCGTTTGATGGAAAAGCAAATGTTTGACACAACATTACAGTGAGATCATAATTTTGATTGCAAAGGCTGCCTGGCAAGATAAAAAAAAAAATGAACAACTACACACTGCCAGCCACCAGACACCCTGCTGGGATAATAAGCTGGCCAAAGGAGGAGATAGAAGCCACATTAAGACAAGGGAGCTCCTGACCATATGTGATGAGTTACATCCCAAGTCCAGCACCTAGAGACTGTACACTTAGCGGGAGGAAGGAAGCTGAGAACTTGTGAGTACACAGAACCACTATCCAGGATTAAACAACAAAGATCCATGAGTACAGTGGGGCAATAAAGTATTTAGTCAGCCACCGATTGTGCAAGTTCCCCCACTTAAAATGATGACAGAGGTCAGTAATTTGCACCAGAGGTACACTTCAACTGTGAGAGCCAGAATGTGAAAAAAAAATCCATGAATCCACATGGTAGGATTTGTAAAGAATTTATTCGTAAATTTTTTCCACTTCACTCCGCACGTGAGCCTTGTGGTTTTCGCTGGGCAGAGGGGGGAGGGGAGGTAGTTACACTCCAGGAACAGAGTGGGAGGGAAAGAGAGAGAAAGAGAGAGAGGGACAACAATGTCACATTAGAAAGGTGTAGTAATCATCCACAACTATTTTCGGTTGTGGATGATAAAGGATTCAGAAAGTTTATTCATGCAGGTCCATATGACAGAGAATGTGCATCTTCTTTTTGTTTTCATATTTTAATTTATATTTAATTGTTGTGGTTTGCAGTGTTTTGTGTTGTTTCACTTTTAAAAGGAAAAAGCTGAAAATTTAAATAGTTAAAAGTTGAAATGTAAATAGTTGGTTTTTGTATTATATGATTTATTTATTACATTTTATGTGGAATGAATGAATAAAAGTATATTTACGGTGGCCCCTAGAGACAAAACACGTACTCCAAAACACGTACAAACTCCAAAGCAAACTCCAACAGAAGTGCTCCAGGATGCTAGGGGCAGTGTTGAGCTTTTTTTACTTAGAGGCTGCACAAGCCAGGAAGTACCAATGACCGGATTTGGTGTGTGGTAGTAACAGGTAAATGAAAACTTTTTCGAATTATTTGAATATATATAAATGCTTATGTATAAATACACAAACAATACACATATGCTTTCAGTTGTGTAATTTAAGTGATCTAGGTAGCTCTTTTCCTACCTGATTAGCAGTTTTGGAAGTTCAGTTAATGCTAGAAATGTGTTTTGGAGTTTGTACGTGCTTTGTCTCTAGGGGCCACCGTATATATTTATACATAAACATATATAAACAAAACCAAGTTTTTTTTACATTAGTAATTCCTTTTGTGCATAATTTTCTATTGTTGTTAATAATAAATTAATTAAAGCAACAAAATAACCTGAAGAGCCGGTTGGGAGCCGAAAGAGCCGGCTCTTTTTAGTGAGCCGAGCTAAAAGAGCCGGTTCTCTATGAAGAGCCGGAGATCCCATCGCTAGTGTAAAGACGCCTCTGAGACAATCCAGCACATAACAGCAGGGTGCAAGATGCCAGCAGACAGGGCATACATGGAACGCCATAACCAAAGTCCCAAGGTCAAAATTGGAGATGCCCCCTACAGTGGTTGAGAATGACCGACCTAAGATCCTGTGGGACTTCCAGATACAGACAGACAAATCAATTGGACATAGTACTGGTGGACAAGCAGAGGAAGATAGCCGTATTGATAGACGTAGCTATACCGACTGACAGCAACATCAGGAAGAAGGAAGATAAGAAGCTTGATAAGTACAGAGGGATCAAGAAGATGTGTAGGGTAAAGGCAACAGTGGTCCCCATGGTATTCAGAGCACTCAAACCCTTAAGCTCCTATGATCAGGGCCACTTTCCTCTCCTTGTGGGCTCCATAATCTCCCACTATGGTGATCATCATAGTGACGGCGTAGAAGATGAAGAGTTTGATGGTGCAGCCCTCCAGCAGCAGACGGATGAAGGAAGTGTCATGAAGATTTTACTTGGCTTTGTCAAAGAGCATGTTTGTCTTTTAGATACATCACTTTGGGATTTTTTATATTTATTTACACTAAGCAATACCTGCAGCTCTAAAGAACCGACTCCAAAGCTTAATACGGAGCTCAAGTATGAGAGATCATGATTGTTATTGGCCTTCTAAAAGTTTCTTGATTATGGTGGAAATGAGTTTGAGGCAGCTGTTGATGTGAGCCATGTTTGCAGCTGGAAAATATAGTAAAAATAACAGCACTGCTCTCAGAGTGCAGAGGAGTTTTATTTCTCTGGGGAGAAGGATTTCCAGTAAACCAAAGAGAGGGGCACGTGTTGGTTGGATTTGAAAACTTCTGTGAATGTAGGGCCAGTCTGAACATGACCTCCTATGATCAAATCCAGATGTGGAAGGAGAGTGAATTTACTGGAACACTGTAAGCACATTTTATTTTTTTAAAATAACACATTTACACATAAAATTAAGTACAGTGATGTAGGTTAAGTCATTTTTATGCTACTTATTTTCATGGAAAATGTCTGGTGTTCACATTAATTACATCTTCCATATCAATAGTACTGGTAATGGGTTTTGACTGTCTGTACAATTATGCATACAACCTGCTGCAGTTGTTTTTTGTTTGATTTGTGTTGGAAAAAGTTCCTTTACAGCAGTGAAACAGAAAAAAATTTCAGACCGACACAGTTTCTTTTTGCCCCTTTTAATCCTGTAACATGGTTAGATTTACAGTTTTAATCAGAAGAAAACACGACACATAGAGACGTCAAAAATGCAAAGATATACAAAAATATTTCCCTTATAAACATTTTTACAAGCAGCTGCATCATCACAGCACTCAGGTTTCAAACTGCAAGCTTGGAAGATTCTGTCCTACTAACAAACTTCACATGAGGTCACAAAAGAATGTGGCTTTTCTTTTAAATACATTTAATATTACCATGACAAATCGAATCAGTAACATTAACACTGCCTTCCACAAACACAGCAGGTTACACGAGTCCAGCTGTGAGTGGTCTCAGGGATCTCAAGATGGCTGATAGCTGGTGGAAGCTGCCAGCTCTGTTCAGAGATCGAATGCAGGAAATTCTGTGAAAGAGATTTTAATTTAGAGATTAAAGACTGTTTTTACAGTAATGGTATTTAAGGTGAAGACTTTAGAGCCAAAAGTAGGTGAATTTTCTTCAGCAAAGAGTGAAGAAGCTGGAAACTAAAAGGGTGAAATTGTACAAATTTCATTTTGAATTTAAAAACTTTTTTTTAACACAAACACAGAAAAGTCCACGTGAAAAGAATTATTTCTATGCATCAGAAAAGCAATTTTGGCAGATAAGAAATTAAGAAATAAAACTGCCATTTTGGGTGATATTATGCTTGATTCCCTCCTGAAATGTTGGGATGGTGTTATTCAGACTAGTGGGCTGGAGAAAGCAGTTAAGCTATTGAGATGGATTTCTTATGACTGACTTTTTGGCCCAATATTTACAATAATAAGTTTAGGATATGGGTCTCAAAAGGTTTAACTACTTATTATTCTCTTACCCATGAGGGGGCATTGTTGAGCTTTGAGACATTAAAACAAAAATATGGACTAGGTCAAGACCATTTTTACAGGTATTTACAAGTCAGGCATTACTGATGAAAACATTAAAATTATAATAGAAAACAGTGAATTGGGCTTTGTGGGCTTTGTGGAGCACTGTTGTTATCAAAAAATTAAAAATTAAAAACAAAACAAAACAGAAAAGCAGTGAAATTTTTCATGCTGCTTGAAAAATATTTCACTTTGAAATTCAAGAAGAAAAAAAACAGGACTGTATGAAAGAAAAAAAAACAATGCATCGTACTTTGGCTAGTATGCCGGGGTGTTGTGCAGCTCCTCGTATTTTGGTGGCATCATGGAGACCACGATGGTGTGTCTGTTTGGGTAATACAGCTGGTGAATCATGATGGAGGACAGAATCATGCCAAGCAGCTGTCGGGGAACACAGGAAGCTGAGTTAAACATCTGCAGGTTGTGAAATGTTGATTCTGATTCTGTATTCATAATGAACTAATATTATAATGAACTTAGACTCAAACTGCTATGTATTTACGTACAAGATGATTTTTCACAAATTTAGATTTTAGTACTAGTTTACTTTTTGTTCCACTACAGATGCTGTAATTCTTCAACATTTGATGGAGAAGATGGAGAATTCAAACTTTGTAGAAAAAATATATTACATGTATACTATGACTTTCTCATTGTCACATAAATAATAGCAGGGACTAAATGCAGAGAATGCAGATGTGACATTTATGCTACCAAATCCTTGAATAATTGATTAATACTCACAGCTAGAACAGCCAGAGTGAAGCTGACCACAAGCATGATGTTGTAATGAAACTGAATGTGGTCCATGATGGTGGGAAAGCAGGTCTGAAAATAGAAGGAAAAATAAAAACTGTCAGGTTCTGATATAAACTGAGGAATGATTTAAGCTTTTCAAAAGGGTGCTGGGTCGCTCACCTTAGTGTAGACGGACATTCTCTGCAGCATGAAAGTCTGGAAAATTTATAGAAATAAAGACGTTACAAGCTGTGACACACCGTGACCAGTGAAGCAAGTGGGTGCATCGATACTCACGTTGTTTTCGACAGTCTGACACTTGCCCTCCTTCTCCTCCTCCTGGCTGCATAGACAAGAGTCGGGGATGTTCTCCCAGTCTTTGTAGCTGAACAGACCACAGCAGTGAAACTACAAACAGCAGCAGGAGAAGAGAGAAAGAGGAGAGTTACTCATCTTCAGGAGGATCATCAGCTGGAAATAAACGTTAAAAAGTGTGTGAGGGTTTCTTTTTCCCCCTTTTGAATTTTTTTTTTAGAAAAAAGTGATCAAATTACTTATGGACAGTTTGCCTGCTCTTATTCTGAAAGCTCACTTGCTGCCAACTATCAACTGTATATAAATAATGGCACAGTGTATTATGTCATGTTTCAAAGCTCATCTGATGTTATTTTACATCATCACCAGTTTGCAAGTGCTAAATCTTTTATGCCCTGATTGAGTGCATCTTTTTTCCATGAATATAACTTGTATGTAGCAACAACAAAAGAAAAACTCATTTTAAAAAGATTAAGAGATTGCAGCGAGCGAGTTAGAATAGCTCACCTTCTCCTGAATGACCTCAGCCATGTTCCTCACATCCTCTGAAGATTTGTCCAGAGGCACAAACCTCCTGAAAGTCTGCTCCACGATGCCTTTGAGCTGCAAAAAACAAATATTTTTATAGCATGTATTACATTTATATTTTAAAAATTAAAGCATTTTAATGGTTATGAAAGATAATATGGGTAAGGTAAAGTAATGAAAATGTAACTGTATTTATATGTGTTGATTATTTTAAAAAAGCATGATTTAAAAAGTTTTTCCAGTTAAATCAAATAAATCTCTTCACATGACTTCGTCCAGCATCCTGCCTTTACCTGAGGATGAATGATGGCAGCAGGGATTCCAATTATGAGCATCACCAAGCATCCAATGACCATAAACACCAGGAACTGCAGAGGAAAATTCATTCATTTTCTTAAACACTTGCATTATCAAATCATGACTATTACATTTGTCACAGATGGTCTTCATTAAGAAATACAAACAGCCCATAATGGAATGAGACTAACAACCCATATGGAAAAGATATATATAAATCTTATAAAGTTTGTATCTGTCTTGTGTGAAACTTGTATGAAAAGCATACAAGAGTGAAAACAGATATAAGATCCCTAGAAAAATTATATAAATGAAACTTGTATGTTTTGGATACTTACTAAAACAATATATGAAAGTGGCTACTTTCATGGGTAAATCATATAAGCCTTATATGATTCATTATATGAAGTAGGCCACATCTTATGCAAGTCTTTTATAAGTTTTTTCCATTTCTTTTCAATGTGGGAAGATAAGAGAAAGCAAAACTAAACACAGCAAACAAGATGGGAGACCATCAAAATAAAACCGTTCTCTGCTGCCTGTTGGAGCGGGGGGCCTAGGAGTAGGAGTTGGCTGTCCGATTGGGGTCTGGAATGTGGGGCCTCCCTGCTGCTGCCGAGTCGGGCCGGTCTGCTTCTCTCCACCGCAGGGAAAAGGGAAACACTACCTGGGTCTGGGTGCAGTTTCCCCCTCCAGGGGCAAGGGTACCTAGACCTGGGGTATAGAGTATGCTTGGGGAGTGTGATTGTGTGTACAGTGTCTCTTTGTGTCTGTCTCCACGTTGGGTGAGTGATGAGTAATTGCATATGAGAGCATGAGGGTGGGAATGGATGTCTGTATCTGTGTGTGCCTGTATGTCTGTGTCTATATGTCAGGTTGGGTATCAGACGCCACCTCTCTGGGGACATCTCAGGCCCTCCAAGGTATGGAGGCCTATCTCCCCCACCACTTCCCCTGCCAGTGGCAGACGCCCTCAGACATCGGTGCGTTGGTGGTTCTTTGTGTCCGGGATGGGCGTACACACCGGCTCACTCCTTGGTGGCTGCTTGTCGGGGCCTGGAGCCTGGGGCTCGCTCGGGCCACTTCGGAGGTGGGGTGCCCCCAGCCTCTCGGCCTGGGGCTCGGTCACTCAGGACAGCTGGCTGCCGGCGGAGCTCACGGGCGCGTCACTGCAACTCCCCCTGGCTTCTGCTCCGCGGCTGCTGAGTGAGCCCTCATCTGGGACTCTCCTCAGCTCTTTCTGGGACAGTGGCTGCGGCTGCCCCTCTGTTGGTCTTCCTTGGTCTCTTGTGTTCTGGGGGCCTCTGGATGTCTGGAGTTTTGATCTCCTCCATACCTGCTTCATGCCCTGGAGGACGGGGCTGTGGCTCCCCACACCCTCTAGCAGATCATTACATGAAGGAACCTTTTAAATACAAGCGCGTTCATGCTCACAGGTGTACACACGGGTGCTCACACACACAAACTACACCCTTTTTGGCTCCTACCTCAAAGCAGAGCACCATACTGTAATGCAAAGATAATAAAAATGAGAAAAACCCAAAACATCCCCAAAACTTAAAACCAATGACAGTCTGAACTCACCATGATCAGGGCCACTTTGCTCTCCTTGTGGGCTCCGTAGGCTCCCAGCAAGGCGATCATCATGGCGATGCAGCCCACCAGGTAGAGGATGAAGAGTTGGGTGGAGCGACCCTCCAGCTGTGGACAAAAGTGTCACGAAAGGTTAGTGGGCTTTGTCTGTTTGTTCCCACATGTTACATTTATGTTTGAATGTGTCCTCACGTTATATCCTCGAACGTCCATGAAGAACTGATACCACAGAGCGAGGGCGATGGCTACTCCACCAACAACCTGAACAAACAGAAACAGTCTGGTTAGAGCTGCTGGATCCTTTAAACACAACCAGGATATGAAATGACTGCACAGCCACACACGTGGACGAGCACAACAACAAACTCTGAAAGTAAGAACAAACATGTTGAGTTGATGTCGGTTTATTTTACTCTTCTAAGCTTCGGTTTCATTTAATCGTAAAAAAGGAGGCAAATGTGGTTGTTTTTGACTGCTGCGTCTGCCTGCTGACTGGTTTGAAGTCTTTAAGGAGATTCTGGATTAAAGTCTGCGATTATCATTTGCTAAATCTCTTTACTCACCATGAAGAATATGTTGAAGACAGTGAAGATGTGTTTGAGGCAGATGTTGATCTGAGCCATGTTTGCAGCTGGAAAATGCAGTCAAAATAACAGTACTGTTCCCAAAGTCCAGATGAGCTCCGACTGCAGCGAAGTGAAGTGAAGTGAGAGGAGAGCAGCTGAGTGAGCTGCTTTTAAGGGTTTCAGGGCTTTGCTGGGCGGGACGTCCGGTATGTTAGAGGTGGAAACTTCTGTGGAATGCTTGTTTAACAAGGGGAGGTTCAAAGCAGGGTCTTCCTCCTTCCAGTAAATCCAGCGGAAATAGTTGTTGCTGTGAACAGGGAGGGAAGCTGTTCTCAGGCTGGCTGGAGTGGAGGAGAGGGCGGTGTTATGCCCCGTTTAAAACAATCCAGATGTGGAGACATGACTCATTTTACTTTTATGAGAATCTGTCGTCAGCAGGAGGAGAGATAACTTACCGAAAGTCAGTTTATTCCTCTACAGCTCAAAGTAATTTTTACTGCATCTGCACACAATGTACTCAGAGTTTTCTTTTAATAAATGAGATATGTTTATAAGGGTACTGCACTTATGCACAAAGATTTGTATATAACTTTTTATGTTGTATCATATCTGCAGTGGTTTCAAATGTAAAGCAGTATGAGTACTGCACTCAAATACAGATTACATCGTCTTTAACTTCCCTCCTTATTAATTTTATAGTTGCATCTTATTAAATAATACTTTTTGTTTTATGAAGTAGGTTTTGTAGTTTTTTGTGTCTTTGTAGTTTTTTGTGCATATCACACTTGATTCTTTTATGATTCTTAATCATTTTTCATTGTGGAATAATTCGACCCACAAAGACTTTGAGCGTCCACAGAGCACTTTTAGTCCTCCGAGTGTGAACGAGCTGTCAGACAGAGCAAAGCAATGCAAACACTACCCTGAGTCCCACGTCACTGTTTTGGAATCTGCAGCTGTGAAAAAAACAGAAACTTGTGAGATGAAAAAATGATCACTGAATGTAAAATTAGGAATTGATGCCTACAACATGTTGCAGCGGTTGATTTGATTTGTGTTGGATTTTGTCGTTTGTGCCGTCATGCAGTTGTTTTTAAATCCTTTCTGTCTTCTCATTTTATTTCTAAAGTTGTAAAGTTTCATGTTACCCTTTTGCAACCCTTTCCTGTTCAGAAGTCAGCACTAGAGCAGGGCGAAATGACCAAAAATATTTATCACGATATACATTTGAAAATTTGCGATAACGATATAACTGACGATATAAGTGACACTAGACAAAACACTTTACAACTCCACAACTTTATTAGTGCAAAAAAAATCAATGTATTTTCACTTAAACAAGCAGCTGTTTTTTATGTGCATTAAAGTTATATAAAAATTTAACAGTGCAAATGCAAATTCCTTGCTGACAGTTTAACCAAAAGGCATTTCCAGTGGAAATTGGCCGACATATCCTCAGCATAACCATGTATAATATCCACAAAACTTAAAAAGAGGTTATACACACACAATACCGTAATATTATGTTGAAGCACAGTACGATATCCGTAATGCTCTGACAATCCATCAAGCGGTGCGGTTCGTAGCTTAGCAAAGTCGTACTAAAACATTTGACAGATTTTCGAGCGCCGTGTACATAAAATCGTTTCGAGGTCAGTAAACACAACCAGAATTCATACATAAGGCACACGGGATTATAAGGGGCACTGTCGATTTTCAGAAAAATCAAAGGATTGATTTTAAGTGTGCCGTATTTTCCAAAAAACACGGTAATAA
This sequence comes from Haplochromis burtoni, assembly GCF_018398535.1. Classification (NCBI taxonomy): domain Eukaryota; kingdom Metazoa; phylum Chordata; class Actinopteri; order Cichliformes; family Cichlidae; genus Haplochromis; species Haplochromis burtoni. Next base: position 2,152,314 of record NW_024582405.1, on the reverse strand, counting down.
CGACGGCCCGCTAGCATGCTCTACCAAAAATAGTGCTTTGTTGTGTATCTGACGGACGAAAGCTAAACCAATTCCACACCACTGAAGTTGCAGCATTTTTACAAACCAATTCTGGTTCATCCGTTTCATTTAACGATCCGCTTTCGCCCTCCTCATTCTCCACCATGCTTTTTCCGCCATGTGCGTATGAAAACAAAGGTACGCATGCGCGTTTTACTCATATTCTATTGCGATATTTCATTTTTTTATCGTTGCCCGACATTATACCGGTATTACCATGAACTGTGTGATATGGCCCAGCCCTAGTCAGCACATTTAAAAACTGCAGTTGAGCCTAAAGTGCTGTTTTTCCTTTTCAGGACAAAGATATGTAGGAAGCTAAAGAGCAGCAGAGAAATGCCAGGAAAGAGAAATTGAGGGAAGGAGGGACAACTTTCCTTGGAAGTAGACATGTGGGAGGTACGAGATTAAGTTACGTGACGCAGCTCAGAGGAACAACAATGAAGGCTTTGTGGGGTTTAAAGGAGAAACGTTATTTGCAGGACAGGAAGAATTCATGAAACTGTTTAGTCGTCTTGTGTTAATCTAATAAAATAATAATTACAAATATATTATTATTATAATATTCCACGATGAGCTGGAAGTGGTATTACTGCAAAGTGGGATCATTTAGTTTTAATTTGGGACAAATACATAAAGTCTCGTGCTTTATACTGGATTGAACAAATATGATGAGTTGCACCAGAAAAACAAAATTAACAGTCTCACTTATAAATAATCCTGTTGTTTTCAGATGTTACTCTAATTTAAACTTAAAATAATCCTGTTGACTATTTTCATATTTGTTTAACTTTTGAGACCTGAGTAGTTTCTCTCACATCATCAAATTTTTTAAATAAGTATCTGCGATTTGCCGAAAGAGTTATATATTGATTACTTTTCTGTCCGTCCACCGATTTTAAGAAACCTTGTCCTCGCCGTTCAACTCACCATTCTCTTTCTCTCTCTCCTCTCTGTCATGTGTGTCTATCTGTTCTGGTTTTGGTGCAGAAGCAGGACTGTGTGAAGGCAAGGCAAGGCAAGTTTATTTATATAGCACAATTCAACAACAAGGTGATTCAAAGTGTGAGGTTTCCCATCTTCTGCCTTCACACGCCTGGATTAATCACGCACCTTTTCCTGATGCCCTCGTTGTGGCCTCTCCGTAAGGGAGCGGCAGCTCTTGAGTACTTGCTGGATTGTTGTCCTACTAAGTTAGTGCGACCCAAGTACAAGCCAAGCCTTGAGCTTGTGTTCCCACTTACCTGTGAGAGAGATACTTACAGTTGTACGTTCCTCTTCTGAAGTCTTGCAGTCATTTTCACATAATTTCAGTCTTCTCATTTTATTTCTAAAGTTGTGCCTTATCATTTTGTAACCCTTCTTGTACAGTAGTCCATACAGCATTTTAGAGTTGACCCTAAAGTGCCGTTTCTCCTTTTTAGAATGAAGAGATCTGGGAAGATGTGGAAGCTGAAAAGCTGCTGAGAAATAAGCAGTATTCCATTTAAAACGATGCTCAGTTGGTGCTAAGGAGCCCAGTGTGCCAAGAATATATCCTGCACACAATTATCAGCAGCAGCGTGAACCACTGATAAAAGGTAGGATGGATCTTTTCATGTTGTTTATGTCAGATTCTGACTACAACATCTGAATGTGGGGGCAGAACTCATTTTCTACTGGAGTTCGCCTCTGCATCATGCTCAAACACTCCACACAGCATGCTCTGCAGACTGTGACAAAGCACAGCTGTTGCTGAATATAAAAGGCCCCTGTGGTTCACTTTTTATTGCCTGTAGTTTACAGTATAATGACTAATACTATAATAATTAAGTAATTATTGACTATGACTAATTATAATAATGTAAGTTTAATCTGATCATCTGTGTAGACTCACAGGGTTATATTGAGTATATTGTGATTAAAAACATATATGTATGGAACTGAGTTAAAAGACTTGTAAAGCAATTCATGTGTGACCGACCTAATGAGAAATCATGTTGAAGTAAAATGTAGGACATGTAAGCTCTAAATGAAGTATGCAAAAGGTTACTCAGGGGGAGAAACTACAGGGTGTGACTTAGTGTGGGGTGATGTAGATATCATATTGTAGACATAAAGGAGCGGAAGAGAAAGAAGAAGATGATGAGAATGATTTAAAATGATTTAAAAACCCCTGCAGGCCGAATAAGTTGTTCTTCCTCTTGATAAATTTCCACATTTTGAGGGTAAAGAGCCACAAATAGGTTAATGTAAGAAGTACTTTTATTCCTCAAAAGTCCTAATTTTCTTCAGGAGTAGAGAAGAGTCACTTCCTTTCACACTTTTACATTTTCTTTTCTTAATTAGATTTTTCTTTTAAACATAATAAAAGGCTTCAATTAAAAAAAAAAACAAGAAACATTTTGGGGTTTTTTTTGTTGTTGGTGGTGGTTTCTTTTTCTTTTTTTTCTTTTTTTTAAAGATAAATGACGAATTCCAAAGGATCAGCACTGTTAACTTGGAAACAACATTCATGGCAAAACTGGACCAGTATTCCGCAAGGATAATGTCACTGGCCTCTTCAAAAGGAGGTGCTGCAAAAATTAAGATTGAGCGCATCAGGAACATGTTGCAAGAGGTAAGAAAAAAGAAACTGAATATAACTGATAATCTTACACAATAAAAGTTATTATCTAATTCATTATCTTAGGAGATTGTTGGCTATCTTTTATTGAAGAGTGAAAAAGTGAAAATCGAAGGTGGACAGAGTAAAAATTTGCAAAAAATGCATATCACTCAAAACATGTTTTTTTTTTTTGTGTTGTCCAAGTCAAAATTATAGTGATGTACTTGTAACTTAATGAGTAACTGTGTGAGTGTTAAATACAGTAATGGCACACATAACTGAGACTGCGCATTTTAGTACGGTGCGTGAAAATACGGTATCTGGAAGAGTTTGCCTCGGAGGAAGATTTTATCTTTGATTATGGAAATCCTATAATAACTGACAGAAGTACTCAAAATGACTAAATAAGTAATGTAATCTTAATGACTTTTATAAGGTACAGGGGGAACAACAAGTGAATGTCAGTGATTCAACCATGAAGGTCACTGGCAAATTTGTTCACTCGAAGATGAACTTCTACTCTTCATGTGTAACTTCACACTTGGTTGACTACCCTCTCGGTAGAACCACAGCTGTCTCTGATCGCTGAGGTGAGAGGGCTAGTGTTCACTGCTTTGATCTCAGAGGACGACTTTCTCTCTTACCCTTCGTGTCGTCAAGACACACTAAGCAATCTTCTGATTGCAGCAATTCAAGAGCCTGCTGAAGATTATTGTTTGCTGAATACATACCAGCAATCATGTGATAGGTTTAGTTATTAATAGGAGCTGACTTCTGATGCATTACTAGGAGCAGCATTCCAAGTTAGCACAGTGTCCACTCTGCAGCTGGACTGAATTTCTACAATTCCTATTCTGGGTCTGATCCATAAAATCCTGCTGGAAAAGACAGACTGATATCTGAAATGTATACCTTATGCTGAGTACAGCATAGGGTATACAGGTGTGCTCTCCTTTGATTTGATTCAAGCCCTTGACAAAAGTGGAAAGGAAAAACTCATTTTTTAAAAGTCAGAAACCTCTGGTAGATCCAGGTTCCCGGAAGGGGCAGCTGCAGCTGGAGTTGTTGGTTTTTAAATTTACTGGCAACGAAGCTTAAAGCTGAATTTGACTGTATAGTTACTTCTTCATAGCTGTTCCTTTATTAAAGAAAAGAAAACATAGGGGTGGGTATGAGGGAATATTCCTGCAGATTTCCCATGTGTGGGACTAATAAAGGTTATCTTATGTTAGATGTGTTTCTGATTATTAGGTAGAGAGTATTATTTACTCACTGCACAAAGTGATGTCAGAGAGACATCTTATATAAGTCATTTTTGCATGTTGAATTTTGGTCCACTAAAGTGGTTGTTTTGTAAGGCTAGGCGACGTTGTGTTTTTTTTAACGTGTAATGAATGTCTGGCGTTATCTTTCTCTCATTGTAGCAGAGGCTCTCAAACTGGTGTTCCCAATCCACAGATTGGGTATAAGCAAAAAACCTATGGTGGCACCTAGATACATGTGCATCATCCGGGGTTGAGTTAATTAGCGCAATGGACAAATATTTAAGTCCATCTACTTCATCGAGTAATGCAAAAGCCAAACTAGCTAAAGTATCACAATTATTAATTTGAGTTTGGCTTTATCGAGAATGACAATGGCAGACCAAAGTGTGTTTGTGTCTTCAAGAAGTAAAAAAATAAATAAATGAAGCCAGCAAAGCTAAAGCAGCATCTCATCACAAAGCACCCTGAGTTTTATCAGAGTTAGGATTATAAGAGGCCCTTTAACACACTCACTTCCTCTTACAAAGCTCAATAAAACAGGATACTTGTAAAAATGAACCCTGAAGGGTTTTAAGCCCTGAGAATTTCAGGACAATATATCCTGTAACTTTGACGTTATGCGGGGAAACATTGCATCCGTAAAATGCCATAAAATAGTCAAAACTAAGGTGATGTTCTCTAATTCATATGTAAATAATGAGATTCGTGGAAGATTTCAAGTGCTTTTTTTCACTGTTGACTGTGTGCCTTTGTGTAAACCTGAGCAACAGCTCGGCCAATGACAGGCGAGGAACAGCACAGCCTTATTTGCATACAGCGGAAATAAAAGAGCCACTTTCAGCTAACGAGCACATTCTCCGCTGTGAGGAAGTGAAGTAAGAAAATGCCTGAACCCGCCAAGTCAGCGCCCAAAAAGGGCTCCAAGAAAGCCGTGACCAAGACCGCCGGCAAGGGCGGCAAGAAGAAGAGAAAGACCAGGAAGGAGAGCTACGCCATCTACGTGTACAAGGTTCTGAAGCAGGTCCACCCCGACACCGGCATCTCGTCTAAGGCCATGAGCATCATGAATTCGTTCGTCAATGACATCTTCGAGCGTATCGCCGCTGAAGCCTCCCGCCTGGCCCACTACAACAAGCGCTCCACCATCACCTCCAGGGAGATCCAGACCGCAGTTCGCCTGCTTCTCCCCGGTGAGCTGGCCAAGCACGCAGTTTCTGAGGGCACAAAGGCCGTCACCAAGTACACGAGCTCCAAGTAAACTGCATCTTTACTTAATCCCGAACAACGGCTCTTTTCAGAGCCACACATCTCTTCTAAAGCTTACATGTCCTGACATTATTTAATTTGTAGCTGTCATGATGGTGAAAAATAAACTACAGCTTGTTACTGTTGTATGCTTTGAATTATAAAAAAAAAAAGTTCAAGGACTTAATGATGGACAACCTGACCAGAGCAGTCCTAACGCTATCACTATATCATTTAGCATTATTACTATTTGTTTTTCTCGGGGGGGGGGTCATGTTTTGTGGTCCCTTGTCTGCGAAAAGCACCGAATAAATACACTTGTGGGTTTCTCAGAAATGACATGTGAACAAGAGCTTATTGAGCTCATCCTGGTGAGGCAAATGTTTGGCTTCAAATCACAATTCTGATCGTAAAATCTGGACAGGATTACAAATACAATAAATAAACGCGATTCGTTTCAGTTTCACATTTCAAACTACAGTAACATCCTCCGTGTGTGTGTGTGTGTGTGTGTGTGAGAGAGATCTATACATGTGTTAATCGTTTTAATGTAGTTCAACACTTATGCTAGACTCTGGGTGAAACGTTAAGAGGGTGTGTGGTTTTTGTTACAAATACGGACACTTGGGTTTAGTTTGAAATAAAAATGTCAACTCCACTCAGATATTGTGTGTGATTTGGTGTGAGTCTCCCTTCGGTTAGACTTAATTTGTCATTTAACAAAAGACCACGTTTCCACATTTAGAAAATAGAAGAGTGGGCGGAGCCACTGAGCTTCGAGTCGCCATCACACCGTCTGTTTTCTCTTACGTCCGCCGAGCACACATAATAACACGGCTCCGTGGAGTTTAACTTCATTCGATTTTGCTCGTTCAGAGAAGAAATCATAACCATGAGTGGAAGAGGCAAAGGTGGCAAAGGACTCGGGAAAGGAGGCGCCAAGCGTCACCGTAAGGTGCTCCGCGATAACATCCAGGGTATCACCAAACCCGCGATCCGTCGTCTGGCTCGTCGTGGCGGAGTGAAGCGTATCTCCGGTTTGATCTACGAGGAGACCCGCGGAGTGCTGAAGGTGTTTTTGGAGAACGTCATCCGTGATGCTGTTACCTACACGGAGCACGCTAAGAGGAAGACTGTGACCGCCATGGATGTGGTGTATGCTCTGAAGAGGCAGGGCCGCACTCTGTACGGCTTTGGCGGTTAAACTCAGTCGCCCTAATCCATCAAACGGCTCTTTTAAGAGCCACACACTTCTCTTTAAGAGCGTTGTTCTGCCATCTTTGTTTTTGTTACTTTTTTACTGCCTTTTTGTGTTTTGTTTTGCACTCTGAATATCTTACACGCCATTAGGTCATGAGAATTGTCAGGAAATATTGTACTGCATGATAGTTCCACTGGTGCACCTGAGGGAGACACCCGCCCATGTTGATGTGCGAGCATTAGTCATGGGATTTCCGTCTCTTGTTAGAGACCCGGCTCTTCGGTTTATTTTGTTGCTTTAATTTATTATTAGCAATAATATAAAACTATGCACAAAACTAATTACTAACGTAAA
>NW_024582405.1:2122458-2123339 GCF_018398535.1 Haplochromis burtoni | reverse complement strand
AATTAGGAGTTAGATTGAAGATAGCTTTGATGGAAATTCCTCTTTGGTCATAGCTAGGAAAGCTGGATGCGAAGGACACAGCAGAGCCTGCCTGTGGCATAGGCTGACCTACAACAGGGTGGATAGGAGCTTTTATTGCTTTATCACATCATTACAAGACTTGTCCACAGGTACTTTTTCGCATATCTTACACATAACAATTATAGTTTAATCCTTAGAACACAACTCAACAAAAAGTTTGAAATAGTCCCTAGGTTACATTTACTTTTATTCACCTTATCCTACTGCTCGCAAAGGGTGCATTTAAAGCAGGCCAGTATGTAACAGTTTAAATTGAAGTTACAAAGATTACATTTTTAATTCTTTTAAAAACATATTTAAAATCAATATTTGGCACAACACAAGTCCCATAAATGTAACAGTTTTGACTTTTCACCTAATAAACTGTAAGTTTAAGTTTTGCTTTGCTTTTTTTATTCTCCAGAGTTCGGTGGAAACAAGAAGAGAGGTCGCAATCCGTTGCCTGATGGTGTATCTGAAAGACAAAGAAGAGGATCTCTTCAGAGAAGAGCTGGTAGGTGAATCTCACATTCTTTTGTGTTATATTTTTAAATGGCACATAAAATACTGACATGTTTCCATTTAACCTACTTGCCAGGATCATGAAGAACAGTTCCGAGAAGAAGTGGTAAAGGTTGTAGTCACAAGACGTGCAGCAGTCTGGAAGACCTTGATGTGCCCAGAGCGTGTGCCTTAATGATGGGGCTTATATACGCTCTCAATCTGAGCTACCCAAAACAAGTAAAGAACACTCTAGAGCAGGGGTGGGCAATCTCAGTCCACGAGGGCCGGTGTCCCTGCAAGTTTTAGATCTCACCTTG
>NW_024582405.1:2120468-2121632 GCF_018398535.1 Haplochromis burtoni | reverse complement strand
TTTTAATGTTATTAAATTCTTTTTTTACTTTTTGGAATTAGATTTTGTACTAGTTTCCTTTTTGTTCAGAAACAGATGCTATAATTTTTCAGCATGTCAAACGTGGGGGTATCAAACTTTGCTGAAAACAATTTTAAAACAGATTTGACTCCCAATATCTGACCACAAAAACATTTCTGCCTGATGGTAAAAAAGCTGAATTTCTCCCCACTGTGGCACAGGGTCTAAGGACCTCACAGTCAACAAAAAGTTATAACCCTAATTTTAGATGTGAATAATAAATAGTGACTAACAGTGACTAAAAGGGGAGAATGCAGATTTTAAGTTATAGATCAGCCATTTATGCTGCTGAATCCTTAAATAAGTGATAATACTCACAGCTAGAATAGCCAGAGTGAAGCTGACCACAATGTTGATTTTGTTAGTAAACTGGATGTGGTCCATGATGGTGGGAAAGCAGGTCTGAAAATAGAAGGAAAAATGAAAACTGTCAGGTTCTGATATAAACTGAGAGATGATTTAAGCTTTTTCAAAGTGGAGCTGGGTCGCTCACCTTAGTGTAGATGGACTTTCTCTGCCGTGTTAAAATCTGGTAAAGCTGCAAAAATAAAGACGTTACAAACTGTGACACACTGAATAGAAGTGAAGCGAGCGGGTGCGCCGATGCTTACGTTTTTTCTCAGAGTCTGACACTTGCCCTCCTTCTCCTCCTCCTGGCTGCACACACCTGTTCAAAGAAATTTTGCCACAAGACTTCAATTTAAAATCTGATTAATCTCTCTTTAGGAACAGGCTATGCATCACAAGCTTTAAAGTGGCCGTAATTAAATCATCAATTGACCTAGTTATCTTAGCTAATTATAGACCAATTTCTAAGTTTACTTTTACCTACAGAGTTCCTCGCACCACAGAAACATTATTAGTGAAGGTTATTATTAATGTTCTTATGGCCTCTTACGGTAGGCTCATCAACTCAGTATTGGAGTTCCACAGGGTTCGGTGGTAGGATCAATACATTTTATAGCATACGTGCATCCCTTCTGCAATATAATTAGAAAAAAACTGCATAAATTTTGATTGCTATGCAGATGACACCGTGCTGTATTTATCTATGAAGCCAAATATAGAATTCTGCAGATTAAACTAAAAGCTTATCACAAAAAA
>NW_024582405.1:2119390-2120153 GCF_018398535.1 Haplochromis burtoni | reverse complement strand
GATGTTCTCCCAGTCTTTGTAGCTGAACAGACCACAGCAGTGAAACTACAAACAGCAGCAGGACAAGAAAAAAAGAGGAGAGTTACTCATCTTCAGGAGGATGAGACGACAGCTGGAAGCAGACTATATGTGTGTGAGGGTTTTTTGTTCAACTTTTAAAAAAAAACAACCACAACAACAACAAATTCGAGACAATGATAATGTATCAAATTACTTGTGGACAGTTTACTCGCTCTTATTCTGAAAGCTTGCTTGCTCCTAACCATTAACTGTGTATAACACAGAGACCTGCAGTGATGGGGAAAAGAAAACACGTCTTCTGTCAGCTCCAAGGTTTTACATATCAGGGCTTAAAATGCATCTAACCCAGGGTCTTCATTTATAAAAATCACATTAAAATGCTTGAGTGCTGTGTGAAAAACTAATAACACCCACCGTTTAGTATCATGCAGCAATAACTGGCAAACATTACTTGTTGCAGCCTTTCCATATGGTTTTATTAGTCTCTCACATCGCTGTGGAGGAATTTTGGTCAACTGTTCTGGTTAACTTCATTAACAAGTTCATTGATGGTTGTGGAGACAGCTCTCTGGAGGTCCCACAACACCATTTCAGTCAGGTTGGGGTCTGGACGTTGACTGGACCATTACAGCACCATGGCTCTTTGCTTTTTCAGCCATTCTGTTATAGACAAGCTGTTGTGCTTGGGATCATTGTTCTGATCATACTCGGACATACGTGGACAGATAGCCTCACATTACAC
>NW_024582405.1:2118374-2119304 GCF_018398535.1 Haplochromis burtoni | reverse complement strand
ACTGCAGGCTTCTCAGCTCACCAAGTTCTACTATAACCTTTGTCTAGTAACAGTCAACAAAAATGCAATGAGAATAAGTTCCTTTTTTGTACAACAGAAGAAGATTTCACTCAGACACAGACTTTCTTTTGTCACCATTTAATCCTGTAAAACCTTTAGATTTACAGTTTACATCAGAAGAATCAAACATGACACAAAGAAGACACTAAAAATACCAAAACAATATACAAAAATATTTCCCTTTATAAACATTTTTACAAGTAGCTGCATCAACACAGTTCTCAGTTTTTAAAATATAACTTAACTGTCTTTGTATTACTAAGAAACTTCACATGAGATAGAAAAGGAATGTGGCTTTTAATTTCATCAAATGTTACCATCGCAAACAGAATTAGTAACAGTAACATTGCATTCTAGAAACATAACAGGTCACATGAGTCAAAGGTGTCAGTGAGCAATAATTTGGCTGGGAATGGTCTCAAGACTGCATAGTAGGTGGCTAATAGCTGGTGTTGTAAGCCATCACCTCTGTTCAGCTTTGGAAATCGCTAGATTCAGTTATTTTTCCTTTTTAGACATTTTCTCATTGTTAATGTGATGAAAATAAGGATTTCTGATAAAGGTTGAATTAAAAGAGTCAAATTTTAGACGTTTTCATTTCAATTTAAGCTTATTAAGTATCATTTTTCAAGTCGCTTGAAACTGATGATCTCAATTTAGACAACTTCATCATGAAGACATAAGGCACAATGATATAAACCTCAACCAAATATGTCATTTTCAAATTCAAGAAAACAGACTCGACAGGGCTCCAGAAATCTGTGCACCAAGCTAGCAAAAGAAAAAAAAACTCTGTCATACTTTGACTAGTATGGTGGAGGTTTGCACATCTCGTTGTATTTTGGTGGTCTCGTGAGGATCATCATGGTG
>NW_024582405.1:2116885-2118354 GCF_018398535.1 Haplochromis burtoni | reverse complement strand
AATTGAATTGAATTAACATAGTTTTGTTGAATAAATAATGGCACAATGTCATATGTCATGTTTCATAGTTCACCTGAAGTTATGTTTTTTACCTAATATTAAGACCTGCTAAGGGGAAGATTACAAGTATTATGTCCTGATAGACAAAACCTTCGACTTTAAAGAGGGTTTACTTTCATTTTCCCATGACTGTAGCTCGGGAATAAAGCCAAGCCCTAAATTCACATTAAAAAATATAACATCTAAATAATGAAAATTAAAAAACAAAATAAGATATTTAAAATAAATAAAGAGACAACCCTGAGCAGGTTAGAATATCTTACCTGTTTCTGAATGTCCACAGCCATGTTCCTCACATCCTTTCGAGATTTGTCCAGAGGAACAAACTTGCGGAATCTCTCCTCCATTCTGCCTTTGACCTGCAAACATGAAACATTTTTATATCATAAATTAAATTTACAGGATACAAAAATGTTTAATGTATATAGATCATCATTAAAAAACAAGGTAATGAAACATTTCAAGGTAATGAAAATGTGTCTGTATTAACTGAGTTGACTTTAAAGTACATATTTAAAAAACATTTCCAGTTAAATCAAATCAAATACTTTTATGTACTTGACTCCAAGCGTCCTGTCCTTACCTGAGGATAAGAGCTGGCAGCAGGGATTCCAGTCATCAGCATCAACAGACATCCTGTGAACATGAACACCAGGAACTGCAGAGAGGTACACAAAGACTTTTAATCTGATATCTTCAGTATGTGGAATTACTGAAATTACTTTACCCTGACCACTTTCACAAACATGTTGAGGCTTCAAAGTCACATTTCAGAAACACATCATTGAAGCGACACTGTTACATCATCATTATTTATGGTTTTATAAGGAAGAAAAATAAGACAGTGCTGATCAGCTGGACAGTTCTAACACTGATAGAGTCCTCAAACTATTTTTCACAGCAGCTCATTTTAGAGCATTTGGAGCTAAATGGCTTCACTTATGTTGATGAACAATTTATTTTCTTTATTAAGTCAATGAGATTGTTGGCAGCTAAATGACTAAACTTTCATTCTGAGGTTGTGGAGATCTTTGTGCTCACCATGATCAGGGCCACTTTGTTCTCCTTGTGGGCTCCATAGGCTCCCAGTACAGCAATCATCATGGTGATGAAACCAATGATGTAGACAATGAAGAGTTTGGTAGCGTGACCCTCCAGCTGTGGAGAGAAGTGTCACGAAAGGTTAATGGGCTTTGTCTGTTTGTTCCCATATATTACATTTATGTTTGAATGTGTCCTCACGTTGTATCCTCCTTGAATGTTCATGAAGAACTGGCACCACAAAGCAAGGAGGATGACAGCTCCACCAGCAACCTGAACAAACAGAAACAGTCTGGTTAGAGCTGCTGGATCCTTTAAACACAACCAGGATATGAAATGACTGCACAGCCACGCACGTGGACGAGCAC
>NW_024582405.1:2114717-2115922 GCF_018398535.1 Haplochromis burtoni | reverse complement strand
TAATCATTTTTCATTGTGGAATAATTCGACCCACAAAGACTTTGAGCATCCACAGAGCACTTTTAGTCCTCCGAGTGTGAACGAGCTGTCAGACAGAGCAAAGCAATGCAAACACTACCCTCCAATGAGTCCCACGTCACTGTTTTGCAGAAATCTATAATTTGGGGAAAATACATGAAAAAATGTGTCATTATTGCCTCGTTAAGCCATGGAAAAATTCAAGTGTTCTATTAATGTCCCGTGTTTAAACTCGCACAAATCTTGTGTACACCATTGCAGTGTGAGTGTGGTGGTTTCTTACTGGTCATTATTGGAGCTTAACACCTTCTTGTACAGCGGCCATTTGGGGCCGTACGTAACATTAGCATAGTTTATTTTGTGCAGTAGGCGCCCGATGAATCACAGATATCTACCGTTTTAAGAGGATAATAAACATAATTTTAAGGATCCTGTATGCTCTGTGTAATATGGATAACTGCAATAACTGTAGCATTAGAGCAAAAGGCACCTTCATCTGACAGTGCTGATCCCGATAAGTATGAAGACACCGTGACTTTGGGAACAGGTAGAAAATATTCTTTAGAGTTGAGCCATTTAAATAATTTATGTGTAGTGTAAAATATAGACACGCAGAGAAGACAGAGGAGATGTGATAGTCTAAATCACATCAAGACATTCAGAGTATATCCGGAGGTAGCCTAATTTATTTCAGCCAATCACGACAAACTGCATACTGTGCATCAAAAACTGTTATGTAATAAAACTGTTTAAAATTAAATTGAATTAAATCCTCCACTGTGAAAAAAGTAGGTGAGGTTTGTGTTTATGCAGGGGCAGGGCATAAACTCATAATCCTAGCAGTCACATGCAAAGTTTTAAGGCGTGGGGCAACCACCTGTCATGGGAACCCAAACTTCAATAGAAGAGTAGTAAATTTAGGTCAGAGTAATATCACGTCTTTTACCAGTTTTAATTTAGCTTTGATATAAAGTGAGTAAATATTTATTTGTATTTTATATGGATAAATTACTATGCATACTTGTAATTTCACACTGAATTTCTGTTATTACTGCCGCCCACCTGCACTATCTATACACACAACTAGGATGCCCTGACCAGCACTTTGTGCCCCGTAAGTTGCCAGGAGAGCTGCACACAAGACAAGTTAGCATTTTTACATGGTTAGTGGTTTAGATTGTTACACT
>NW_024582405.1:2113457-2114697 GCF_018398535.1 Haplochromis burtoni | reverse complement strand
ATCACTGTCACTTTTGGCGTTGCTTTTTGAATCATTTTACGGACTTTCAGTAGATACACCTGCGGTATCACTTAGAAGTTCCTGCGCCACTATCGTTCTCGAGTTATGGCATTCACAAACTTGAGTGTCCACACCATCTTCCCGCCCAGCAGCATTAGGATATTACCCGATCAGCCTTTTATGACTGAGGGCTAACAACATGCAGTGCACCAAGGTAGCTAAAGAAAAGAAGTCCATTGTATTTTGACTAACATGCTGGGGCGTTGTGCAGCTCCTTGTATTTTGGTGGCATCATGGAGATCATGATGGTGGGTCTGTTGGGGTAATACAGCTGGTGGATCATAATGGAGGACAGAATAATGCCAAGTAGCTGTAGGGGAACACAGGAAGTTTAGTTAAACATCTGGTTGTCTTCAAGTTTTTGTTTTTAAAGTGAACCAATATTAGTGACTAAGCTGCTACATGTTTACCCAGAAGATTTTTTTTTTTTGACTGAAGAAGATTTGAGTAATAATTTAATTTTTGTTCTACAATAGATACCATACCTTTCTAACTTTGAACATGGAGAATTCAGACTTTGTTGGCACATATTTACCCACAATATTATTGGGTGGGTAGTGGGAGGTGAGAGACTCAAGAGTGACCTTGGTCTTCCTCCCATTAGGGCCTACATGGATGACATGACCATTACAACAACAAAACCATGTACTAGGCGATTGCTACAGAAGCTCCAGGAAAACATAGAATGGACAAGAATGGAGTTTAAGCCAAGTAAACCTCGCAGAATCTCCATCTTAAAAGGAAAACTGACAGCCGAGCAATTCTATATCAGTGGAGAACCAATTCCAACAGTCTTAGAGAAGCCCATAATGAGCCTGGGATGGTGGTATAATGCAGACCTCAATGATACGTGGCAACTAAAACAACTAAGGCTTAAATTGGCTGACGACCTCCAGCGGATTAACAACACTGCACTCCCAGGAAAACTGAAGCTCTGGTGCTTCCAGTTTTGGTTATTACCCAGACTACTGTGGCCGTTGACAATGTACGACGTCTCACTCAATCATGCCAATCAACTAGAGGCTAGTGAGATCCTACTTTAAGAAGTGGCTCGGACTTCCCAAGTGCCTCAGCAGCATTGGACTCTACAGTGACGGGATACTGTCATTGCCTATCCCTAGCCTGGTTAAGGAGTTTAAATTTCCAAAAGTGAGGCTTGAGATGTCACTCACGGACTCCC
>NW_024582405.1:2111384-2112663 GCF_018398535.1 Haplochromis burtoni | reverse complement strand
GGGATTGGCAGATGCAAGTGGACTTGGATCAGAGGCTAATTTTTCCCACAGAGATCGTAACAACTACTTTGCGACCAGACCTCGTCCTTTGGTCTAACTCCCGAAAACTTGCGTATGTCATTGAGCTGACGGTACAATGGGAGGAAGCAATTGAGGAAGCGTTTGAGCGTAAGAAGCTGTGCTATGCCAACTTGGCACCTGAAGCAGAGCACAGAGGCTGGAAGATCAAGGTGCGCCTGGTGGAAGTGAGGTGCAGGGGCTTTGTTACCAGTACAACAGCAAAACTGCTTAGAGAAACTGGGATCAGAGGACAGGCGCAATGGCAGGCTATAAGAGATCAAGCTAACACTGCTGAGAGGACCAGTCACTGGCTATGATTAAAAAGGGCTGACATCACTTGGGCAGCTAAGGCAGTCAGCTAACCAGGAGAGAAAAGAAATATTCCGCTCTTCTCCTCTCTGCTCTTGTTCCCTTTTCTGGGAGGCAGTGGGGAGGTAGAGCGTACAGCCCGATCCGGCAGGGAGGTGTGGGAAGCCAGATTGGGTGCCCCCCTTCCAGCTCTTCTCTCTACTCTCTCCTATCTTGTCCCTTTTGTCCTACTTCTCTCTATCACCTTTTCTATCTCTTTGAAGAAGTTAGGCCCAATAAATGCTAAAGAGGTAAGTATTATTTCTCAGTTGCAGTGAATTGATAAAAAGAAAATGTAGGAAACTAAACAGAAGAAAGAAGAAAAGAAATAACAATTTAACATAAACCAGTGACACACTCCAGGGCCTGATCAACCCTGGCAGGGCCTCTTTGGATGAGGGTGTCTAGTGAGAATGGCCGAAACACCTGATGAATGCAAGGTCCACTACTGATGATGTGTCCCAAATTTAAAATGATAATCTAGATCGATCTCTAACCCCTAAACCTAACCAAGGAAGGAAAATGGCAGATTAGCCTGGGTAAAAGACCGAAAGTTGAGGCAAAGTTTCTGGGCTGCCTTTCCTCATAACAGCCATCCCTCAAGAGTCTCTCCATCTAAAGCAATGCATTATCAGGGACTGTAACATCTAGTCCTTTTAACTGAACTATATATGGACTTTTTGAATGTTAGGTGCCTGAATCACCACCCCCTTCACCACCATGCTGATGGTTAATATAAGGTGTTTTTTTTCCAATGTGACACTTTCCATTATGACCAGAAATTTCCATTTTAGTCCCAAAGTATCGTTTTTCTCAAATTGTAAAGTCATGAACTTTATTATTTAAGTTGTTAACAGGCGTCTGTAGAATT
>NW_024582405.1:2108847-2110271 GCF_018398535.1 Haplochromis burtoni | reverse complement strand
TGTTTTATTTCATTATATATTTTTTGTTTATCTGAACACATACGTGTGTGTGTGTGTGTATATCTACATATATATTCGTATCTGTAAATGAAAATATATGTAGTGTGTATATATTGTTTTTTGTTTTATATGTCTGAAACAAATAAAGATACAATACAATACAATACAATACAATACTGTAGCTTTTGGTTAAACATTAAATATAAATGCAGGAAAATAAAACAGGTGGCAATATCTTACCTGTTCCTGAATGTCCTCGGTCATGTTCCTCACGTATGTCGAGGATTTGTCCAGAGGCACAAGCTCGCTGAATGTCTCCACTCCGATGCCTCTGAGCTGCAAACATAGACATTATGTTTACATCGATTAGATTTACATAGTAAAACTTTTAAAAAGCATCTTAAGGGTTCAGGTAATGGTAAAAAAAAAGAGTTTATATGTGCTGATGATTATAATAATGTAAAAAAGGTTTATAAGTCTGTCTTCATGTCAAATGATTCGACCCCACAGCAGCACATCCTGGCTTTTACCTGAGGATGTATGATGGCAGCTTGGATTCCAGTTATTAACATCAGCCAACATCCAATGACCGTGTACACCAAGGACTGCAGAGACATGCAGGGATACTTTTAATCTAATATCTTTAATCTTTGGGGCTAAGTAGAAAACAGAGTGATGGAATTATAACTTTTACAGCATTCTGAACTAAATGGCTTCATAAGATTTATTGAATCATTTCTTTTCTTTAATTTAATGAGTGGAAAATGTAATCACCGTGATCAGGGCCACTTTGTTCTCCTTGTGGGCTCCATAGGCTCCCAGCGTGGTGATCATTATGGTGATGCAGCCTACGATGAAGAGGATGAAGAGTTTGGTGGCACGACCCTCCAGCTGTGGTGAGAAGTGTCACGAAAAGGTTAGTGGGCTTTGTCTGTTTGTCTCCACGTGTTGCATTTATGTTTGAATGTGTCCTCACGTTGTATCCTCCTCGAATGTTCATGAAGAACTGGCACCACAAAGCGAGGACGATGGCCACTCCACCAACAACCTGAACAAAAAGAAACAGTCTGGTTAGAGCTGCTGGATCCTTTAAACACAACCAGGATATGAAATAACTGCACAGCCACACACGTGGACGAGCACAACAACAAACTTTGAAAGTAAGAAACAAACATGTTGAGTTGATGTCGGTTTATTTTACTCTTCTAAGCTTCAGTTTCATTTACATGTAAAAAAAGGAGGCAAATGTGGTTATTTCTGTTTTACTCACCATGAAGAATATGTTGAAGACAGTGAAGATGCGTTTGAGGCAGATGTTGATCTGAGCCATTTTTGCAGCTGGAAAATGCAGTCAGAATAACAGTACTGTTCCCAAAGTCCAGACGAGCTCCGACTGCAGCGAAGTGAAGTGAGAGGAGAGCAGC
>NW_024582405.1:2081020-2108827 GCF_018398535.1 Haplochromis burtoni | reverse complement strand
TTGTATCCTCCTCGAATGTTCATGAAGAACTGGCACCACAAAGCGAGGACGATGGCCACTCCACCAACAACCTGAACAAAAAGAAACAGTCTGGTTAGAGCTGCTGGATCCTTTAAACACAACCAGGATATGAAATAACTGCACAGCCACACACGTGGACGAGCACAACAACAAACTTTGAAAGTAAGAAACAAACATGTTGAGTTGATGTCGGTTTATTTTACTCTTCTAAGCTTCAGTTTCATTTACATGTAAAAAAAGGAGGCAAATGTGGTTATTTCTGTTTTACTCACCATGAAGAATATGTTGAAGACAGTGAAGATGCGTTTGAGGCAGATGTTGATCTGAGCCATTTTTGCAGCTGGAAAATGCAGTCAGAATAACAGTACTGTTCCCAAAGTCCAGACGAGCTCCGACTGCAGCGAAGTGAAGTGAGAGGAGAGCAGCTGAGTGAGCTGCTTTTAAGGGTTTCAGGGCGCCTCACACAGAGAGGCGTCATGGATATGTTGGATAAGGAAACTTCCAAGGAATGGATAGAGAATACAGGAATCATATTTAAAAACTTCCTCTTTGTTTTTCCAGGAAACATAGTGGAGATCACTGGGTTCGGAACAAAGGGCAGTGGAAAAATTAGTCATTCAACAGGAGAGGCTGCTTACTGTAAGCCAGCTTATTGACACAGCACCTGAACAAAATGTATTCTGTTTTTTGGGGGTTTTTTTAATAAGAAATGTACGTTTCATGGGTTGTAAGTATATTCTCCTGTAATCCCAAAATAAAAATGTTTTAAGTATAATGATTAAATAACAGACATCAGGGCTTTTATTACACTATTTTCTGGTTCAAATGTCTTTTAACTTCAGGAGTTTCACAACCTGAAACAACGGAATGAAACAAAGACACGTCTGAACATTAAATCATAATTTTTAACATCTCATAGTCGAGCTTTTTGCAGCACCTGACACTCACCTAAACCTGGGTCATCCGTGGAACTAACATGACAGAAGGCTGAGTGAGGAAGATAGCATTTTACAGCATTTGGAAATGGAGTCATACTCTGCTGTCAGGGGATGAGGTGGAAGAAGGTCAGATATTGGAAGCAAGAACATGGAAGCTCAAAGGAGGACATAGATGAGGACCCTGAGCAGAGTTAAAGTGGCGACACCCAAATATCATTGTGGATCAGCTAGGGATCTGCCAGCCTGTGTGGTCTCACGTTCCAGAGGTTTATCCTCTGAGCAGGGATGGTGTGACAGCAGATCACACTGTCCCTTCTCAGGCTCATCAAAAGCTAGCTTTGGCCTTCTTCCACCTCACCTTCTAATGTCTGGAGGTCTGACGCTTCTTCTACATATTCATCCTTCCGTCTGCTTCCTGACGCGTGGATACAGGTTGATGTTCGGCAGACTGAAGTAGCTTTGTTGCATTCTGTTTAAGAGGTCCCAACTTTGGTGGGACAGTGGACGTGCTGTCCTTCTCCTCGTTCTTTACAGTGACAGTCAGTAACACACAGACAATGATATTCAACTAAAAAACAACAAATAGTCTGAGGTAAGGCAATTTGTGACATGAAATATGAAGAGAAGATGGGGGAGAATTCGTACAACACGCAGTTGTGTAAAAACAGTAACTGTAAAGACATTAGAAAATAACTGTAAACTGCTACGTCCACACTAGTCCGAATAGATTTTTCGTCTGAAAATGCTCCGCGTCCACACTGGCGTTTTCAGTCGTTTTCACAGAGTTGTGCGTCCACGTTGAAACGACCGAAAACTCTTACGTTCCAGTACTGCGCATGCGTGAAACGCAAGATGATTCGGCCTGCCTCATTTCTGTATGCCGTTTATTTACTTTGCGGCTCTTTGAAACCTCACAGCAAAATGTCGAGGAAAAGCACCGAGTTTTTTAAATGGACTAACAATGAAGTGGAGTTGTTGCTGCGAGTAACACAAAACTACAAAGTTGCAAAAGCGAGTGAGAATTAAAGAATTTGAAGAAAAGCTATCTGGAGCATGTACAACTGATATTAATCTTTAATAGGGCTGTCAAAATTGAGAGCAAACAAAACAACTGCTGTATAATGCCCTCCTCTATCTTAGTTTAATTGGTCACATGACTGCATCACATGACTAACATGCGTCATCGTTTTAGAAAGTCTCGTTTTCGCTGTCCACACTGCGACGCAAAGTCTTCAAATGTATGCGTTTTCGAGAGCATTTTTGAAAAGCTCGTGCCGTACAGTGCTTAGATTAGTGATGGGATTTCCGGCTCTTTTTAGAGAATCCGGCTCTTTCGGTCGGCTCACTAAAAAGAGCCGGCTCTTTCGGCTCCGAACCGGCTCTTCAGATTGTTTTGTTGCTTTAATTAATTTATTATTAACAATAATATAAAATTATGCACAAAAGGAATTACTAACGTAAAAAAAGTGAGTTTTATTTATATATGTTTATATATAAATATATGCGGTGGCCACCTAGAGACAGCACGTACAAACCTCAAAACATTTCGAGCATTCCTACTATTCGGTGCCATTTCAGTGTGATCACTCTTCATCAAAAAATACAAAATTTTGAATTATTTTAACATTTCATCTAAAAGAGGGATTTTCAACCTATAAGAAAAATGTATTGGTCCAGCTAAGGATATTATATTATAATATTTTTTAAAATCAAAGTCTTTACCCATGACGTGCCAAATGTCCACCCTGTTACAGGACATTCAATTTTCTATTAATAACTGTTTTGAATACACAGTTATAGTAATATTTACATTTTCTAAAAGCTACAATGTCCCTTTTTAAAATCTGCAAGGAAATTTCATGTTACAGTGCATAGCAATAACAGGGGTGACGGTAACAGGGGGGAGATTTTATGCTAAACTTAGCCATTACTACTAGTATGATGAACAACAAGCTAGTACATGGTGACCACTAAGAACCATTTTTAACATGTTTATTAGCCATATTATAAAAATTACAAAAAAAAAATTGTTTCCATTATTAATAAGCGTAACAGGTTGGACGTGTTATGCTTTGCCACATTACAAAATCTTGCTAAAACATTGAAAAAAGGGTTGATTAAAGAGTGGTACTTACTCGTCTTCTTCTTGAAAGTTTTCCCTCCAAAATATGTTACATCTGGGAGTGTCATGTGACTAAAAGAATAATCAGGTGATGTGTTCTATGGAATTCTTATCAGAGTAACAGGGGTGACAGTTGATTCAGGGACACAACATTTTTTAAAGATTTTAAGTATTAAACATGGCTTAATAATAAAAAAGAACATTTGATGAGGAACATTAGAAATAAGCCAATCCAGAAATGATGAAAAATCTAGATTTTTTTTTTTTTAAGTTATATTTGTAACTGAAGTCGAGCAAGCATGACTGGGGACATAGTACTTTAGTGACTTGTGCTAAAATAAAAGTAATTTACTTTTAATGTATTTATCCTGTGTATATATCAATGTGTTCTATGGTAGAGGGGGGTTAAACATACAAGAAAATGGTTTAGAAATAAGCATTAGACAAGTTTTACACTAAATATACCATATTATGTCATTAGGACTCAAATGGCACCGAATAGTAAGAATGACCCTTCTAGCGTTAACAGAACTTCAAAACAGAGCTACCTAGATCACTTAAATTACACAATTGAAAGCATGTGTGTATTGTTTGTGTATTTATACACAAGCACTCATATATATTCAAATAATTTTTTACCACACACCAAATCCGGTCGTTGGTACTTGCTGGCTTGTGTCGCCACTAACAAAAGCTCAACACTGCGCCTAACATCCTGGAGCACTTCTGTTGTCTTTTGTACGTGTTTTGGAGTTTTTACGTGTTTTGGAGTTTGTACATGCTTCGGAGTTTTTACGTGCTTCAGGGTTTGTACGTGTTTTGAAGTTTGTACGTGCTTTGTCTCTAGGGGCCACATAAATATACTTTTATTTATTCACTCCACATAAAATGTAATAAATAAATCATATAATACAAAAACCAACTATTCACATTTCAACTTTTAACTATTTAAATTTTCAGCTTTTTCCTTTTAAACAAATTTAAAGTGAAACAACACAAAACACTGCAAACCACAACACAATTAAATATAAATTAAAATATGAAAACAAAAAGAAGATGCATATTCTCTGTCATATGGGCCTGCATGAATAAACTTTCTGAATCCTTTATCATCCGCAACTGAAAATAGTTGTGGATGATTACTATACCTTTCTAATGTGACGTTGTTGTCCCTGGCTCTCTTTCTCTGTCTCTCCCTCCCGCTCTGTTCCTGTGCTACTAAGTGTAACTACCGGCCCTTTCTCCTCATCCCAGCGCAAAGCACATGCGGAGTGAAGCAGAAAAAAAGTGTGAGAGAGGGTGAGAGAAAGAAAAAACCCCCCAAAAAAACCCCAAACAAACCCACGGCTCACGATGAGGACCCGGATCGCGTCGTTCACGTCAAAGACCCGGCTCTGAGAGCCGTTTCGTTCGCGACCGACACATCGCTACAGTGTGGACGGTAGGCCAAAACTGAGAGAAACGATGCGTTTTCAAACGAACAAGCATTAGTGTGGACGTAGCGTTAATAGCAAAAATTCACGTGCTTTACCTTGTGGTAATTACCAATACTTAGGACACTGTTATATTTCTCACCCGATACAAAAGGTGTGAAGATTGTTTCCAGAAGCATTATGGGAATTGTATTTCCAAACTTAAAATATGTGTGTTTGTAATGTAAATAAATGACAGACCCGTGGTTAGAGAAGTAAAACTTTATTGAGTTTCACAGGAAACATTAAATTTATCTTATTATCCAAAAAAAGCTTTCAGAAACATTTCTTAAATAAACTTGAGTATTTTAAATAAATAAATATCAAAGATGTTCAACACTCCATTTTAACGGCAATAATTTCTCAATAATTAAACAACTTTCAAAGAAATTTCCAGAAAAACCTGAAAACATGTCAAAGAAATTTCCAGTAGTTAAATATATGCATGAAAATGAATTTGGGTTCCTTTCAATGACACTTGCCAAAAAAGGGTCAGAAATTAAATGCCGCTAAAATAAAGCACTGCTCGATGTTAGCACCCCCGGACACTTTCAGATGTCGGCGGCGTCATGCACCATGCAGCGTCAGAGCCCTTTGGGTTTTTAATCCGGTTAAGGTGAACTCATCTCAAGGGAGAAGCTGAGATGCAGAACGAGGCGATCCAGGAGCGAGCGAGCTTGGCGGAGGCGACGGAGAGCTGGCGCAGAAATGATTCAGGGTCGAGTGCCATTTACAAGACGCGGCCGATGCTTCGAAAGTTTGCATCATACAAAATATAATTAACACATTCTAAAAATATCTCTCTTTGCCACAGAGCGCCACACCTGTCCACACCAGAACACTAAATGTGGTTTAAGCCTCAAAATAACTGACAACAAAAATCTCTCGTTTTTTAAAATGTCTGCTTAAAAAACCTCAAAGATCTACAAAATGTCTGAAAGCTAGCTGTGGAGATGTTTCCATCAAATTTCAAGGTGACACAAAAACATTCAACAAGTTACAACTTCTCACATTTGAGCTCCACCTCCATCTGTTTTCTGATTAATGATTTAGTGAAGAAAATTTCTAAAACTTTTCAGAAATAGCCTCTGCCAAATTTAGTTTTCACCACCAGCAGTTTCTTCATTCATTTTAGCATTACTTCCATTTTTCAATATATGCTGCCATTAATAATCATGCACCATCTTGTGGTGTGAAATGGTATTACATTAAGGTAGAACTCAGCCTTGGTTTAAGGTGGCATCTCTTTAACACCACACACAGGTGTTTTGAGAATAAAGTCATAGCTGTGTTTCTTAATATTCACCGATATTTATAGATTTAGTTAATTTTGTGAGGTTCTAAACTATTTTTAAATAAAAAGTCTTTAAAATGCAGCAGGAAAAAGAAAAATCTCAGATCTAATATTCTGGTCTTTTTCCACTGCTGTTCATATGAAATTCTGGGGGCTTCTGTTTGTAGGACTTTCATAATGATGGTGGAGCTTTAGAGGGCATGGACCTGAGATTGACCAGTGAAGATGAGTGTTTATGTAAGCTGCGCTAAAATACAGAAAGCAAAACAGAAGAAACGACACCAACCATTTAAAAAAAAAAAAAAAAACAAGAAGAGAAACCCGAAGCAAAGGGAAGCTTGGCGTTACCCGACAGACCCTTGACGGGCTCATTCCAGAGGTTCAAGGTCAGAGAAACAGTTCAAATAGCAGAATTATTAACTTTTTCAAGAAAATCTTCTCAGTTTTGAAGAAAGTGCCCGCATGTGCCCGAGAACTGAAAGTTTATTTTATTTGGGATTTAGTCAAAGTATCTGCAGTTATTCTGAAGTTTGTGGAAGTCCACATGTGAGAACATCAGCTGTGAATGCTCACATGAATGGGCGGTGTGTGGGGGCAAGGGCGTGGTCTCAGCTGAGGTAGGTGAGGATGACAGACTGGATGGGCAGCCTGCAGACTGGGCACAGTTTGTTCCTCTTCTTCAGCTTCCTGGCGCAGACGTAGCAGGACATAAGGTGTCCGGTCCGTCCGTGCACGATGCAGCCATTCTTTGGTCGCGACTGACAGATGAGGCAGGGGTCCAGGCACGAGTCCGGCAGACGCCACTCCGCCGAAACGCTGCGCTCCATATCGGGGACTTGCATGGTAGGAGGAGCAGCTGGAGCTGCAGCTGGAGCTGGGGAAGGTGGGAGAAGCTCCTGAGAATCAATGGAGGATGAGTGTGAGGAAGAGGAGGGCTGGGATTCGGGAGTCCAGAGCTTCTCCTGTGAATAGGAGGAGGAAGGCTGGGAGCATGAGAGGAGATCCTGGGAGTTTGGTGCGGAGGAGGCGGAGTCAGCAGCGGCAGAGGAGCAGGTGGAGTCGGACGCACACTGTGAGTGCAGAGGAGGAGTTTTTAATCTTTTCCCATCTGGAACATCGACTCCGTTCTCCTCCATGTCAGAACCTGCAGGACACAAATCAATCAATTGATTAGCAGCTTGTCTGTCACCGAAGATAAAACTGACAGCAAGCTGCAGTTCCTCAAGTGGCCACTTGAGGAAAAAGTGAGCCAGTCAGCACCTGCAGGTTCTCACCTGAACATCTCTGTGCTCTTCTGGAGCGTTTTTAATTAAATTATTCGATTTCTAATACTACTACTACTAATTATAATAATAATAATAATAAGAGACTTGAAAATGATTTCTACATTCATGTTGTGATTGGCTATTCATTAGAAAGTGTCTGCAGATAGGGATGTGCACCAAAAATCGAGTATCAGCTACATAGATCTGAGATGAGGTGTACAGCAGCAGCTTGTCTCTTTTTCCTCTCTGCCTAATGATTGGTTTTCTAAATTGTTGCTTCGGTATTCTGATGTAGACAATCATCACCAGTGGTTTTAGGTAGGCTGTGTCTGACTAATATGAAATAATCTGAGTGATGTGTAATTCTGCACAGGTGTGTTGACATTGGCACACAGGGACATCTGACCTGGTTTTATAGACTGAAGATATTCTGGGGGTTTTCTAACCTTTACACTCGTCTTTGATTCACTGGAGATTTCCCTTTGTTATTTGAAAACACCGGCTCTGTGCTTTTCTTTTTCTTTTTGTTTTTTTGGGGGGGTATGTTAAATGAAGGAGTCCAAACTTGATTGACTTTTGAAACGTCTCTTTGACAGCATTACTCTGAAAACAAACTACTTTGGTCTCTGTAGTCATGATAAGATTTACCTGGAGGTTCTTTGGCAGCTGATAGGTTGGTCGGCTTTGTGGGCAGGGCTTTAGGGCTGGAGGAGGCACAGTTGACGGACACATCAGGTAGCCAATCCTGGCGCAGATCCCAGCAGCGGAGGCAGTTTCTGGGCAGAGGAGGGTTCAACTCATCGCATTTCGCACAGCGCCAGTAATCCTGAGAGGAAAACACTCCATTACACCTGAACAACTTGCGTAAGTGTGTGGCTTTGTGTCATCTGTGTGTTTGTGCAGCAACTCACAGCTTCAGTAATCTCTGTGTCTTCATCAAAGGAGTCGTCGTCATCTGCTTCGAAGATTGTGACCTCATATACCTGCAGCACACAGACAAGATGGCTATTAGTAACGTTGTCGAGCCAAGGTAGATGTTTAATGGCCAGCTCGGTCTATTAAGTGGTTCTTACCTGATCATCAGCAGAGAGAGAAGCATCATCTTCATTGTAATCATCTGAATCTATGGACTCGACTTCAAATTCAACACTGAAGTTGTCGCTGTCAGAGTCTGACGCTGCGTCCGTGACCTCTGACCTCCCAGACTAAACACACACAGAGTCCACATTACACATTATACATCAACACAGGCTCAATAAACCACTGATTGTGTGTCATGCTCACTGTGCTGTGCGAGTCAGATGATTGGCTGCTGTGTCTTTCTCGCCCGCTCCCAAGTCCTCCAATCACACACCAGGACAGGCTGTCGTCGAACGTCAGCGAGTAGCTGTCAGACCGTCTCCTTTTCGTGCCTCCCTCCTCCTCCTCCTCCGAGTCTTCTTCAACATCCCCGTCGTCTACACTGTGTGAGGGACCTGCAGACAAAAGGTGGGCGGAGTTTGGTTAAACAGTTAAACGCCTTGAATGAAATGGTGGTGGAGTTAGTGCTGGTACATCTTGAGGAGAAACTCACCTGGCTCATTGCTCCTGCAGCTCCACCTTCTCCTCCTCCTTCTCCTTCTCCTGTCAGGCGATGAAGAGCAACCTTCTGTTTCTGCCGCCTGAAAGCACAAACACGTTTTTGAGCTGATTTTCAAACTTTTAAACTCTTGTTGGGCCATAGAATAATCACCAAATTCCATGTGACTTTTAAATTAGATCATACACATTAGATTTGTTTATGATCATCATCCCCAAAAGGTTCAATTTCTCCCAAACACAAAACAAAAAAGTCACACAAAGGCAAGAAGGAAAGACTGGAGCCTCCTGGTGTGCAGCCAGATGTGTCTGAGTATGTGTGTTAATAGGATAACGTGGCTTGTGTTCTAATGACACAATTGAGTTAACTAATAATACAGCAAAACACTTTGTTTGTTGGTTTTTGGTGTTTTTTTGTCTGTAAAAATTCTGCTGCAGCTCGTTCGTGGTTAAAGTGTGCGTTTGGATTATTTAGCCACAAACAGCAGCACAAATTCAAAGTTTTACAGTTTGCCTGCTCTTTACGTTCACCGCCGCCCTCTTGGATTGTTAAGCTGGGGTTACTGGGACTGCTTTTACTTTCTGAGTTGGAAATCTGAGTTTCCAACTCAATCAGGAATTCACTATAATAGCGGTTTGAGTGCTCAGCAAGAGTAGAATGTTTCTTTCTGTAATTCAGAAGGAAGTCTGTGAAAGTGTCGGTAAATATATTCCTCAGTGAAGACTGCAGCAGTGTTTTTGCTTCTTAGGTGGACTCATAACTGGAGTTGAGTGCACCTGGAAGTAATTCTCTCGTAAGCTGGAATGGTTCAGAGGTTGGAGCTTGTAAAATGGTCCAAAATAGCCTGTGTGAATAGCACAAGGTGAAACTTTACTTCGAGTTTATTCTAAACTTCTTAAATGCTGCGCTCACAGCGAGGGAAAGGAAGCTGAAGGTACGTAAATGTGAAGGAACAAACCTGGGCTAGAAATATCGAAGGTTTATCTGGCAAAAACACAATAGACGTAGAGAATCCAAACATGGTGTGCGTCTTACCTCCGTCCTTCTGTCTGTCTGGCTGCTGCTGTGCGGCTCACTCAGACTTGTTGTTGATTCTAAAGAGAGTGTTTGTCAGAGTCAGACCAGCAGGATATCATCTATATATACACAAACACACACACCCTCAATATTTAGAAAGTATGCCTTTATCCTCCAGAAGGAAAAGCAGGTGGAGGTCTAACATTTCTTCCCCAAAAGTCAGAAAAACAAGTTAATTTGGAGTCAATTGGTGTTTACACAGAACCAAAACAGCTCAATTTTAGCCCCTTGGCTTTCCACCTGTGGGCACTTCAGGGGATGTAAGACTGGATATTTTCGGACCATTTAATAATGTGCCTCGTGTGCAAAATGCGATTCCTACCTGGACTCCTGACAGCCACCAGGTTCTTGGTGATCATTGCAAACAGAACCCTGAAACAAGAAAACATCACATATTTTATTTAAAGGGTTTTTTTTCTTCCTTTTAGTGAGTCTGAAGGACCAAAAGCTTCATCCTCTACCACTCACTCACCGCGGCTCTTTCACGGAGAAGCTGTCGACTCCCAGCACACGGCCCAGAGCATCCTGGGCGCAGTGGACGATGTGTTGCTGCTTCTGGTCGTACAGCTGCTTCTGGATGATGTACTGACCCAAGTAGAACATTACCTGCAAAAACACAGAGATACATCGTGGGATGATTGTAGGATGCACAGGCTAATTATTACATTTGGGTGTTTTATTATTGTGGTTTTTAAACATCAGCAATTTTACCACCATTACAAGACTGCAGTCAGATTAGTTGAAGTTATGCACTCTGAAAAAGGATAAGCTGAGTTTCTTCTCTTTTCTCTACATCCAGAAAACACTGTTCAGGTGTTCTTTGTTGATCACACATATAATTACAGCGTTTATCTTGCCTCAAAACTGGAAACTCTGCATGTTCCTGTTGGTTTTGGAGCTTTTGATGAGCAAACATGGAATTTATTAGTAAAGTATTTTCCAAAACAAATTTTAAATTTCCTTTTTAAACGCACCAAAAATCGTTAATATGCATGAAAAATCCTAATAATATGGGCTGCTTGTAGCTTTTGTTAGTGGGCGTTTTCTTCTCAACATCTAAGCTGCAGCAACAAATGAGAAAAAAGAAAT
This sequence comes from Haplochromis burtoni, assembly GCF_018398535.1. Lineage (NCBI taxonomy): Eukaryota > Metazoa > Chordata > Actinopteri > Cichliformes > Cichlidae > Haplochromis > Haplochromis burtoni. The sequence goes on along the minus strand of NW_024582405.1, from coordinate 2,097,970 downwards.
CCAAGTCACAGATGATGAGCTCACAAAGAAAACAAAACAATGTATAAATAAATAACGGTGCAAAAAAATAATACAACTGCAGGGTCTGTTTATAGAGCTTAACACAACGAAGACCACTGCCCCCATTTGGATTCCACGATGGTGGAGCTAAGGTTTGTGAACTGCAAAAGAGAAAATCAAAATGACACTGAAGACTGGCATAAGAGTGAGATGCAAATGACAAGGATTTAACCTTCAAAATAAAAGACCACGGGCAAGGGGACTGTCCAGAAATTAAAAAGTGTCTATATGTGGGAAGCACTGCAGACATGAGACTGAGAGGGAAAAGGAGTCGAATAGGGAATCCTGGAAAAATCATGAGGATGAACTAAAGGAGAGCTGGGGTGAGTCTCAAAGTTCTCCTTTTTTCACGCCATCTTCATTAAAAGGCCAAAACACACATTGGTAATAGATCTTCGCAGTGACCAGTAATTTCCAGCTACCACGCAGCTCGATCACACCAGTGTACCATGGAAAAGAGCAGCTTGGTCACAATCACGATATCAGCAATAACGGCAGAGTCTGAAACTTTCTGAAACCAGCAGTGACGTGTCAACCGAGTACCACAAATGTCAATGACAGCAACGACAGCGTGCGAAATCACCTCCGGCAACTCGGGGTGGGCGGGTCCCACGCTAGCCTTCAGACTTTTCTAAACTTTCAGAGAAGCAACTGAAGCGAATAAGAGCGCAGTTCAGTGTAGTAAATACAATAAAGGGGTTACCTAGGCAACCAGAGCCTGGAACATCCGCTATTGACGCGCGATGAGCAAATTGCTTCCTGTTTAGCTGTACGAAAGCAAAAAGAACAATCAAACACTTAAAATAGTTTTCCACTTATAGTTTGTAAAGTTTCTTAAGACTTTCTGCAACTTGCTTTTTTATTCTGTCTTTCGTTACATCCTGCTTTTTTTTTTTTAAACATTTTTCTTTTTTTGCATGCCAAAGAGCAAAGTGAACTGGACTCAAATATCTTGTAAGTGTGCACAAACTTGGCCGAATAAAGATGACATGCACGTTTCTGATAACGATTTTTAAATATGTAATCGTAACACCACCAGAGACAATATATATCACATTTTATAATTTTTACTTTGCTGAGCTCATCCTGCATTCTACTTTACTGAGCCAATTTTATTACAGCTGTGTCTAAAGTTTTGGTTGCTGTGATAGCAGATTTTTGGACAGAAAAAGCATATTTAATCTCACGCACTATCTGCAACGTATGACTACAAACTTCACCACAAGGTGGCAATGCTTCATCATAAAGTATGCAAATGCAGTATGAGGCAGGTGTTTTAGGCAGGAGGGGGCAGTGGTAGTAAAGGAAGTTCTGGGTTCATTCATTCATTGCTGTCTGTGAATGCAGGTCCGGTAACAGTCCTAACACCACCTGACGACACCCCTCACACATCAAAGCCAACAAAAAGACCGTCTCAAAGCTCCCGGTGAAATGTGGAGCAGTAAATGGAAATGCTGTACCTCCTTCATGGTGAAAACATCTTTAGTGGCTCCAGCGTGCTGCAGCAAAGAGCAGAACTCTACCTTTGGTCTCACCTGAACACACACAGAGAGGAAAACGTTAAGTCACACAGTCAGTGAAGAGTTACGAGCACATGAAGAAGTCGGGAACTTGCCGCCCTCACCAGTTTGTTGTCGTCCTCCGTGGTCCAGGTGTTGGTATCACTGTCGGCTGACATGGTGAAGCTGATTGTCCCTGCACGCCAACACACAGCAGATTATGACAGATTACATAAACCAGTACAGTATTTTTTAAACATAATAGATTTGGAAAAAGCGCTCCTAAAGTAAATCTTTTTCACAGCGTAAGACAGATTAGGCATTCATCATTAGCATTAGTTATATTTCTTTGAAGTCCTCCCCCACCATCTGCAGCACTGCAATATAAACCCGGATACAGAAAGTATAATCCCGGGCTTACTGTGTAAATATTATCATCTTCTTCGTCTGTGTTTAATCTGCCTGGTTTAGAAAGTTAATTTAACCTTTTAAGATGATGCAGGTTTGTTTAAAGCAAATCAAATCACTTTTATTGTCACATCACATGTGCAGGTACACTGGTACAGTACATGTGAGTGAAATTCTTGTGTGCGAGCTTCACAAGCAACAGAGGTGTGCAAAAGTATAATAACATAAGAACAAGCAAAATATAAGAACGGCTAAATCTGAGAATTATATGAATATAAGAGTGTATGCATATTACTGAATGTGAATACTAAATATGTATGTGTACGTGTGTGTGTGTGTGTGTGTACACATATTTTACAAATTAAATAGAGTAAACAATAAAATATCTAAAATATACAGAGCATGCCGACCGCCTGGTGTTGACTGAGAGCAGCCAGTTCCTTTTCTGTGTTTTTATTTTGCTTACACAAAAACACATCTGGAGGAAAAACCTCGGCCCTGGACGAGGGCTGCTGAGCCTCCAACTGTGGATCATTTAACTGAAGAAACCACTCACGTGTCGAGCTGATACTTGAATCAGATATCGGTAATGGAAAAAGCAGATCAATATGGCCAATCTATTGAAATCTGTCCTCTGATTATTAGATTCATTACTCTGTGATGCAGCAAAGCAAAAAATAATCATTTGTGCATTTACAAAATTCAGCTTATTCATTCAAGACTGGTACGGGATTTGCATTCTGTACTGAAAACACCTGCAGTCAAGGTACTTGTACACTAGGAATGGATCAGTGCATCTTCACCTGAAAGTCTGAGGCACCCTACCTGACCGAAGTTTGTGTATTTCCCTATTTGATAAACAAAAAAATGCCGGCTGCCGTTAAACCCCGAAGAAGAAGAAGCTGTGTCCCAGAATTCATAGCGCGGCCCAGCTCAGTTTCCAACAATGGCGGCAGCTAGTTAGTTTTAATATTACTCTTATTATTCTTTCTGGGTCACAAAATAAACGTTTAACATATTTTCAGGTGAGAATGTAGCTGTGTAAACCTCAAATATCGGCTCAGTTTATCAAGACACCACATATTTTCAAAAGCTAGCGCGATAGCTAGCCGGGGGCAAGGCTCACTAGAGCCTGTGAGAACACCGGACTCCGGCAAATCGTTTTCAAACCCACCGCCGTCTTTCGCTACTCAGGTTAAACATGATATATGAGTCACTTAGATAACTTAAAAATGTTATTGTTTGGCTTTTTTTAGTATTTTATTTGTTCCTGAGTAAATCGTTTGGCTGAGATTAAAGTTATAGTTTTTACACAGCTGAATAAACGTCAAGCAGACAGCTGATTATCAGAAGTGTGAGATGCTCGAGAATTTACTCCGGTGTCCTGTTATATTTTAGATAGCAAGGAGTTTATTAAACGTCACCAAAACAATCTGCAAATTTCATTAAAATTTAATAAACTATCATCTTGTGTTTATTTTTAGTTAGCACATACCTTACACACTTAAAGCTGTAAGCTAATGATAGTTATAAAAGAGCAGATGCTGCTGGTGCAATAAGCTGTAGGTTCTACATCCAATGGATGCATGATCTGATTAGTCGACTAATCACAAAAATAATCGGTGACTAAAAATAATCGTTTGTGGCAGCCCTAGCCGTAAACAGCTTGTTTAGCGACACCACAAAACAAACAATAGCGTAACATGAAACCATAGATGTTTTCATATCGTTATATCGAACAGCCCTAAAGCCTGGTGATTTTTATTTTTGTGGAGGGCAGAAACCTCTTTGAGCAATAATCTGATCTAAATACTGAGTTCAACTGTAAACTCAGGAGCACAGGTATCAGTGCAGATATTGCCTGTGACTGTAATTAACAGGACATTTACTGATGTAAGTGGCTCATATTTACAGTATCTGATCAGTTGTGACCTGACATGGTGTTAAGATGAAAAGCTATAAAAATAAAATTAAGGAAGATCTCTTTGTTTCTGTGATGTACAACCGGAATATATATAACCACAGATATGTGCACAAGCTCCCAGCCACACTGATACCGAGCCAGGATTTCATAACCGGTGCATCACAAATTTTCATTCAGAGCAGAATGTCACTTTTCAACATTTTTCAACAGGCAAATAAAGCAAGAAAATGTAAAAAACATCACACTGTCAGACTTTAACAGAATTTACTTACCGATATAAAACACATATTTACAGAAAACATTCAAAGAAGCTTGTACTAACTTTTTGTGTCAGTTTTGCTTAAAAAGTTACTGAATCTTTGCTTGTTTTTAACAACACAAACGTGTAGTCCTGACACAACACCTGACAGACAGATCAACTCAATAACCATCCAGTCTTTTTGCATTAGCACCAGGTTAATGCTTAATTAATCAGCTGTTAAAAGTCTAAAATGTTTTCCAGTATTCAAGGAATAAAATGAAGTCCCTACCTTACCTTACGTATATGCAGGGGAAATAAATCCGTTTTAGCAGCTCATCTTGTGCAAATAAAGGCAGATAAAGTGCAGAAAGAGTGGAGCAGGGCAGAGCTGCAGCCTCTTATAGACCTGCTCAGACATGTCAGGACTAGACCAGTTTAAAGGCCTGGCCTAGTCTGACTGGGGCCTATCATGCCCTGACTCAGCTGTACTCGTAAGACTGGAACAGCTGATTCAATCATAGAGCTTCTGTAGACAAGCCAGGGCTAGTCTGCATTGACTCATCCTATCAAAGTTACATAACCACACTAACCAGAGTGCTGGTTATCTCACTAACCAGGACTAGTCTTAGCCAGATAACCAGTGCCAAATCAGGGGCACAACACCTGCTTGATCTGAGCACAGGAAACCGGGAAGATCAGCGCAATACTTAATTCTCCAATTTATTATTTATTCCAACCAAAAGTGTTTTTTACATATACCTTTTCTTTCTGGTCTCAAGTCAAAAACACAAAATTAGACCTAAAAGACAATATATTGAAATAAGTCATAAATAAGAGTTCTTCTATTCTATTTCTATTTTTGTTTAATTTTCTGTTTTCAGTTCTTTTTTTCCTTGTTTATTTTTTATTATACATTCAAAAATATATTTTTTTAAATATTTTTCTGTGTTTCAGTGTTAGTTTCACACTGTTTTTTAAAATGTTGTTTCTAAATGTAGCTTTTTGAAATGCACAGACTTCTGTTAAATAATGTAACATAGACAGGTTGTCTTAAAGGCCCATTCAGACTTTCTTTTAAATCAAACACTGTAAAATCGAGTTTTTATTTTGATTAACAAAAATGTGGTTTCACACTTTTTAGTTTAAATCTGGTTAACTATGATGACTAAGACTGGACCTTGTTCTTTCGGTTACTGTAAAAAGACATTTATTGATTGGATTTTAAATTTTCCAACAACCCTGTGAGAGCCTGTGAGACTTTGCTGGAAACTGTAAAAATAAAAAAAACAAAGCAAAAACAGACAGCCCTGTTTCCACAGAGGTGCAGGACTTTATTTTAAAGTGCACCCACACAGTTCAGAGCTGTAAACTACAAATGGCAGTGGCTCAGAGATGGAGAAGACCAACCTGACCACAGTACACCGGGGTCGCCAGACATGACAGCAGCACTCAAAAGTCACGCTCAACAAAAAACAGCCATAAGTTTATCTGTTGATTTACCAGCTGACCAGGGACATAAGTTTAAAGTTCACATTTTTCTAATAACGATTTCCTTTTTGTTTTTGCAGGAATAATCAGCAAACAAAAACAAAACATACATGACATAAAAATATTAGTATGGGCCAAATTATGTGGTATTCCCAGGTTCAGGTTTGCTCTTTGGGGATGGCACCCAACTCATTTGACAAAAAAAAAAAAGAAAAAAAAAGAAATGCATCTGACAGTTACTGCTAAATATCTGATCAAAATCTCCATTAATCTTGGGTAAATTAAACCTCCAACCGGGCTCAAAATTGAGCTTTAGGATTGGCTTAACGCTGTCTGCATATGTTCATTTTCAGATAAACAAAAGTGTCTGATTCTGATTTAAAGCAGCAAACACACCAGAAACTGCTGAGAATACGAGATATTCTCAGCCATCTTAAAGCAAATCAACATAATTTCATTAACATTAACAGCACAAAATCCATCAGATCAAAAATGAAAACAATTGTATTGTTTTTGGCTTTGGCTGTTCAGGTTTTTTCTTTTTTTTCTAAGTTGAATAAATCCAGAGATAAATAAAGATGATTGTTTTATGCTTTTTTACTGAACTATGTAGCTTTTATTAACTCTCTTATTTCTTGTAATGATTTAACTTCTGAGGTGTTTTTGTTTTACTAACAGCATGTGGTCACCGTTTTCCTATTAAATTACTAATCTATTGATTTTGTTTCACATTGTCTACACATTGCTGTGGCTGTGGCCTCTGTACCTCACAGTCTTCCACCTGGAATAAAACCACATTATGAAGAAAGCTTTGTTTGCCGTTTCAGACCCAGAAATTAAACTGCATGTAATAAAATTTAACACAAATTGTTAACACAACTATGATAATCTAATTAATGCAACAATGTGAGGCAAATAAACATGTTTAACCTTATTTTATGAATGATTATTATTATTAACTTTATCTGCATTGAACTGTGAACATACACAAAATGCTTAAACTAATTATCTTACAGTGCTACTTTCACTACTTCAGCCTGAGTAATCTTATTGTTGTTCCTGTGTGCACCACTTCCCCATGTCTTCTGTTTTTATGAGCACATCACTAGTATCTGATATTGCATACAAATAAACTTCTTGTCTTTTAAGGATCCTAAAAGTGCTGCCAAGGTGAAGCCAGTACACTTTGTACTTGTTTGGCTTTGCTTTTGCCCTCGAGTGTGTAATTTTTCCCCGCAAACAGCTGACCGGCTGTGTGAGTCAGCTGCTAAACCGTGACAACTCAGAAAGGCAGGAAGGTTTGCCCGGACATGTCCCGCTCACTCTCCTCTGTCTGAGTTTGTGTCTTACACACACAGATCTGAGAGAGCCCGGCCGGAACCTTTCATCACCTCTATTTGTATTATCTCACACTCATCGGAGGAAAATTAATGAGGAGATACTTCAAACTGACCGCAGACTTCAGGAGCTAAAATTAAAGGCTGATTATTGTTTTGTCTGCAGAACGAGGTACTAAAGAGCTCAGTTGCTGGCTGCTAACAGTGGATAAAAACACATCTACTTATAACTTTATGCATGAAGTAAAAACAAAATTTAGTAATACATTACCATAAATCAGATATAAAAACGTCTCAATCTGAACAGTTAAATCCAATTTTCCCTGCGGTATTGACGGCTAACGCTGAAGCTTTAAAGGATATGTAAAAAGTATATTTAAACAGTAATTTTAAAAAAAAAACGCAGAGACTAGAAACCCACCAAAAGCATTAGTGTTAAAGCACAAAGAGTTATTTTAGAGTGATCGTTTTATCTTACCAGGATTGAGCAGACGGACTTGAGTTGGTAGAAAGCAGCGTCCACGGCGCTACTTCTCAACGCGTGTCAACTTGATCAAGAAACCCCGAGGCTCCGCGGCCTGCTAGCCACAATATGCTATCAACTTGCTAACGCGGACTTCTGCTGCAGTTAGAGCGCTAAAATCTGGCGCAGAAAAGTTTAGCTGTTATTTACGCACATTTCTAATTCACTTATGATGAAATAATATCCAACAACGACGTTAATCCAACAATTTCCCGGACAGTTGAGCTACTTCTACTTAGTGTTTACAACGCTCGCCACTCAAAGGCTGTGACTTAGTCAGATGGCGCCCCTAGTGGCTAGGAAGCCAACAATTTCTCAATTCAAATCCCCAAACACACTGATACGACAATAAAACCATTAAACTCATCCAATCTGAGCAGTTTGGGCCATAAAATTCCTGTTTATGTAAAAATAAATAAATAAATACATAAATACAAGAATAAATTATTAATTTCAAAATAAAGACCAGTCTACATTAGCAGGACATGTTAAAAGATCAGTAAATTGCTAATTTGTTTTTATGAAATTATTTTACCTCAAAATTATACATATGATCATGCTTTATTAATTTCTTTGACATGACCCAGAGCTGTGGGAAGTGTGGGGTGAAGTGGAGGCTGTATAAGTATTCATGTTACAATCAAGTCATATTTTTGAGGTTGATGTATATTTTACCCCAGTAGCACATGGTTTGGAAATATTTCTAACATAAATAACTGTATAGTTTTTAAATAAAGAATTTGTTTATATGTACATATATTAATTTTAAAACCCAAATTGGCACCTGTGGCAGCTCTCGTGTACTACTGCTTCTAATTAAAATACACAAGGCACTACAGGAAACAGGCTTTTATTTTTTTTATTTTGCAAAAAAACAGACAATCGAAAAACAAAACAAAAATCAGCAGCGCTTTAAACACTGCTATGTGTGTGTGTTTCTTCGTTCATGGCTGCAGTTCGTAGCCCAGCGGGTCGACTCCTCGGTCCAACAAAGCGAGAGACGACTCCCTCAGTTTCTGCAGAAACCTCCTCAGCTCCTCCTTAGAAAACACCTGAGAGCAAGCGAAGAGGAACAAAGAGTTAAAACAAAGAAACAGAAACCAGGAATTTCTACAAACTTGAGTTTCACGTTCCAGTACAGCTGATGTGAATATGATCTATCAACTCCGAGTATGTTCACCCCAAGTTAAGTCTGTCCGTAAGTAGGGAAAGAAAATCTTCATCATAAATGGACCTCCAATACCACGATTCACCATGGCAACGGGTCGTTTTAGAGGAATTTTGAATATTACCCGATATTTACCCCACTTTAATTTTCATCAGCTGAAGATGGAATCCTAATTTTATTTTTGATTTTAAATGTAAATAATCAGCTGTAACCCAAGAGGGACAAAACTAAATAAATACAAGTAAGAATACTGGCACACTCCAGTAAATGCGCCTTAGGCATAAATTTGTAAATCCCACATTGCCTCGTTTTCCAGTTAGTCAGCTGTGAGACATTTTTCCATCACTGACTAAGTACAACACGATCAATGACTGATCATTGAGATCACTGATCAGTGTGATCTGTAGCTTTGCACAGATCTGTTTGTTTCTCAGTCATGTAAATATTTTAGAGGCACAGACAATCTGAAAGCGGCATCACTGTCCAATAATGTCTCTGTCCACATATACTGACGAATGATTATAAAAGTGTGCATGTTAAACACATCTCCATGGGATTCCAGTGCTTGTAAAATCATCTGATGGCCTTGTTCTGGGCTTGGACAGCGACTTCATGAATGAGAAAATAAAACTGAGTGTCAGTCAGGCGGTTCAGGTGTAGCAGGAGGGGTGGAGTCAGAGAAAAAGATCCTGCTGAAGAAAACCTGTCTGCTCCCATGGTAAGTGACTCAGAGTTGAAGTCAACTCTCTTTCTGGAACAAAAAAAGTTTCCCTTCAACTCAGGATTAACAAACTCAGTTGATAGCTAAACCTGCTTCCTGGAGTAATACCCTGACAAAGAAAACCTAAGTTAACAGTCGGAAGTTCATGCAGGCTTCAGTTACCTGGTAGAGGCAGTGCTGGTCAGACGAGATGATGTCAGCGAGCCGCAGCGCCTCCTGGTGTCTCGAGGAGCTCTGCAGCACGCTGAGCAGCAGGAAGCTGAGGCGTGGAAGACACAGAGAGCGCAAAGCTGCCATTTGGTGGCTGCGCTCTGAGTCTGGCTCAGAATCCTGAAAACACAACCAACCAAATATTAAATTACCACATGGTCATGTTATGAATGTAGCTGATGCTCCTCAATTAATCTTTTAGAGTTTGTGTGTTGTGATTTAAGCAGTAACCTGTCTGTTGTCGACCATCCAGCCTCCGTCCACGAACAGCAGAACATTGTAGATTCTCTCTTTCACATCTTCCGTCAAAGCATCCAGACGGCAGGACCAGGCGGACAGTGAGGCCTGAAAAACCAGACAATGCACATGTGGAACATCTGCAGTGGTAAAGTTTTTATTTTTAAACACTGATGCCTTAACTAAATAAAAAATAAATTTAGAAGAAAAAAAAATACCTGGTACTCCTTTTCCCTCATCTCATTGGCTACCCTCTCAGTGAATTTGGCCTCGGGTGCCGGTGCCGGCTTCTGTGGGGCTGAACTACTGTGTCTGAACCAGTCAGTGAACGCCTCGTGGGCCTCCTGCAGGACCATCAAAGCACACATTCAGTCCAATACATCTCAGTGAACTGGGTTATAAAAACAACATGAAGAGAGGTGTTGCTAACAGACCAAATAGGCTCTGATGCACAGGTGCTCTCTGATGGCATTCTCGTCCTCAGCAGGAAGCGGCGTGGTCTGACTGATTCCTGACCACTGGGAGCAGATCTCCCTCATCGAGTCTTCCGGGACTTTAGAGAACACCGCCTTGGCTGCGTCATGTTTCTGCAGAGCTAAGGCACGACAGACGAAGGAAGTCAGCTGACCACTAAATCGCAATTTAATTGGAACAAACAAAACCATCAATAAATAAACAGCTAAAAGGAAAAAGTACCCAAAAAATTCCTCATGATGGCATTTGACTGCTTCAGGGACTCAGCTCGGTGGGCAGGGTCATACAGGAGCCAATCAATGACATCAATCTTCCTTTGGTCCTCCTATCAGAGCACAACATCGCTGTAGCCATGTTTACATGAACAAAACATCTTCAGCCTGATGAACACTTTGATTAGAAGATCACTGTTCATATGGACCCTAAATTAACTGGTCTGATCAAGACGTGCTTGAACAGAAAACATCATTCAGACTCGTCAAACGGAAACAGACGTTGTTGCAGCTGTGTGAATTTCTCCTGTTATCTCTCTGAACTTCATACTATTGTTTCTGCTTGTGTTTGATATAGGCCAGCTCCAAACAAACTGCCATAAAATACATAATCCCTAAAGGGAATTATGTAAGTATTCTAATTCTGAAAAGTGGAGATACGGCGCATCAATGACTCAGCAGACTTGTGTATATGGAATAATATTTATGTCAGAAGTTTGATGCAAGAAAAAAAAAAAAAACCTTAGCAAATTAAATAATTTCAAGGGTGCAGGTATTCATTGCAGAGTCACTCTCTCGCAGGTAACTTTCTGTGAAAAGTCAGTCGAGTCGAGCGGGAAGGATTCAGATCCAAGAGCAGAATTACCTGCAAGAGCGTGAAGCTCTCATAACAGTCAAACCACACACTCTCCAGCCATCTCCAGATGGCTGCTGAATTTAATTAGATTAGATTAGATAGAACTTTATTAATCCTTCGGGTGGGTTCCTCTGGGAAATTCGATTTCCAAAAAAGCACAGCACCGACAGAAGTTACAGAATATTCATATTATATACACAACACACAACACACACATATATAAATACAGAGACAATATAAATAAAATATACAAGGGGATAAATAGAATAAATAGGAATAAAAATAAAAATACAAGTGAATTGCACATTTCAAGTATTGAGGTCTATTGCACTGTTGACTATTTACAAAAGTATTGCACAAAGGTATTGCACAGTGAGGTGAAGAGGCACTACAGCTTAGTTGTTGCCCCCTCCTTTGTCCTCCTGTTTCCCCTTCCTCTGCCCTCCAGAGAGGAGGGGAGAGGGAGTGCAAGTGGAAAGTGCAAGTGGCACAAAATATCTTTTCCCATTTCCACACAGTTCACCAACACTGGAACATTCTGCATACCTCTGCTAAATAAGGCAGTTTACCTTTAAGATGTTCTACATAAAAATTTTATGTAGAGTTTTTAAAGGTTTAAACCAAAGTTGTGACACATGGCTTAATACGGTGGTTCTCAAACTTTTTGCTAGCCCCCCCCCTTTTTTTTCTTTTTTAAATATACACAAGCACATCCTCCAACCACACACATAACAGAAAAACAAACCATCATTATGGTGTATTTACTTTAAGTACAGTTGTTTGTTGATTTTTGTTTTTGTTTTTTTACTGTGTAATACTATTCAACACTACTATCAATACATTTTTCAAAAAATGTCTCTGTGCAAAATGGGTTTAAAAACAAACAGCTGTGGGATACTGTTTGTTATTTTAACCGGGGGAACAAATTGTGGCAGGATCAGCCTGATATTATTTGTATCCCACTGTAACTTTCCTGTATAAAGAGATAACATCGCCAAAATTTCATTATAAGAAGTGTTTGTGAACTAAAAATCAAGAATGTGGGATACTGTTTGTCCGTGATTTGGACAGCCCAGTGCATGCTCCCAAAGCAGGGGAAACAAATGCAGGTGCAGGTGAAGCCAAAGGCAAGCTATGCATCACCATATTTTCTAGTCTTTGGCTTGAAAGGAAGTTGGTTTGGAAACATATGTGGCAAAGGTTCGTTCATCTTCCGCTTTGCATTTGTGTGGAAGCCCCATCAAAACCCTGTCCATTATGCTAGCCGTGTCCAAGCATTCTTTTTGTTTTAAATTTATACTGCCCCCCCTATGCAATGGCTCTGCGCTCCCCCTACTTTAGGAAACACTGCCCTAATATATTCCCACACGTGTGCAAAGTTACATTTGTTATAATTTAGACAAATTACTGGAATGACTTCATAAGAGAAATTAAATCCAAAGTGAACACTTTGGTCGTTACCTTCGTAGTTCCCGTCTCCAGCGTCTGGCTATGGTGCGTGAACTCTGTGTCGTCTGTCTCTCTCACAGTCTCCACCACCAGCTTGGTTACGGCAGAAATATCCAGACCTATGCACACACATGGTCAGTTTTCTTTCAGTGATAAAGGGTCTGCTCTTACTGACCTCAGTGTGTGTCTGTCTCACCAGCTTCAATGGCGAGCTGCAGGCAGCGGGGGCGGAGTTCCGGCTGGGTGACGGTCTCCAGGAACGCAGCATATTGAGAGATTGCAAGGTCGGCGGGAAGCTGGCCGACGTAGCTTGCCACAAGGTCTGTCTGCTGATCTTGGATCAGAAGGGAGACGTACGCCTTCACCACATCAATGCACACCTCTTCCTAGAGGCGAGAGGCGGGAACACGACATTTAAAAATGTGAACCCGTAAACAAACTGATTATCCTCGATGTGAACGCCTCATTCACATGAGCTGGTATTGAAGTTCTGCTGCGGCTCCAGATTTGTATCCTGAATTTTTTAGGATTTGGGGAGAGTTTGGGGAATTTGGGGGGGTTATAAAAAAACAAAACAAAACATAAAGCCCATTTGTTGGACTACACAGTGTTCCTCACACCCAATCAGCTCAATTCTTTACACTCAAAATTCAAAATTTGTATTTAAAAAAAAAAAAAAAAAAGGCTGGAAACATGACCAAAAATGAAAAAGTGATTCACTGTCTGCAGTTTTGTTGATTAATTATTTATTCTTTGAGAGTTTGTCAGTCCTGTCTTCTTTACTTTAGGCAAGAAGCTGAAAGATACATTTAAAAGTGAGGTTAAAGTTACATTACATCAGATCCAGTCAGCTCTCAGTATCTATAAATTAAATACAGGCTAAAGCGAAAAATTTCTCATAAAATGACCAGTAAGAACCTTTAACGTGAATTTTACCTTTAGTGCCAAACCCAAGGAGCGGAAGAACAGCACAAGGTGAGTCATGAAGCGCAGCAAGTGCGAGGGGAGGGGTTTAGATGCAGTTAGCCAATCGGAAAACTCCTCCAACAGGCCTGAGTGAGACACCAAACAAAGGGGTTCATGAGAAACTGGAGCTTACATGTTTGATGCGACCCGTCGGGTCAGAGCTGGTCTTACCATCCAGGTCCCCCAGGATGACAAACTTCTGGATGACATGATAATGCTCTCTCGTCTCCTCCAGCACCCTCTGCGCACAGAAAAATAAACAAACAAACACTGGTTTACTGTGCTGTGCAATTTCAATATGTCCCACCAATCACATTCAGTTAGAACCGGTTTTACCTTCGCCTCAGATGCTTGAAGCTCCTCAAACACTTTCTCCATGGTCCAGCTGCAAGAGGAGGCAGTAGATCAGAGACGAAGCAGTTTTTTATTTTTTTATTTATTTATTTATTTTATTCTGTGTGTGTCGTACTTGGCCTCCAGGTACTCCCTTGGTAACGTCTCCACCTCATGATGAGCCATACCCGAAGACATGAGATCCTTCTCAACCAGTGAGTCTACCATCACTCGGAAATACGCCCACACGCAGTCCTCCCACGATTCGCACACTGCCAGCAGCTAACACGCAAACACACACACACACACACACACAGTCAGGTCTGCCATTATCTAAGATTCGACTGACCGTAAACACAGAGGTGACTCTGAGCTGCTGATTTCTGATTAACACAGAAACTGGTTATATTACCGGTTTGAGGTTCCCACTCAGGCTGGCATAGATCGCCCTCTCATATCTGTTTAACTGCTCCTAAAACACACATTTTATTTTGCTTCATTCTTCTCATTTTCAAGCTTGACTGAACACAAGCTCAGCCTTCTTATTTCTCACACATTTGGTAATGCATGACGTACCTCTTCGGCCATTCTCCAGCAGCAGGCCTTCCATATCCCTCTTTGTGGGTTTCCTTCAACTGGCTGCAACTCAATACCACCTGCAGAGAGAAGAGGACAAATAGACAGTCATTCAGAGAAGGATCGTACAGGTATACTTTGTATTTAAAAAGGTGGGAAAAGTCCCAGAAATTCCTTTAATTAGGGTCCTGTTGCGTTTCCTTATTTCTTGTCATAAATGCTGTTACAATGGTGGATGTACATATTAAACATGGATACAGTTAATGATCACTGTGAGCAGCAAGCCCAGGCTTCAGGAATTGTAATTATCATGGTGGTTCCTCTTCCTTTCTCCAATTAAAGCAGGTGTGTCAAATTTAAGTTTCTTCAGACCTCCCCAATGGCCATTCACACTACACCAAAGTTATTAAGCAATAGGTAAATAACTAAATGGCATAAAGACAGAAAGATGTTATTTCACCATCTGCCACAGATATTTTTATTTTTTTTAAACAACTTGTACACACACACACACACACACACACACACACTATCAGCCTCCTAGTAGACACCCCTGTTATCATCAATTTTAAACTCCTAGGTCACCTTGCTCCTCAGTTATCACATTTAGAAGATTTTTAAAAAACTGGACCTTTGACCTTGAAGTCAAGGTCACTGAGATTCAAACCAGTCTGAGATTTTTGGTAGAAGCCCCTATTAATTTGAGCTCTATATCACTTCGTTCTCGAGTTGTTGCACTCACTCAGCATTGTGATGTCACCACCCCATCAGCCTTTCAGAGCCGAGGGGCAAAAAGGGCTATTTCTGTGAATTACAAGATTTCTGCTTTATGCATACAGGTCAGTCTGGGGAATAAGCTTCCTGAACTTCAAATAGTAATTTTACATTGTTTTTCCTTACAGATTATTCCCAATTAATCTCTGTCATGCTGACAGATTCCGCTCTTTCATACAGCAGCATTTCTGTGTCATTATGTTGAAAAACAGAAAGGCTCAGATTTCTTACAGAATTTCTCTCGTTGCTTTGGATGGCTGAGCACAGATATTTAAACTTAAGTAACATCACTCCTTGTGCTCGTTGCTTTGGGGCCAGACAGTACCTGAGGTCATGTTGGGGTCATGGTAGAGTTTCCAGCCTTCCAGAGTTGCTGCTCTCCAGGCCTGACCACAGCGTTTGCACAACCGTTGAGCCTGAAAAAACACAAAGACAAACAGCTGAAGAAATGAACAGGAAATGAAACTTCACAGCATCCACCAGAGACCATCAAAACTTTTCATTATGTGCTCCAAGTTCCTCTCAGCTTTCCTGTCCTTATGGTGCACCTAAGAGATTGGGAGATCCTCCATGATGTCTCAGATAAGATTACCCTAAGCACCAGCACGACACCAATAAAGTGCACTATTAAATTATCTGCCTCTGATTACCCTGAAGCCACCGGGCTTTACAGCTTTCCTGGTGGAAATCCTTCAGAGCTTATATATTTTCTGGATCATAGCAGAGAGAAACACAACTAAAAGCTTGACTTGTTTCAGCTTTTAAAGAAAACACTGAGTGTGTTTTGATTTTTTGTTACCCTGACTGAAGAGGCTGGGATGAGAATTAGAGCGTGAACATGCGACTACGGTTCCCACTCCGGGTAGCAATGAGTTTCAAGACTGGTTTCAGTCTTATATAGCACTAAGTTGAATTTGTCTGGAAGGTGAACTTTAATAAAAACATTAGTTTATTGATGCCCCTCTATCCCCTGCTGTGCGTCTCAATGTCTCTTCACCTCCTCGGTCATCCCCGCTCTAATCAGTGTGAACAGGTTCTTCAGCAGCCGGGCATCGTCCTCTCTGTCCAGATCAGCCAGGGGGCGCTGCTGCCGGAGGGGGGCATCTGGGTCCTAAACACACAAACGTTATGAACACATTCAGAAACATAGGGGACAAAGAAATTATGTGATTATGTTTGCAGTAACAGGCCTCACCAGCTCAGTGACCAGAGGGACTGTGAAGGTGGTGCCGCTCTTCCTTCTCATCTTCAGTGCGTGGAGAGTATTCTCCCTAAAACACAAATACCCCACCGAAGACTTTAATGCACATAACAATGTGGGCTTTATGCTTTCATAAATAAACAAAGGGGCTCACCAGCACACATTTTTGGCGTAGTATTCGATGTTATCAGAGAAATCTCCAATCTGATCCTTGGCAATGCTCTCCAGCCAATCAACAACCAGCTGCAACACAGCAACCACCAGGGAAACAATTAGCCTTACAATTGGCTCATTAGATCACAGGAAATATAGAGTCCAGATACCATCAAGATCAAAAGACTTTACCAAAATTTCCACGCTTATTCATTCACAAAACCATGACGACACTGACTGTCCGATTAGTGGCATTCAGTCTCTTGACTAGGGCTGGGCGATATATCGAGTTTAAAAAATATCGATATATTTTCATACGAGATATAAGATGTGACAATATCGTTTATATCGATATAGTC
>NW_024582405.1:2066287-2080995 GCF_018398535.1 Haplochromis burtoni | reverse complement strand
TATGTTACGTTATAATTATACTTGTGGAGCCGCAGGTTTGCCTCTCTTTCGTCCACTTTTGTCTCTACGCAACGTTACTCGGCCTCGCCTCTCCTTCACTGAACACAACTCCCCCTCCCCCATAGCTTCACCTGCAGGCAATGACAAGATGAAAGCGGAAAATCTCCGTTAGCGAGTTACCGTGCGTGGGGCTGGACGTCAACGTGTTAGCGAGCTAACCGCGCTAACGACATGCAGCCAGGAGGGGCTGCACGGCCTAAAATCCTTTCATTTTCTCAAAAATCGACAGTGCGCCTTATGTATGAATTCTGGTTGTGCTTACTGACCGCGAACCGATTTTATGTGGTACACAGCGCTCAGCAATCTGTCAAAAAATGTTTTAATATGACTTTGCTAAGCTACGGAGCTGCACCGCTTGATGGATTGTCGGAGGATTACGGCTACCGAGGAGGAGCCTCGCGGAGTGATACGTACTGTGTGTGTATAAGGACCACAAATGGCACCTGTTCAGAGACGTGGTGCAGCTGTGAAATCTGTCTCTTTGTTATTACGCTCAGCGTCTATTAGTTTACATTTTGACTGCACAATTGTGAGCTTTTTGTTATGCACAAAAACAACATTGTTTTCTTTTATTTATGGACCATGATTATTTAATAAATGCTGATAATTTATTTTTGAGTAATTTCTTCATGTACATCTACGCTGTATGTAAATAAAAGTGCCCGTGTGACATCTGGGACACAGTGTGACTAAGAACTCTCTTTTTGTTCTTAACTTATGGCTTTAAAAAAAAAAAATCGAGATATATATCTTATATCGCCATCCAGCTAAAAAATATCGAGATATGAATTTTGGGTCATATCGCCCAGCCCTACTCTTGACGTCACATTTCTGGATTGACTCGGCTCAGCTGGAAAATTTGCGATAACGATATAACCGACGATATAATTGATGGGAGACAAAATACAACTCCACAACATTACTAGCGCAAAAAGACAACCTTCCATTTATTTTCACTTAAACAAGAAGCTGGTTTTTATGTACATTAAAGCTTTATAAAAATGTAACAGTGCAAATGCAAATTCCTTGCTGAAAGTTTAACCAAAAGGCATTTCCAGTAGAAATGGGCTGACATATCCTGAGCATAACCATGTATAATATCCACTGAAGTTAAAAAGAGGTGCTTTGCAACATTAAACTGCAGTACGTATTTTTCGGACCATAAGGTGCACGGGATTATAAGGCACTGCTCATAAAGACGCATTAAGTGAAACAAAACAGGCAGATAAGCCAAACTTTACTCATTCTTCTTGCTTCCTCCACTTCTGTACCATTGATTCATTAATGTTGAATTCTCTCACAGCTACTGTTGTTGCAGTATATTAATGACTAACCTCTATATTGTGGATGGATTATCTCAGTTGTTCTCCTGACTGAAGTTTGGTCCGTTTACAGCATCCTGCCATGCGATTGCATTTGTCTCTAACCATGAAGAACCTTCACGTTAACTTTTATAAGTGGAAAAGTGTTAGTGTTCGTCCTCTAGCTTCACTGTTTATGTTATGCTAACATAGCTGTGTCGCTAGCGATCACGTAGCACATCATTATATACCAGCTAGCCCAACTTCAGTAACCCTACAAACGTCACTGCTGTTTAGTTTCCTGTCTTCATTTATGTTGGAAGTGATAGCAGAGCTGTACGTTTGATTTTTTTCAGAAATCTCTCAGTCAGAACATGCTATATCATGCTTAGGTAACTAGCGAAACTAGCGAGCTAACTTCCGCTAGCTTCCTGCTAACTTCTAACTCCGTTAAATGTAATAACTTTTGTTTTCATGGATGCCTGGAAGTTAAACTTTATAGTTACACCTGGTAAAGCAGCAATGCTGATCGTTTTATTAAAGATGAAAGAATTTAGACAGTTTTTAACTCTTAGTGATGCTGCAGTGTTGTTTGACCTGAAGCATACGGAGTTTAGGACCCAGATTACTCCCAGATTTAAGAGCATCTTAGTCCGACGGCCGCTTGCATGTTCTGCAAAAAAATGTGCTTTGTCGTGTATCTGACGGACAAACACCAAACCAGTTCCACATCACTGAAGTTGCACCATTTTTACAAACCAATTCTGGTTCATTTGTTTCACTCAACAATCGGCCATGTGCGTATGAAAACAAAGGCACTGCGCATGCGCGTTTTACTCATATTCTATCGCGATATTTCATTTTCCTATCGTTGCCTAACATTATACCGGTATTACCGTGAACGGTATAATATGGCCCAGCCCTACTCTCAGTTCTTTGGTTATCGCCCTCTTCGCGCCAGAAATGAGGGGGCCCCCGTTAAACGCATCACATTAAAAAGTAAACATAGAAACTTACTTTTTAATCTCAATATAAAAGATATTAAGTACACAGCTTTTAATTTTCATGTGTTTACAGGTTTCACGTTTTTAGTTTTGTAAATGAACGTAGTTTCTACAATCCTATAGAAAAGCTTACATTCTTCTATGGGATTATTTGGTCCGGCTTGACATTGTAATATGATATCTAAATAAGCTACAGAAGGTTCCTGAGAAGTTAATTAAAACTCATTTAATTATGGGCAGGAGCAACGGCATCCATGAAGGACCAAGTTATCACCATGGTTCCACCATTCATTCACTACACTGTTTCTGAAGTTCATTCGCATTTTTTTGAGCGTGCGTGTCTGAAAACAGATCACATAACCACATTAGACAACTGCACCATCTGTACAAATCCACCTTAACCTCCCTAAATTTGCAGCTAAATCCCATTGATAATTTACGTATTAATGATGCTCTAGAAACTTTTTAGAACACAGATAGCACTGAGACGCGACAACACCTCGCAACACTCACAAAATCTATACACCGTAGTAAACCACACAGCTCTCGACACAAATCACCAAAGCGAGGAACTCAGTTTGAATGGGAATAAGTGGATTCGAAATAAAAAAAACACATAAATTTAACAGGCTACCTGAGTGGGTGTTATTCAGCACTTTTGAATATTATTTTAAATTAGACTGGTACCACAGACCGATCTTTTGGATGCTCTTGTGATAACACGGAGAACATTGAAGTGAACAGTGCATGCACACTCTTATGGCCCGTTTTTTTTGGAAGTAATATTGCACTTAATTGTATTTCTCAGTAGTCTTTGTTAATCAGACATTTCAATTGTTATAAAGGGACAATTAATTCTATGACTCTGTGGTGGCATCTGTCATTTTTTACAGTGTGGTATGTTGGAGCAGCAGTTTATCGGCAGCTGAGAGGAAGAGGTTGGATAAACTCATCAGGAAGGCCAGCTCTGTTCTGGGATGCACCCTGGACCCAGTGCAGGTGGTGGGAGACAGAAGGACTCTGGCCAAAATAACATCTCTGATGGACAGAGTCTCCCACCCCATGCATGTAAATGTTGCTGAACTGCAGAGCTCCTTCAGTGACAGACTGCTGCATCCTAGATGCATGAAGGAGCGTTTCCGCAGGTCCTTCCTCCCTGCAGCTGTCAGACTGTACAATCAGAACTGCTCCCAACAAACATAGATGTTACTAAGCCCGGCTAGCCTCCTTCCACCTTCCCCAAGCGTTCACTATAATACCTGAACCAAACACAAACATCATTATAGACTCTCTGTACACATACAACAAACTGATTACATATAACAAAGGCCAGGCATTGCTTTAACTACAATAGCGCATACATAAAACTGCATAGCTAGTTGTTTTAGTTTAAGTCGTTACTTCACTCTACTATCTGGTACTCAAGAGGATAAAATGTTCTATTCGCCCTTTACTAATATCATTTAGAGCATTTCTCTATTTTAAATATCAATAACAGGATCATAGTTAATCGCCATCTTTATCTTAGGTAACCATTTGTGCTCACTGTGGAAGAATAATGTTTACAAAAAAGGAATAGTGGGTACAACAATTATGGAGATTGGATTGAGTATTTCTGATTTCGTTGTGTGGTTTGTTTGTAGTTTAATGAGGAAGTTGATAACGTGTCATTGTGTTGTATCTATGTGTTGCATCACGCAAGCCATCCCCTCTGGATGCGTGACTCTAACAAAGAGAATAATAAATGCTTATCTATCCTCTTGAGTACACCCTGTGCTGCAGAACACACCCCTCCGTTCAGCAATGCTTTAGCGTGCTAGCGAAACTGAAGTAGTGGTGGCAGTAGTTGGGGACGCGCCAAAAACTTGTGTAACTACAATGTGAGGCGGATTTAAAGATAAAAAAAACCCCTAATAAACCTCAGCAGATAGAGAAGTTTTTTGCGAGACCGTTGTATGCTCTCGCGTGTTGGAAGAAGCTCGTCCATCCGACCGCCAACGCAATGTGCGCTGTTCCCTACATCGTGGTATTGACGCAGTGCATGAACCTCAACACAAGTCTGCCATAATTCAAAATGGGTGACTTTGACGTGCTCCCGAAAGTTTCGAATGCAAAGAGTCTCGAGTGCCTGGCTCGGTACAAGAGTGGATTGCGTGTGAATCAACCTAAAACAAGCGGTATTGTAAAGCAACTCGAGCGCTAGGTTGGACAACATCCGAATGGCAAAAAAACCAAAGCCCAGAACACGTCTGACATGTTTACATTGCGTTCACCAAAGCCGATGGGGGCTGTGCTATGCACGCGCAGCGAACATGCCGTCAACCTCCTGTGTTCACTCCACACTGACGGGAACTCTCACGCTGGAGTCCTACCAGAGCTGAGGAATATGGAGAAACAAAGAAAATCACTACGGGTTACGCTGGCCAGAGCTGAGGAATGAGAAGAAAACACTATGGGGTGGAGCAAAAAGGTGGTGGTTAGGAAAGGCAGCCACAAATTAGCCTGGAGACAACTAATCACATCAATGGCATTTGCTGACGCAAATACCTCCCACTTTACCCAAACAAAAAGAAAAAAAAATTAAAGTACAAAACCAAGGGGAGGGAGGGGGATGTACGAAAATCAGTGTGAAGGCCTGAATGTGGTGTGACAGATTATTACCTAAAGGGTTGAGATGGGATGTTTACTGCCTGATTGAGGCTGCTCGAACAGCAGTAAAAGCAGAAGTCCCAGCTGCGCGCGCATTAAAAACCAAGCCGCGGTTATCAGAGCTGAAGCACTTTCCCATCAAGCGCAAACATCAGCTTGTGTCTACAGCGGTGGCACGCTGTCAGAAAGAGTTTCCCCGGCGACACAGGGGAGGCATTTGTCATTAACCCGCCAAGCAGCCATTTAACACAAGTGCGTCTACGAGTGTCAACACTCGTTTCATCACACAGCTTCAAGCAAACTCGCCTACCTGTATTGCCACCATCTAGTTGCCATTAAAAGTGAATCCTTTCAGTGGTGAAGTCCTCAAACACGGCGCGGAGTAGGTAGAGTGGTTGTCATATGACAAGCCCCGAAAACTTCCTGGCGACCACGGGCAAAAAGATGGCGAGCGGGTGTTTAAAAGTGGGAAGCAATAGGGATTTTTCAATCGAGACCCGCCAAGCAGCCATTAACTAAAGAGGCAGCGGCTTAAAGGAGCAAAAACCGGAGCGTTAGCGGGAACAACAAGACACCTGCAGAGTAACTGGGCATGCTCAGGTAATTTGCTCACCAGCCTCTCCTGGGTCATCCTCCTTTAGGAGAGCTGAGCTGAGGTTCCCGATATCTTCTCTGAAGAAACTCGTGTTCTCCAGACCCGAAACAGGCGACGTGTACATGCTGTTAGTCCAATCACTGTCGTCCAGATTCTACACACACAGAGCATCATTATGGAGTTGGCAATGAGTTCAACATAAATATGATTGTAAGTAATACATCATTAGGTTCAAGCAGAGTTTGACAAAACTGATACACTGAAGGTCTGGAGTATCTGAGCAAGCTAACTGGTCAGCAGCTGGCCTGTTTGGGTTAGTGACGACAGCATTTCCACCAATCACAACTTAACTACCTAAACAAAACCCACACTAATCAATATGTTTTTTCTGCTGTCTGTATTTTCACATTAAAGAAAGTTTGCGACATCACTGACACAAAGACACCATTCTTTGTGTCATGGAAAACAGTGGAAGTGCAAAGAACTCACGTTTTCATTTATTTAACAAAAATATATATACATCAATAGAGAAGTGTGTTTCTAAAAAAACAATTCAAAAGAGAAACAGTATGTAGTGTTTCCTAACCAATACAATGAGAATGCTCGTTCAGAGGTGGCGTGTGTTGGTAGGGAGTCAATGTGAGTCACGAGTGCCTCTGGGAGCTATAAATGGATGAAGAACATTCTTGAAATCTGAGGAGTAAACTGAGAGAAAAGGTCGAATGAAAGAGTGAGAATAGTTGGAGATTTAGTCGAAATATAAATAAGCCAGTCCTGTACCTTAGAGTGAGATAGGTGAGTGAGTGTACTTTACCGCCTGCTGAGGGTGAAGCATTCCTGAGTTACCAAGGGACGCAGCTTGGTGTCACTGTTGGAAATGGACAGCAGACCATGCTGCTACCAGAAGCACTGAGCGTTTGAGAGTGTGTGCACCATGATTAGCACACACTCCAGAGGATAAAACAAAAGCACAGATTCTACTCAGAAAATATGAAACACTGTTAGTCAAAGTACAGCTTCCACCATCTATAAAAACACTCCCAACGATCAAATAAGCATTCCAGTTACAACATGGTCTCCAGCTTCTTCCTTATTCTTCACTTTATAACTCCAGTCTGAAAACAACCTCTCCTCCACCCACTCTGTAGCGAGTGCGAGGCTGTCAATCAGTCGTTCCGGAACTATCTTTCCCTTATTTGCTGTTTATTAGCAACTATATCAATAATAATTAATTAAAAAGTGCCACTTTTTTTTAATCTGTAAATCAACACAAAAAAAAAAAAAGAAATATAAAAGAAAAACTAATCACCACAACCCCTCTCTTCATGTTCATTCCTATCCTCTTTTTACCCGAATCAACCGAAAGATTGCTGATAATCGTCATCATGATACCCAGAATCTCTTGCTGGGATTTTAGGATTTGTTTCACTTGCTTCATACTACAGATCTAACCATGACTCAATAATCACAACAATTTCTGCACCATACAATAACACACCAACGGGAGCTCATTTATAATCCAACCCATACACCATGTCCCACCTGGACTGTGTTTATGCGTTTGTGTGGAAGCTCCACCAAATGAAGCACTCCAAACCAACCAACATTGATTGAACTAGGTTATAAAGCCCTCCAATTCTGAGACTCCACCATCTAAAATGGACAAGACGGGACAAATCATCAGTTTAAATCGTAGGGTTACAGGTTCCTGTTCCCATTTTAGAAAGGTGAATGTACCATAAAGCTTGCAGCTACATTTCCACCTTTCCCCTTTATTAAAAGACCCATCAGCAGCTGCTGGGTTGAGTGGGTTGGTGTAGGGGCTGGACAGGAATCAGGTTAAAGTCTTTCTGCAGCAGGATACAGGCTACTTTCTTCCTCCTCCTGCGGGCAGCAACCGTTACCTCATCGTCTCGAACCACCGGAGACGGCAGCTCACTCTGAGCCCTGAAGGACAAGATGAAGCACAAGAAAGCACCTTACCTAGAGAATTATAAACATATTAATGTATGTGCAGTTCAGAGGCTTTTACATCACTGAATTTACATCTTTTTTTCTTTCTCTGTTCTCTTTAGGGGTTGCGATATTAGATCATCTCCCTACCCATCATCCTTTCCCAAAAATTCTCCTCTCCAAGTCCACTTTTACACCATCCGTGAATCTCCAGAGACCATCCTCAACATCCTTTGTCGAATATATGCACCATCCCTCCTCTGCACATGTTCAAACCATCTCAGCCCGAGCTGTCCTTGCATCTAATCCTGTCCATCCTGGTCACTTCAGCTTGACAACCTATGTGCCACCGTCTCCAAACCATACATTTTGGCAGGTCTCACTAAGATCCTGTAAACCTGCCCTTTCGTGAAGCCATATTGCTTCTTGCTTTTTAATCACCTCACTTCTTAGCTTCAGCATCTCTTTCCCCAGAGCTTCATGGTATGGCTCATCATCTTTATCTCTCTGTAGCTGCCACAGCTCTGGACATCAACCTTGTTCTTGACATTATATGTAAATCTTTAAATTACTAGAAGCAGTCAAAAGAAGACAAAAGACAATTTAATTTTCTAATCACTTGTCAAAGGTTACTGTTAGGTTCAACACAAAAAGCCGTGGCACTTCCCGACGTTCTCTTTAAAAAACAATTTTAGTCACTGGCTTTAACTGTGCCTAAACTAACAAGAAGCGTCACAGTTCTATGTGAACCCATGCAATGTAAATAAAACAACTACAGCAAACAATTTTGCCACGATATATATAGCCGAGAGCATATCAAAAGTTAGTACTCATAAAACAACAACATACTGCAATCTTTATAACACTTAACGTAGTTCAGTTATAACCTCGTAAATCTATCTTTACGTAATACTTCCCTAATTGCAGTAGTTCTTCCAAAATACTGGCTGCTAACAGCTCTACTAAACCACTAGTTCTTATTTTATTCACCCTAGAAAGCAGCTCTTGTTACCGACTGTCAACTGTACCAAAACCAGAGCATTTAGCCGGTTAGCATCGCCACTCACTGTGAACGGCAGCATTAGCGCTGTTAGCATTGTTAACGTTAGCTAGCAAAGTTGAAGTCCCTGAATTTAGCACACTCGCGGACTAAATAAAAGGCCAATGGTCTGTAATCACCAGACACATGCCCAACTAACCATACATAAGAGTAAAATGTGTATAACTGCTGAATAACGCTTAAAAATAATGTTTTTACCAGTCCATAGCGGTGAGTTGTCAGTTCCCGCTTCACGAGGTTTAACGGGGCTGCTTCTTCTACATCTTTTCAATTCTCAGCAGACTGCGTCTCTTAATTCACACTGCTGCCCCCACGAGTTGTAATTAGATTGCATCCAGCCTTGTATATGTTTCCACTGTTTTTTTGTAAACTTAAGTGTTTTATTAATCATAGAAAAAAAAATCTAAATCTGATTACGTCCAAATCTATTGAATCACTAAAAGAGAACCTGTCTGATGTAAGCTAAAAGATCTCAAAGCAACACATAATGCCACGATATAAAGAAATGAATAAGAACCAAAGTCACTGACATCTATCAGTGTAGAAAAGGTTACAAAGATATTTCCAAGTCTTTGGGACTCCAGTGAACCACAGTGACATCTATTATCCACAAAACTTGCAACAGTAGTGAAAATTCCCAGGAGTTGTCAACCAAAAACTCTTCCAAGAGCCCATCAATGACTCATCCAGGAGGTCACAAAAGCCCCTGAACAACATCTAAAGAACTGCAGACCTCACCTTCCCCAGTTAAGTTGAGAGTTTATGATTCAACAATAAGAAAATAGCTGGGCAAAAATGGCGAGTTCCAAGGAGAAAACCACTGACCAAAGACAGGCCAAAGGCTAGTCTCATGTTAGCCAAAACACATCTTGATGATCCCAAAGTCCACAGAATATTTTGGGAAAAATATACTTTTAGAAGGTTTAAGTCCTGTTACACCTCACATAAAACTAACACCACATTTCATAAAAAGACCATCATACTAAACAAGGTTTCACACACACTCCTTCACTTAACTTTGGTTACACAAAACTCTTTCTCTGCGTTCCATGTGCGTATGAAAACAAAGGCACTGCGCATGCGCGTTTTACTCATATTCTATCGCGATATTTCATTTTCCTATCGTTGCCTAACATTATACCGGTATTACCGTGAACGGTATAATATGGCCCAGCCCTAGTTGCTACAATGGAAATTTAAGTACACAGCTTTAATTTCATGTGGTACAGGTTCACTTTAGTTTTGTGCAGGAGCACAGGATGGTCGGGTTGAGATCAATAAGCTACACAAGTCCTGAGAGTTGAGATAAACTCATTAATGGTGCAGGCCGGATCCAGAAGGACCCAAGTTAACTCACCATTTTCATCTTTGAATGATTTACTGTTAAAAATCTAACAAAAAGACAGAAATCATGTAACCCTAATTGCAGCTAATCCATGATTAAATCTGCCGTAGAACAGACACAGACGCAGCCCCACCACACTAACACCAGTGAACATCCAGGGAGTGGACATTGACATAGTGGACTCGTATAGGTACCTGGGTGTTCATTTGAATAATAAACTAGACTGGAGCCACAACACTGATGCTCTTTACAGGAAGGGTCAGAGCAGACTCTACCTGTTGAGGTCATTTGGAGTCCAGGGAGTGCTTTTAAAGACCTATCACTCTGTGGTGGCATCTGTCATTTTTTAGTTTTGTATATTGGAGCATCAGTTTATCAGCAGCTGAGAGGAAGAGGTTGGATAAACGCATTAAGAAGGCCAGCTCTGTTCTGGGATGCACCTGGACCCAGTGCAGGTGGTGGGAGACAGAAGGACTCTGGCCAAAATAACTTCTGTGATGGACAGAGTCTCCCACCCCGTGCATGTAAATGTTGCTGAACTGCAGATCTCCTTCAGTGACAGACTGCTGCATGCTCAATGCACGAAGGAGCGTTTCCGCAGGTCCTTCCTCCCTGCAGCTGTCAAACTGTACAATCAAAACTGCTCCCAGCAAACAGAGGTTTACATCAGCGCTGTAACTTGCACTATTTTATCAATCGATTCACACTTTAACCAGAGTTTGCCTCTTAATTTCATTTAAATCTATTTAATTTAATAACGGTACAGTACTCTGTTTTTGGTAACCATTGTCCTTGATGTAAATTTGTATAAATTGTGTAGGTTTCTGTTCTGTGTCTTGTTTGTATATGTGTCTTTCTTGCTGCTGTTACACCCAAATTTCCCCTTGTGGGACAATTAAAGGATTATTCTATTCTATTCTAGACAACCTGCAAACCCTCATCACTGTAACTCTTTCTTTTGTGTGTGGGTTAGCTACCTGGCTCTGTCGTATGACGGCATCTCTCTGGAAAAGCTGCTCCACTACAACCTTCTCGCTCTCGCTGGGCACCTACAAACACAAACAGGTAATCATTGCAGCTTCCAGAAGACTCAGATTCCTGCTGTGATTGTGTTGTTTACTGAAGCTAGAGCTCTGTAGTTTTAAAAGAGGCCAAAAACAATCCAGAACACGTTACTCACAACCATGTCTGTCATGAGGTCATCCTCCAGCGCCAACTGGACCCGATCTCTACATGAACACATTTGATTGTTGAAAGTTGAGCAGACAGCCAATTAGTTACAGAAAGTGAATCAGTGAATTAGGTACCTGTAGAGCGAGGTGATGAGCCTCCAGGTGCAGTTCTCCTGCTGCAGCAGCCAACGGACGCCAGCTGTTTTACTATTCTGACCCGCTCTGAGCACCACAGACTGCAGCACATCCACCTTAAGGCATGTGACGGAGGACAAGAGAGCATTTAAAATGAGCACAGCACAGCTTTCACACCACATCAAGCAAACTCGCCTACCTTATCCTGGCAGAGTGCCTGATAATCATCCAGTAGCTCAAACACGGCAGAGGAAGAGTGTTTCAGAAAAGCCCCGAGGAACTCTGGGAAAAGACTGGCAGCGGCTTAAAGGAGCAAAAACCGGAGCGTTAGCGGGAACAACAAGACACCTGCAGAGTAACTGGGCATGCTCAGGTAATTTGCTCACCAGCCTCTCCTGGGTCATCCTCCTTTAGGAGAGCTGAGCTGAGGTTCCCGATATCTTCTCTGAAGAAACTCGTGTTCTCCAGACCCGAAACAGGCGACGTGTACATGCTGTTAGTCCAATCACTGTCGTCCAGATTCTACACACACAGAGCATCATTATGGAGTTGGCAATGAGTTCAACATAAATATGATTGTAAGTAATACATCATTAGGTTCAAGCAGAGTTTGACAAAACTGATACACTGAAGGTCTGGAGTATCTGAGCAAGCTAACTGGTCAGCAGCTGGCCTGTTTGGGTTAGTGACGACAGCATTTCCACCAATCACAACTTAACTACCTAAACAAAACCCACACTAATCAATATGTTTTTTCTGCTGTCTGTATTTTCACATTAAAGAAAGTTTGCGACATCACTGACACAAAGACACCATTCTTTGTGTCATGGAAAACAGTGGAAGTGCAAAGAACTCACGTTTTCATTTATTTAACAAAAATATATATACATCAATAGAGAAGTGTGTGTGTCTTACCAGACTGCTGAGTGCGTTTCTGGGCGTGTGTGTGTATCGAGGCGTTCGGCCTCCTGGGGCCAAAATGGATGAAACATCTGGAATTCTGGGAGTAACTGAGAGAAACAGATGAATGAGAAGAGAGTGGAGATTTAGTCAAATATAAATGCCTCTGATACCTGTAGAGTGAGAGTGAGTGAGTGTCTTACCCGCCTGTCTGAAGAGTGAAGCAGGTGTATTCCTGAGCAGGGGCCGGGCTGGTGTCACTGTGGAAATGACAGGGCTGCCGCTACCGGGTGATGGGACTGATAGCAACAGTCAGGAAAACAAGCAGCTTCTACTTTATCAATGAACACTGTAGCAAACAGCTCCACACAACAAAACCCCAGATAAATTAAGCACTTCCAGTCTACTTATGCCACCATACTAAACACAGATGCAGGCGGCAATCAGTCGGTTTATTGCATTAGAAAGGTGAAATAAAATAAAAAAAATCCACTTTTTTTTTAATTTAAAAAAAAAAAAAAAAAAAAAAAAAAAAAAAAAACACAACCCACGATCAAGAAAGATTGCTGATAATCGTCATCATGATACCCAGAATCTCTTGCTGGGATTTTAGGATTTGTTGCACTTGCTTCATACTACAGATCTTAACCATGACTCAATAATCACAACAATTTCTGCACCATACAATAACACACCAACGGGAGCTCATTTATAATCCAACCCATACACCATGTCCCACCTGGACTGTGTTTATGCGTTTGTGTGGAAGCTCCACCAAATGAAGCACTCCAAACCAACCAACATTGATTGAACTAGGTTATAAAGCCCTCCAATTCTGAGACTCCACCATCTAAAATGGACAAGACGGGACAAATCACAGTTTAAATCGTAGGGTTACAGGTTCCTGTTCCCATTTTAGAAAGGTGAATGTACCATAAAGCTTGCAGCTACATTTCCACCTTTCCCCTTTATTAAAAGACCCATCAGCAGCTGCTGGGTTGAGTGGGTTGGTGTAGGGGCTGGACAGGAATCAGGTTAAAGTCTTTCTGCAGCAGGATACAGGCTACTTTCTTCCTCCTCCTGCGGGCAGCAACCGTTACCTCATCGTCTCGAACCACCGGAGACGGCAGCTCACTCTGAGCCCTGAAGGACAAGATGAAGCACAAGAAAGCACCTTACCTAGAGAATTATAAACATATTAATGTATGTGCAGTTCAGAGGCTTTTACATCACTGAATTTACATCTTTTTTTCTTTCTCTGTTCTCTTTAGGGGTTGCGATATTAGATCATCTCCCTACCCATCATCCTTTCCCAAAAATTCTCCTCTCCAAGTCCACTTTTACACCATCCGTGAATCTCCAGAGACCATCCTCAACATCCTTTGTCGAATATATGCACCATCCCTCCTCTGCACATGTTCAAACCATCTCAGCCCGAGCTGTCCTTGCATCTAATCCTGTCCATCCTGGTCACTTCAGCTTGACAACCTATGTGCCACCGTCTCCAAACCATACATTTTGGCAGGTCTCACTAAGATCCTGTAAACCTGCCCTTTCGTGAAGCCATATTGCTTCTTGCTTTTTAATCACCTCACTTCTTAGCTTCAGCATCTCTTTCCCCAGAGCTTCATGGTATGGCTCATCATCTTTATCTCTCTGTAGCTGCCACAGCTCTGGACATCAACCTTGTTCTTGACATTATATGTAAATCTTTAAATTACTAGAAGCAGTCAAAAGAAGACAAAAGACAATTTAATTTTCTAATCACTTGTCAAAGGTTACTGTTAGGTTCAACACAAAAAGCCGTGGCACTTCCCGACGGTTCTCTTTAAAAAACAATTTTAGTCACTGGCTTTAACTGTGCCTAAACTAACAAGAAGCGTCACAGTTCTATGTGAACCCATGCAATGTAAATAAAACAACTACAGCAAACAATTTTGCCACGATATATATAGCCGAGAGCATATCAAAAGTTAGTACTCATAAAACAACAACATACTGCAATCTTTATAACACTTAACGTAGTTCAGTTATAACCTCGTAAATCTATCTTTACGTAATACTTCCCTAATTGCAGTAGTTCTTCCAAAATACTGGCTGCTAACAGCTCTACTAAACCACTAGTTCTTATTTTATTCACCCTAGAAAGCAGCTCTTGTTACCGACTGTCAACTGTACCAAAACCAGAGCATTTAGCCGGTTAGCATCGCCACTCACTGTGAACGGCAGCATTAGCGCTGTTAGCATTGTTAACGTTAGCTAGCAAAGTTGAAGTCCCTGAATTTAGCACACTCGCGGACTAAATAAAAGGCCAATGGTCTGTAATCACCAGACACATGCCCAACTAACCATACATAAGAGTAAAATGTGTATAACTGCTGAATAACGCTTAAAAATAATGTTTTTACCAGTCCATAGCGGTGAGTTGTCAGTTCCCGCTTCACGAGGTTTAACGGGGCTGCTTCTTCTACATCTTTTCAATTCTCAGCAGACTGCGTCTCTTAATTCACACTGCTGCCCCCACGAGTTGTAAT
>NW_024582405.1:1952331-2066032 GCF_018398535.1 Haplochromis burtoni | reverse complement strand
GGCTGCTTCTTCTACATCTTTTCAATTCTCAGCAGACTGCGTCTCTTAATTCACACTGCTGCCCCCACGAGTTGTAATTAGATTGCATCCAGCCTTGTATATGTTTCCACTGTTTTTTTGTAAACTTAAGTGTTTTATTAATCATAGAAAAAAAAATCTAAATCTGATTACGTCCAAATCTATTGAATCACTAAAAGAGAACCTGTCTGATGTAAGCTAAAAGATCTCAAAGCAACACATAATGCCACGATATAAAGAAATGAATAAGAACCAAAGTCACTGACATCTATCAGTGTAGAAAAGGTTACAAAGATATTTCCAAGTCTTTGGGACTCCAGTGAACCACAGTGACATCTATTATCCACAAAACTTGCAACAGTAGTGAAAATTCCCAGGAGTTGTCAACCAAAAACTCTTCCAAGAGCCCATCAATGACTCATCCAGGAGGTCACAAAAGCCCCTGAACAACATCTAAAGAACTGCAGACCTCACCTTCCCCAGTTAAGTTGAGAGTTTATGATTCAACAATAAGAAAATAGCTGGGCAAAAATGGCGAGTTCCAAGGAGAAAACCACTGACCAAAGACAGGCC
The DNA here is from genome assembly GCF_018398535.1 of Haplochromis burtoni. Lineage (NCBI taxonomy): Eukaryota > Metazoa > Chordata > Actinopteri > Cichliformes > Cichlidae > Haplochromis > Haplochromis burtoni. The sequence continues at coordinate 2,065,441 of NW_024582405.1, read as the reverse complement.
AAAGGCTAGTCTCATGTTAGCCAAAACACATCTTGATGATCCCAAAGTCCACAGAATATTTTGGGAAAAATATACTTTTAGAAGGTTTAAGTCCTGTTACACCTCACATAAAACTAACACCACATTTCATAAAAAGACCATCATACTAACAGTCAAACATGGTGGTAGTGTGAATGTCTGGGGCTGCTGCCCTTTAGGTTCTTTGTGTGGCCCAGTCAGTTTGGACTTAAATCAGACTGAGATGCTTTGGCACGGACTTAAACATGCTGGAAAACCCTTCATTGTGGCTGACCTAAAGCATTCTGCAAATTCTGCACCCGGCTTAGTTTCTCTATGGAGGGAGACATCTGCCACATAGACCACCTCTGCGCTCCTCTTCCCTCCGGTCCGTTAGCAGCCGCTGTTGCTTGATAGACACAAACGGTAAACGGTGTTAAACTGGGAGGAAGCAGGAACATATTCACTCACTGGGTGTTTTTTTCTTCTCCTGCTGCTAGAAGTCACGGCTGTGTTACGATCTGCGGAAGAGCAGGGAAGACATTCCTCCGGCACAGCAGCGGGGATTTGGGCACTGCAGAGGCCGGGAGAGGAGCTTCGAACGCCGGGGAAGACCGGTACCTCTCCGGGGTTTGGTTGGCGGCAGCAAGGCGAGACGGAGGAGAAGCAGGGAGGCAAATGGAAAGATGACCCGAGGTAAACTTTATTCAGTGCCTGGCAGACAGACAGAGAAGCGGATAAGTCTTTTTTTTTTATATATATATACTACGCATCGCTTTAGATGTGAGTGGAGCTGTGAACTTGAGTAGCTCTACCGGTTTCCACCTAATGGTTTTAAGTAAGACATAAAGTAAGACCGAGCATCAGGCAGGACTCCGTTATTTTAACCGTTAACCATTACAAACGGCAAAATGTTCCCTCCGGTAGTCTGAAGGCTTGGAGAGGACTTAACGATTATTATGCTATTTACGACACCGGATTACAATTTAAGGAACTTTCTTTTGTGTGCTTTCAGTGTATTGGTGTAAAAACACCAATATTAATCTCTAATATTCAGTTAGGTCCATAACTATTTGTTCACTGGGACGCCTAACGTGGCTTAGCCATTATTACCCTAAAAACACAAATAAATCTATGATAGAGAGCAGAAACTTCATAAGTCACTAAGTAAACGCACTGCTCAGCCCAGCAGCACCCAAAGGCCCAAAAGGCCACTACAGATAATAAAAACAACTTTATGACATCTAACCAAGTAAAAGACTTGGTCAAGTGTATCACAGTCAAAGTCTATAACTAAGGGATGACTTCATGAATGGAAATGGAGATGATTTACAACAAGGTGCAAATACTGGTTACTATTAATGCTTATTATTGAAGTGATTGCTTACAGAAACATGAGGATGGATTGCAAAGTGTAAAGGGTTGTACTCGCTCCTCACAATCAGACAAATGACACAAAACTGATCAGATAGCTTCAAAGTGGAAATTCATAATGACCTAAAGAAGGCTGCAAAAGTAAACTAAAATAATAATAATGTGATATTCTTCATTGGACAAGTCAGTCACCTGATCTCAAACCAATAAAACAGCCTTTCTGTGACTGAAGACTCAATAAAACAAGCAGCAGCTGACAGGAGCTGAAGTAAAGGCATGGCGGAGCATCTCAGAGTAGTAAATGCAGCATTTGGTGATCACTGACTTTCATCCAAGTACCAAAAATAATCCCTATATTTAAGTTAGTTTGCTCAGTTACGTCTGAGACTCAAAAATTGAGGTCTATGTATAAATATGATAATATATTTACCTTCATATAGTTAATTCAGTGCTTTTGTTAAACCTTTTAATGATTTTTTTTATTGTAGTTGTTGGATTCTCAAACTAGAAAAACACTTATCTTGCTTGTAGCTTGTATTGTACCATGAGCGTCTTGACTGTTTTTTTTAGTTTTAGACTTTCTAACACTCGTATCTCTCTTTGGCCAGTGTGAGCAGCTCAGCTAAGTTCAACAAAGCTCCGTCTGAGTAACTTTAACTCTGAGGCCTCCCAGATCATGGCTGCCAGCTTTTTAGCAAACAGGAGCATTGTGGCTGGCCTGCTGGTCAATCTATTCTCCTCCATCTGTATCGTCTTCATCAACAAATGGATCTACGTGCACTATGGCTTCCCCAACATGACCCTGACCCTCGTTCACTTTGTGGTCACCTGGCTGGGACTCTACTTCTGCCAGAAAATGGATGTTTTTGCTCCAAAAAGCCTTCCGATTCGCAGGATCGTGTGGCTGGCTCTGAGCTTCTGCGGGTTCGTGGTCTTTACCAACCTTTCCCTACAGAACAACTCGATAGGAACGTACCAGTTGGCTAAAGCAATGACCACTCCCGTCATCATCCTCATCCAGACCACCTACTACAAGAAGACCTTCTCCACCAAGATTAAACTTACACTGGTTAGCAAAGTCCCATCTGCTTGTTAGAGCTGTAGAAACATGCCAATCTGAATGATTCTTACAGGATACTGGGGTTTGGGTCACTTTGGGGTAAGTGAGAAACAATGTCAGCACAATCTGTTCCCCTCTCCTCAGGTACCCATAACATTAGGAGTGATATTGAACTCGTACTATGATGTGCGGTTCAACTTGCTGGGGATTGTGTTCGCGTCTCTTGGAGTTCTGGTGACGTCACTTTACCAAGTGGTGAGTAAATGTATATGCTGACAAAACACTCCACAGAGACTGAAGTAAAGTAATTAACTGTTCTCCACATTTCTCTCTCAGTGGGTGGGGGCAAAGCAACATGAGCTCCAGGTGAACTCCATGCAGCTTTTATACTATCAGGTGAGACCCAGCCTCAAACCAAGTAAAAGATCACTGAATACTCAGTATCTAGAGTTAGATAATCTAATCAGTTTTCCTATGTAATACTGCTTATTATGCGATGGGGGTAGAACTGGACTGCTTACTTTGCTTGCCTTGAGTTGTTGGTCATTATTTATTATTGTTTTGTCTGTGGATTTTATTAGATGTTAGAATTGATTTGGAACTCTATTTTGGAATTTGCAACAAGACTTTTGTACTTGTTGATTTTATTTATTTATTTTGACCAGAGACTTGATTTTAGATTTATTTCCTTTTATTGGGGCCTGAGGTTTGTAGCTTTAGTTGGAGACTCGCTGGCTTGTCTCGACTTGGAACCAGACTGAAGATGCAAGGCTTTGGACTTTGTTCCCTTTCATTTGGGATTTGGCCTAAGACTTTCAGATTTAGTCCCAGGACTTCTTTGCATTTCTTTTGGAACTGGAGTTGGAAATTAGACTTTTAATATTTGTTTACTTGCTAATGTTTTATTTTGGACTTGTTTCCCTTTTCTTGAAACTTGTAATGCTAATGATTTATTACAGGACTTGTTGATGAACAACTGGGCTTTTGATTTTGGACAGCAAACTGGATAGGGACTTTAGACCCTGGGCTTAATTTTTGTACTATTATTCATTTCATTTGGATTATTTCCTAGGTTTTAATAAGTATATTTCTAGGAATGTTTGGCCTTACATTAAAACTGGAATTGGGACTTGTTATTCTTTTCTTGGGATTCTTAGAGACTTAAAATTTTCATTTTTGATTTGCAGGTTGCTCAATTGTGTCTTGATTTGGATTCATGATATTTTCTTGGACCCGCTGGTACAGAATTATGTGGGACTTGTTACGAGTTGTCATCTAGAGTTATGTTGGTACTTTTTGATACTTTCAGATGATTTGGGGCTTTGACGTTGGCCTATGGCTCGTCCTGTAACTTGCTGATATAAATTATTCAGGGCCTGTTACCGTCATATAGGGCTTCTTCATAATGACTTGCAAATTGCCTTGAGATCTGCTGATGTTTGGTTTGGAGCTTGTTTGTACCATTCAGTTCCAAATGATGGTATTGGAATTGGACTTGGAATTAAAAAGTACTTTGTCCACTAAATCTTTAGTACCACGTATTTAACATAGTTTTCAAGGTTTTTGTTTAAAAAAAAAAAGACAACTTTAAAATTAATTATTTAAAATGTATTAATTAAAAGATTGTTTGACGATTGTCACCTCACCAGCACAGTGTAGACTAGAGCAGTAAAATCAAACATTAATCAGCTTCAGTGTCTATTAAGCAATGTGTCTTAAAGACACATTACAGGTCAGAGACAGATTAGCTGAGAGCTTTGGAGTAATAGTAGGATGTTATTTATATTTTATACTTGATATAATGCAATGGCTGTAGATTTTTACTGCACAGACTGTCCTTTTAGGCTCCTCTGTCGTCAGCCTTCCTGCTCTGCATCGTTCCACTGTTTGAGCCGCTGACTGGATCCGGAGGAATATTTGGACCCTGGTCTTTGCCTGCTCTGGTCAGACTCAACATGACACACACACTAACACACCATTTAAAAAGACGCACACAACTGCAGCTACATGATCTGCAATTGGATCTAATGTCTGGGACTTTCCAAGTAATAGTCTGCCACATTTTATCAAAGACATTAAAAGCGGGGCATTTATTCTGCCTGTCTGTTCTGCTGATAGTCACATTGGTCAGTTGGTTATTAAATACTGCTATATGTATTAATAGATAGAAGTGTTTAATTTAATACATTGACTCATGTTCCAAGTCTTAGTTTGAGATTTGGAGCAGCTGGTAACAGTGTTTTCCTTTTCTTCTGGCTGCTTTCTTCTTCCTTCTAGATGACTGTGCTGTTCTCGGGCGTGGTGGCTTTCCTGGTCAACCTATCCATCTACTGGATCATTGGAAACACCTCACCTGTTACGTATCCTCAAACACTTGTGGGCCAGAAGAGGTCTTGCAATGTCAGTGGTTGCTTCAGTTTGTCAGTGGTTGCTTCAGTTTGTCTTGGATCTCGTTGGAGTTTACTTTAATAAATAAGTAAACTAAAGTAATTTGTGCAAATATGAGGCTTTCTTTGGACTTCTTGTGTTCCTGATCTCCTTCAGGGGAGACATTGGTTTTCTCTGGCAGCTTTGGGAGCTACATATGTATCAAACTTTCTAGTCTTATTGAAAGGGTTGCAGAACTTCTTAAAATGGTGTTTAAGAAGTTCTTTACAGTGAACCTGTTTATGTCTTGGAAAGATTTAAAACCTCCTTGAGTCAGTTTTCGTGTTTCAGCGTCTTGAAGTCTTTGTGAGGAGCTTTTTAGGGATTCAAGAACTCCAAACCAAACACCTCTTTAAGGGTTGAGAACTTTTATTAAAGGTTTCATGTCTTCTTGATCATTTCGCTGTTTTTCTTAGGTTTTGAGGACTCACCCAGGTTTTTGGAACTTTTTTTTTTTTAAGAATTTTTTAAGGCGGGTTTAGGTTTCTGGTTTTATTGGGATTTTGTGAGGAGCTGTCTAACCTAATGCTCATCTAAATCAAAAGTAGGCAGTTGATGTAGTTCAGGCATCTAACTAGTGTTTTTAAGGCATGTTGAACATGTTATCCTTCCAGAAAGTCACAAAAGAGAGAAAGGCCTGTACATTTCTCCATTGATTGCTTTCCTTACACCTCTGACCCAGATAAGTGGTAAAAAAAAAATGCAAATTGCAATTAAACATCTGGAAGAGGTCTTCAGAGACTTCTGGAAGAGTTGTGGTCTTTTCAGAATAGTGCTGAGGGGTTTGCCTCAAGGTCCTTCTGGTACAAATATTTCAGATGACATTCATAAATGTTGTTATCCTGATTCTAGTTCACAGCTATAACATGTTTGGTCATTTTAAATTCTGCATCACACTGGTTGGTGGATACCTGCTCTTCCATGACCCACTCTCACTCAACCAGGTGAGTCTTCCTGTGCTGCTCTGATGAGTCAAACCAGGCAGTTTTCAGTTTCCAAACCTTCTACTCTCCTCCCGTCTCTCACTCAGGCGTTGGGGATCCTCTGTACTCTGGCAGGTATCCTGTCCTACACTCACTTCAAGCTGATGGAGCAGGAAGAAGGGAAGAGCCGGCTGGCTCAAAGACCCTAGGGCATCTTTACATGTTGGTCTGCTGCACAGACTCCTGCTATTGGCCATCCACAGTGAGACCGGCTGGAGATACCTCTTTAGATATTTTTACCATTTTTATTACAGGTATTTTTTTAGAAGAGAAGGGATTTCATCGTGGATCGTGTCAGATTTAAACGTATATGGCATGTTAACACTGCTGTTCGTACTACTTCCACTGAGCTTCAGCAGCACTGATCCAAAGTCTTAAAGAAACCTGAAACTCATCACAAAGGCAGCTCCTCAAGTGTTAAATCACTCTCATCACGCAGCTTTAACACAGATGGATGGAGGTGTGGTTTAAACCAACCAATCAAAAGAAGGCTGCAGTTGAGCTCTGTGAAAGATCCTTCAGGACACCAAACCTTCATCTACTGCTGGAGGCTGAAAAAAAATTGCAATTACAGTAATATTAGAAAAATTGCATCATCATCTGCTGTTTTTCTGATTTTTGGTACTCACATTAGCTGTAGAGTTGAAGGACTTCGACATTTATGATAGTCCAGACATGAAGGCAGAAGACATTGATGGGAATCCATCAGCAATCTGCATGGACATGTTTAAACAAGTTTACATAGTGAATACTTCTGTCAGGTCCCACCTGTTATCCATCAACCACTGGAAGAAACCAATTTGATTTGAAGTGAAATTTGAAGGATTTTACTTATTAAATCATCTCAGTGACTTACAGATCATGAACACAGAAACTCAGACACTGTTGGGGCTACAGCAGTTTTCCAAAGAAGAAGTCAGTGGCAGAAGCTTTTCTGTTATCAGCCTCTCTGTATAAGTGATTTCCATAGACTGATGAAAATTAATTTGATTGCAAGTCAAATACCAGTAACTTACAGGTGGTATGAAGTGATAAATGAGGTTCAATATTCAATAATCAGTTACTAAATAACTTCTCCATAAACTTCTAAAATTTTTGGAAGACTTTATAATCAGGCAGAAATGGGTCAAATTGAACTGGTTTATAAAATGATGGTTTCTTCCATTTCTGAGTCTCTGGCTCCTGTTACTGAGCTGAAAAGTGACTCGTTGCAGTTCTGCAGGACTGAGTTTGCTGTGTAAAATTTTTGTGGATTTTGCAAACGTTATTTGTTTGGCCCTTCAAATCAGACACTGCCCTGAATGATTCATTAATCTGTTGGGGGGTTTTGTTGTTGTTTAGAGTCTGCGATAGGTCTGGTTTTATTTCAGATTTAGCCACATTCATTGCTGATGTAACTTTTTAAAATTAGTATTTTTTTGATAAAATTTTCTTAGCTTGTGTAGCTGTTATTTAGAGACATATTGCATTGTTTGGGTTTTTTTTTTCCTGATCCTTTGTCTTGACCCTGTTGATGGTACAGGTGGGATTTTGGGGACGTGGCTCAGCGAAGCATGACGATCTGCTATTGTGGATTACATATCTGGAGAAATATTCAGTTGCTCAAAGAACTGTTGAAATAAAACTTTAATCTTCTGCATCTACAGTGATTTCTTCTTCATGACACTTTGTGATGTACAGCAGCTTCTGAACATGTAGTCCTCAATCTGACATCCTCGTGCTGAGCATGCTCAGTAGAGCTTTTTTGTTTATATTTCACTGTATTAAGCAAATTCAGCCTGCTGAATAAAAACAAATTTAGTGGCAGTTTGCATTGTTTGAGGGTACACAAGTATCTAGATGTGGTGCTCCTGAAAAAAAAAACACCATCCGTTAGTCTTTATGATCTTGTTTACTTGCTATCATAAATATGCTTTTAAAATGACTTCTTTTATTAAACGTGGCCAAAGTCTGAGCTAAAACTTCTGACATGCAGTCTTATCTACTCTTCACTTTGTATTAAGCAAGAAGGAATGTTGCATAAACAGACATCTTGTGCACAGAAGCTCTACGCACCTGCTGTTCAAACCTGTGTATTGGAGGCAGCCAATGAGAAGAGAGTTGGTTTAAAGGGTGAGGATGAACTGAGTTTGAGCTTTACAGCAGTAGCTTTGCATGACTGTAAAATATGGAGTTGGAAGTTAGCAGAATGGTTTAAACACCCTCTTTAGGAAGGGCAGCATTTTCATCATTAATCGTCCAGACATGACATCGTAAAAAAGCACACGGTTGTCATCTGTAATAAGCATGTTATAATATAACCACACCTAAGTGGAGTTCTCCAGTGAATGGCTTCGCTGTGGAGCGTCCCTGGGTTTCCCCTCACATGCATGTGTGCCTCGTTCATACCGTGCCAATAAAGCTGCAATTGTAACATACACACACACACACACAGCAAGGCTGTGCCAGGAGGGAATTTCAGATGAATGAACAAGTGGAAAGAGTGTGTTTAAATAAATCTCTACTCTCTGAGGAATGAGCAAAACCCGAGAGCTGTTATTAAACTGCATACTGCGGGCATCCTGCTGCTACCACTGTGGGTATGTATAGATGGTATTCAGAAGTGTTATTTTTGGGAAGAGAGGACTAAAATGCAGGCTCTGGGAGGCCGAATAAAAATAAAAGGAAAAGTTAGCTTTAAAAGCTGATGAAATACATACTGCTAAAATCACAAGAGGAATCAGAGACTTGTGAAAAGCACAATGAGAGAAAGTGGAAAAGAGGGAAAGGCAGAACTAGAGCCACAGCTGAATAGTTCATTTCTCTTGGGAAAGTTTCTAACTGAGTGAAGTGTCCCTAAAGCGCAGCCACAATAAGAGCTGTCTGAATTCTGTGAATACTTGGGAAAAGTACTTCAGCCTTGTTGTCTGTCTTGTTGTATCTGCCACCGTCTTCTAAACCATACATCCATTCTCTTCTGCTTATCCGGTTGAGGGTTGCTACCATAGGACGGGAGTCAGTCTGTCTCAGTGCTAACCACTCCACCCTGTCTTCTTCCCTCTTTCGTGCACTGTCGGTTGCTTTGGATGGTTGACCTCAAGTATTTAAACTCATCCACCTTCGCTGCCTCTACTTCTTGCTCAACTTTCCACCTGTCTTCCTCTCATTCACACACATGTACACAAACGCACCTTCATCTTTTGGTAGTCTGTCTACACACCTGCATCAACAACATGCAATGTCACATTATTAAGGAGGCTTTTGTAAGTGGAGCTCCTCTGAAGGTGGAAGTGGATCCTCTGAAGTCCTTATGAATTTCCCTTTGCATCTTTCCTTGAATTCATAATTTCTTCCATTACGATCAACATAAACTGATTAAGAAAAGGGGGTAGTAGGTCAAAATATATGCAGAGGGCAGATTGGTAAAGAAGACACAGATGTGAACAGCTAAACCTGGATAGACCAAATATAGGGGAAAAGAAAAAAGGCATGAAGTAAAAAACCATTTAAGAGATTTAAGAAGTAACTGAAAGGCAAATAACTGACACCGGTAAAGAAGAAAGTCCATAATAACACCTCTACTTGCTTGTTGAAAACCTGCAGTACCCATGTTGAGTCATATCAGGGCATTAAACAGCCATTATCAACTGTAACCTCTTCCCAATGTATTCTTGGATGTTCGTTGTCTCATCCTGGACTGTGGTGCTGACACTCACCAGTCCCCGGCCCCCTTCCTTCTGCTTAGCGTACAGCCTCAGGGTGCTGGACTTGGGGTGAAACCCTCCATGCATGGTAAGGAGCTTTCTTGTCTTTATGTCAGTGGCTTCTATCTCCTCCTTTGGCCAGCCTATTACCCCAGCAGGGTACCTGATCACGGGCAGGGCGTACGTGTTGATGGCCCGGATCTTGTTCTTACCATTCAGCTGACTCCTCAGGACTTGCCTGACCCTCTGCAGGTACTTGGTGGTTGCAGCTTTTCTAGCGGCCTCTTCATGGTTCCCATTCGCCTGCGGGATCCCCAGGTACTTGTAACTGTCCTCTATGTCTGCAATGTTGCCTTCTGGTAGTTCAATCCCCTCAGTTCTGACTCTGGTGTACCTCCTCAAGCGGCTGGCCAAGGCTGTGAGTCTTTGCTTGGCAGTTTCCAAGGCCTCAGGTATGGACAGCTTGCTGTATTTCTTATGCACCTTCTTTGTCGCACCTTTCTGCAACTCCGTTAGTTGGCTAACCTCCCTCCGTGCTACTTTGATCTTGCCCTCTAGCCTCCTTCTCCATGGAGGGTACTGCCCCTTGTGGCTGTTCAACTTGTAGCCAAGCATCTCACTGATCACTGCTGCCGTATTGTAGATCAGCTTGTTAGTGTCGGTAATCGTGGTTGTAGGTATCGTCCGTAGTGCTGCATTAAACATCATCTAGCACGTAATACTTGGTAACCGGCTACGGGGGATCCAGGTTACATACATACATACATATATATGTATTTATATATGGCTGTATCCCAATTCAGGGTCTGCAGCCTTAAAGGCCGCATTTTAAGGCCGATTACGTCACCGACGCGACGAAGGCTGTCCCAATTCGAAGGCTGCTCGAAATGCGGCCCTCAAATGCGTCCTTCATTTCCCTGAATTTTAAGGACGTGGCGGTGTAGACTTAGTGGGCCAACATATCCCAGAATGCATAGCGCGGCGGTGGGTGTGGATAATTTTGCCGAAAAAAACGGCGGACGAGGGGCGCGAAGAGTAAACTTTAAGTAAGTACTGAATATTATGTCACTTATTTATGTGCAAATGTTTAATAACGAAGAACATTAAACATTACTGTTGGCCACATGTCGGCAAAGTTATGTGACATTAGTGACGTTTGTACTAACTTGGTTTTAAAGCCTTTACTTTAAAATATACACCGTTCAATAGCTGACCTTAATCTTACAGAGAATGCTCATGTAGAAACAAACAAACTAATGAACAAAAGATTTTCTCCTTCAGAAAATATAAAGATGGGGTCACATAACTTAACAGATTATTAACTTACTAAATCAAAATCTTCCACAAAGGAAACAAAAAAAAGCAGCCTTTTTCTCTTTAACTAAGGTCAAAGATTTAACCAACAGGTTTAAGTCGTTTTTCCAGTAAGCTAGTGTTGGTTTAGTCTTAAAAAAACGACATTTATGTATAAATTGCTTGCACAAGATTAATAACACATTAACACCATAATTAGCTTTCTTTTCTTTCAAAAACACTCCAAACATTATCATATTTAAGGTAAATGGGGTCATTTGAATCCCACTGGAATAAAGCCAGGTATGAAAATCCAACCAAAATATTTGTATAAAATTGCACAAAAAGAATAGATGGTCCAAATCCTCCTCTTCTGTTTCACAAAATACACAATTACCAGTTTCTATTTTGAATCTATCACCAAGGAGTCTATTTGTCGGGTAAATTTTATTCAAGATTTTAAATTGGACTTCTTTCCCTTTAGGAGGGATAGGGAAGGTGATATAATCAGTTCTTATTCTTTCAATTTCTTCCCTTTGGAAATCTTTTAATATGTAATTACGTCTAAGTAAATTTGGAGAATAAAGACTCCTTAATGAAGATCTAAGAAACTTATTGTTGCATTTAACATCACAAAATCGAATACCATCTATATATAATTGCCTTAACTTGGGGGAGATGTCAGAATATATTATATCATTTACAACTATGTTTTTAAGTGACAATGGAATGGATTTTATAACCCGATTAAATTTACTTTTAGAACATTGGATATTAAACTTTTGGCAAAAATCTTGATGTCCTAGAACATGTCCTTCCTCATCTACAAAATGGGCAATTGCCCAAACACCTTTTGATAACCAATCTTGAATAAAAATAGATTTTCTGTTCATCAGTATATATCTATTGTTCCAAATTGGGCTATTATGTGGAGTGAAATTATGTTTAAATAACATTTTCCAATAAAGAAGGACCTGTTTATGGAATTCAGAGAGTTTAACAGGTAGCTTAGTAATTTCAAAGTCACATTTTAGGAGAAAATCGATACCCCCCAGTGTGTTAAAGACCTTACTTGGTATAAAAAACCAAATGGAGTGTGGATTATTTAGGAAGGATTTTAACCATTTAAGTTTCAAAACACCATTCATTATATCAAAATCAATTGCGTTTCCACTGCCTTCAATGTATGGTTTAACCAAATCATCTTTAGATATATAATGGCACTTATTTCTCCAAATAAAATTAAAATTCATGCTATTAATTATTTTAATAACTTTATTTGATATTGATAAAGAGTAAGCTGGATATATAAATCTAGATAAACTATCCATTTTGGTTAATAATATTCTTCCAAAAATTGTGATGTCTCTTTGTAACCACTTATTTAAGATTGTCCTATGGACCGTTAAGGCTGCGTACTTTAAGGCTGCAGACCCTGAATTGGAATACAGCCATTGTCTGACCTGTTAGCAGTCTGGAATGCTGGCTGTTGGGGAGACAATAATTTTAATATATAATACAATATTATTCACTTCTTTGAAGATTAAATTGTTAAGGTAATCGTTTAGAAAGCCCAGAATAAAAATGCTCTCATGTATCGGAGAAAATGTAAGGTAACTTATATATTTTTAATCAGGCATAATTTGGAACTCCAAAACGAGAGGGTCCTGATGCTGTTCACCCGGAAACCAGCACGGATGAACCGATGTTTGTTTTGCTACGGCTAACAAGTAACCCTGCTCATCTTTACATATTATTTAGAAGAAACTAGGCTTCTCTAAACAGGGAGTGCTTGCTGTATGTTTGTAAATTTGCGTTGTAATTACTGTCTGTCAGTTTTGCGCTGTCTAAGCGTTTGTTTGTGGCTGTTTTCGCTAAGTCCATTTGAGCTAAACTCGCTAGCCGTGCTAACGCTAGCTCTTTTTTGTTATAAATTTGTTTGTTCGTTTAAAAACGTCGCAGCGTCTGCTGGGCGCTGTGAACGCGGCTTTCTCCTTGTCTTTTAAAGTGAAGCTTCTGCTAAGCTGTTCACACGGAGGAGGCTGACGCAGGTGTAGCGGAGGTTTGGCGGATAACAGGCGGAGTCTGCGTGGGCGACTGTCACGCTGACTTTAACATTACAAGTTCAACCCCAAAAGGTTGATTCTGTTGAACGTAGCGTTTACAGTGGAACAGCATTACACGTTTAATGTTAATCTCTTCTTTTTAAAAACGTGCACGAACCAAACGGCGTTTACACGCGCGGACAGGTGTCAGCTTTAAGGAGCTTCTCGCTTGATTTACCTGCTCACCTGCAGGGCCCGTTCAGCCGTGTTTACGTGGAGTTTCTGTCTCAATGTTTGATTAAACTGAATTATTTTTTTAATTTTAGGCCCTTATGACATCTCATCACGATGACCCTTCCTCCATTTTGTGTCTGGAGACTTTAGACGTGACTTTTAGATTATATCAATCCTGAATTTGTTTTAACGTGTCAGGTAAACAGGAAATCGTTGGGCTTATCTGTGCGGTTCACACACAGCAGTACAACGATAGTCTGTGTGCATGTTTAATTTTAGTTATTTTTGATTTGTTTCAAAACATCTTCAAAATGAATTGATATAGATGTATCTGTCTGCCCCTTAAATTTTTGTAAATATGTTCTTATGTCTTTTCATGGGCCAACGTTGAAGAAATGACACTTTGATACAATATAAAGAAGTGAGTGTACAGCTTGTACAACAGCGTAAATTTGCTGTCATCTCTAAATAACTCAACCCACACCCATTATTGCCTAAACCGCTGCCAACAAAAGTGAGTAAATGCCTAAATGAAACTGGCCCAATTGATTTATTTATTTTTTTGAATGTTCCGTTGAGCACTGTAACAATCAGAATTATTGTCTGAAGGCCAAAAGAAATGCCCAAAGGATTTATTTTTCCAAGTGGTCCACTTGATTATTATTTATTTATTTTATTTAAATTGTTATTTTTAACTTTTAAGTTTTTACAAACAGAACAGACATGACTTTTCATGTTGTCCCATGGAAAAATATAATAAAATCTTTACAAAAATGTGAGGGGTGTACTTGTGAGATACTGTACATCGTTTCCTCACTTAGTTCACTGCTATTGAGTGTACCTGCAGCCCCACCCACAGGGAGAGTCCAGAGGGGTGTACTCTGAAGTGAGATGAATGGTTTAGTGAGCTGTCTTGAGATTCAAATCAGAGGTTTCAGTGTCTCTCTTTTTAGTTGGCTAAATCACCATGGTAACTGATCCTGAACACATCATTGTGTTGGGAGCAGGTTATTTTCAGAGTTTCAATTTAAAATGCAGGTGCCATATTTTCATGTATTCTCTTATTTACAGTATGTTATAAGTGCACTATTATCTGCAGATAGATGTTATATGTGCAGCTTATTACCTCAGTAACATCAGGAATGAAACTCAGCTGCAAAGTACAGCACTGTATGTCACAGTGTCAGTGGAATGTGCATGTAAAAAAAAATTAAAAGTATAAATGTTTTTATACTTGACTGTATTATTCAGTGTAAATGTAACTTGGACCCATATAAGCTGAGTTTGTTTGATCGTAAATGGTTGGTTTGTTGATTTGAGGATTTTGGACAACAAGTTCCGTACCCTCCTGAGGGTTTTTTCTTAAATTGGATGGTCGAATAGAATCAAAGGAAATCAGAATATTTAATAACAAAGCTGATAATTAATATTTTAATTTTAATAAGAGGCTGATGGAAATATTTTCAAAAAAGCACAGATTGTTGTATGATTCTTTAACTTATACAGCAGCATCTATTGCCATTAAGCTTTTCTCGTTGTCCTTCCTCAGTATGCCTGCTGAACGCAAGCGCTCAGTAAACATGGATGAGAAAGATGTTTGCACCTTCAGCAACAAGGAAAAGGAGAAGGACAGGGAGGCTGAGAGGAGGCCGGCATCTGCTCGGGACAAGGCCAAAGACGAGGCCAAAATGAGCGGCAAAAAAGACGGCGGCAAGGAGGAGAAGAGGAAGCGGCTGGAGGAAGAAAAGAAAAAGAAGGAGGAGAAGGAGCGGAAGAAGAAAGAGGAGGAAAAACTGAAGGCAGAGGAGGAGCAGAAGAAGAAGGAAGAGGAAGAGAAAAGGCAGCAAGAGGAGCAGGAGAGGAAGCTTAAAGAGGAGGAAGCCAAAAGACAACGTGAGGAGGAGGCTGCCCTCCTCAAGTAAGTCATCTTGATTGTTAAATTCTGAGTTAATAGCGATTTTAGCAATGTTTAAAATGCCATTTAGATCAATTCTACCGCTTACTTAATCTTAGCCACATAAGAGCTGATAAAATGGCGGTTTGACCTACATCTTTATCCCAAGATGAATCTCTGTAGTTTTTCTAATTTAGCATTAATAAATTTGAAGATAAATGTCAATTAAGAACATTTTGAATCCAAAGATGATCTTTAATGGGGTCCTAATGTACTAGAAATACAAAGCCTCTCCACATCAGTGCTTCATCTGCTTGTGTACAGTTTAATCTGTTGGGTTTAAAAGCTGTAAATTTGCATGTAATAAATGAACTACACAAAATTTCTAGATTCCCTAAAATGGCCGTAGTTGAGTTCAAATGCAAGCTGATCAGGTGAGTTTATTTGAATATCTCCATGTGGCCTTTGTGTAAAATACTTAATACAGTAACATGTAAAAAATGTGATAAAGCTCAGCCACTTAAACCTTAAGTTAAAAGTTTGTCATACACTGTGTGCAGATGAAAGTTTTCTTTTGTGTCTCCTACTTTTAAAAACCTGATACAAGAACATGTGTTTTTATGTTTTAAAAGCATGTTGATGTCAGCATGACCTTCATTTAAGAAATAAACATAAGAGGAAGTGATGTGTCCGCTGGTCCAGCGTGTATATGTTTGACTTGACCTTTCGTAGAGCCAGAGTTGATCACCACCATCCATCTCAACCCCTGATGTTAGTCTTAGGGCCACTGTAACACCCGAAACAACTGCACTGGTTTTACTATCTTGCTTTAATCACGCCTCTTTCTGCGGGTCACCCCATCTCTGCAGGGAGAAGGAGGAGGGGCATCAGCTGTACCAGGAGGCATGGGAGCGCCATCAGTGTAGGAAGGAACTGCGCAGCAAGAACCAGAATGCCCAGGAGGGTCGTCCTGAAGAGGCCTTCTTTAGCCGCCTGGACTCGAGCCTTAAAAAGAACACCGCCTTCGTGAAGAAGCTGCGCACGCTGACCGAGCAGCAGCGAGACTCACTCTCCAACGACTTTGCCTCACTCAACCTCAGCAAGTACATCGGTGAGGCTGTGAGCTCCGTTGTGGAAGCGAAGCTGAAGATCTCAGATGTCGGCTGCGCGGTCCATCTGTGCTCGCTCTTCCACCAGAGGTACGCCGAGTTTGCCCCGTTGCTCTTGCAGGCCTGGAAGAAGCACTTTGAAGCCAGGAAGGAGGAAAAGGCACCCAACGTAAGCAAGCTGCGCACAGACCTCCGCTTCATCGCCGAGCTCACCATCGTCGGTCTCTTCACGGACAAAGAGGGTCTCTCGCTCATTTACGAGCAGCTGAAAAACATAATTGGGGCTGACCGCGAGACGCACACCCATGTTTCCGTGGTGATCAGCTTCTGTAAGCACTGTGGGGACGACATTGCTGGGCTGGTGCCCCGCAAGGTGAAACTGGCGGCCGAGAAGTTTGGCTTGGCTTTCCCTCCCAGCGAGATCATCAGCAGTGAGAAGCAGCAGCCCTTCCAGAATCTTCTGCGGGAATACTTCACATCTCTCACCAAACACCTGAAGAAGGACCACCGGGAGCTGCAGAACATTGAGAGACAGAACAGGTGAGGTTCAGCTGTTACGGGAAACCACTGCGTGATTGTTTGAGCATACCTAACTTTTTGTCCTCTTCAGGCGGATCCTGCATTCCAAAGGAGAGTTGAGCGAGGACCGACACAAGCAGTACGAGGAATTTGCCACTTCCTACCAGAAGCTGCTGGCCAACACTCAGTCTCTGGCTGATCTGCTGGATGAAAACATGCCCGAGCTGCCTCAGGACAAGACTGTGCAGGAGGGTGTGTGGCCTCACATTTTTTTTTCTTCCTCATATTATACCCTGTCAATTTTTTGTTAATATCTGATATTATCATGGCTCTGCTGTCACAGAGCACGGCCCCGGGATCGACATCTTCACCCCCGGGAAGCCTGGAGAGTATGACTTGGAAGGAGGGATCTGGGAAGACGAAGACGCTCGTAACTTCTATGAGAACTTGGTGGACTTGAAGGCATTTGTGCCCGCCATCCTCTTTAAGGACAACGAGAAGAGCAGTCAGGGCAAAGAGAAGGAGGATGCCAAAGGTATGTTATAAAACACCCATGCTTACAAAAAAGGAAGAGATTTGTGTACTTTGTTTTGACCGTGCTGCTGTTGGGTTCAGATGGCAGAGAGGGGAAGGATGCGGGCAGCACAACAGAGGAGCTGGAGCTGGAGCTCGAGGCTCTGGACATCACAGATGAACCTCTTGAACTAGAGGGACCAGACGAGGTGGAAAATGAAGAGCTGGCCAAAAAACTGCTCGATGAACAAGGTAAACAGGACTTTCCAGAAAACAGCTACTGTACTACTTCTATGATGATGTGTTACTGCATGCTCATTGGCTGACAGTGTTTAATCACAAGTTAGCCAATGAAAATACACCGGTTTGTCCTTTAATCTGATTGGACTATAATTTACTAAATGAACAATAGGACTTAAAACTAGTCCATAAACTCATCAGGAAAATGGTTACTGAGGTCAAAGATCAGAGGAGCCAAAGGCTGCTTCATCATAAACGTCTATACAATGGCTGTATCCCAATACAGCCTTAAAGTACGCAGCCTTAACGGTCCACAAGGGCCGCGTACTTAAAGACCGCTCAGGCCGGAAGTGTGAGGCTTGTGAAATGGGACGGTCTAGCCTCCGTTGCGCTGCCCAGGTTGCCTAGCAACCATGATACTAACAGCTGGAAACGTTACGTACAGCTTTGTTTGACAGAAATGCAGGAGAATATCTTTTGTTCATTAGTTTGTTTGTTTCTACATGAGCTTTGATCATTCTCTGTAAGATTAAGGTCAGCTATTGAACGGTGTATATTTTAAAGTAAAGGCTTTAAAATCAAGTTAGTACAAACGTCACTAATGTCACATAACTTTGCCGACATGTGTCCAACAGTAATGTTTTAATGTTCTTCGTTATTAAACATTTGCACATAAATAAGTGACATAATATTCAGTACTTACTTAAAGTTTACTCTTCAAGCGCCCCTCGTCCGCCGTTTTTTTCGGCAAAATTATCCACACCCACCGCCGCGCTATGCATTCTGGGATATGTTGGGCCACTAAGTCTACACCGCCACGTCCTTAAAATTCAGGGAAATGAAGGACGCATTTGAGGGCCGCATTTCGAGCAGCCTTCGAATTGGGACAGCCTTCGTCGCGTTGCTGTGACGTAATCGGCCTTAAAATGCGGCCTTTAAGGCTGCAGACCCTGAATTGGGATACAGCCAGCTTCTTTAACAGCTCGCAGAAGCGCTCTCTGCTGGCCTTTAGAAGAAATGCAGGCTTAAGTCACTCAAGTATTGGCTTTGTTTTTTTGTAGACCACTAGATGGCACCTACTCCATCTTTTATGCAGTCTGTGAGATTTACTGGGTCTTCTGCGAGTAGGTTCTACAGCTTGGAATGTATGAATTTACCTAATGCTTGGGTCAGAAGTGTAACAGTGGACAGAGAGGTGGTTTGGACATGTGCAGAGGAGGGTTGGTGGATATATCAGATAAAGGATGATGAAGATGGAGCTGCAGAGGACAAGAAGGAAAAGAAGATTAGAGAGGAAGGATGGATGTAGTGAAGGAGGACGTACAAGGGTTGGTGTGACAGGAGGATGACGGCAACAGGATGAGATGGGGGCAGTTGATTCACAGAAGCAGCGCTGACTTACAGTTGATTTTGTAATATCTAGGAGGTAAGAAATCTTATGAACTGACTAGTTGCAGTAGTGGCATCCTCTTTTTTTTTTTGTTTCACAAAAAGGAAGACTGCATGGATATAGGACTAAAAATATATTAATTCAGAGATTAAGAGATGTGGCCTAATACTTTGAGTTTTTAAAATGGTGCAGAAATCCTTGTACAGACAAAACTATGAACAATAAGTGGAACATACACATTGCATTGGTTTCATTTGAACTGCATACAAAGTGAACATTTGTTTGTGTCTGTGCAGAACAAGAGGACGAGGAAGCTAACACGGGGTCTCACCTGAAGCTAATCGTGGATGCTTTCATCCAGCAGCTTCCCAACTGTGTCAACAGAGACCTCATAGACAAGGTGAGGACAGACACACTGATCCAAGGAAAACAATGAGCTTCCAGATGTTGGATAGTTTGTAAAGGTTTATGATCTCTGGTGATTCCTACAGGCTGCCATGGACTTCTGCATGAACATGAACACCAAGTCTAACAGGAGGAAGCTTGTCCGTGCTCTCTTCACTGTCCCCAGACAGAGGTAGGTTTCATCTGTTTTGGCATTTACCTTTAATCACCACAAGGGGGTGCTATCATCATGACTGATTGTGTGATTGTGAGCGGTGCACTGAGTCATTCTCCTCTTGCAGGTTGGATCTCCTGCCCTTCTACTCTCGTCTGGTGGCGACGCTGCATCCATGCATGTCAGACGTGGCGGAGGACCTGTGCTCCATGCTGAAGGGAGACTTCAGGTTTCATGTAGGTTCTCTGCTCACTTACATCAGGTTTTAAATAGATTTGTCATACTTTGCTTTTTTCCATCATGTTTGCATTAAAAACACTTGCCAACATTATGAATCGAATCTGTGTTTCTAGATTCGGAAGAAGGATCAGATCAACATCGAGACCAAGAATAAAACCGTCAGATTTATCGGCGAGTTGGCCAAGTTCAAGATGTTCTCAAAGACAGACACACTTCAGTGTCTCAAGGTGGGTGAAAGAAGCCACTGTCTGAGTCACATCAGGCTGTTTGTCTTTAAATCCCTGTACAAGAAAACAAACAGTTTTAGCAACATCTCTGCTCATCCAATCAGATCACAAACAAAATGCCACATTAAGATGAAGATGTGAAAAACTAAACTTACTTACCTTCATCCTCACTGTGATAACAAGTACGAAATGCTTCCAGAGCTCACTCTGCTGTGTGCATGCATCAGAATTACAACACAGCCGGCGAGACGACATCCAGCTTAGCTGTTATAGATTTCTGTCCATGTCTCCTCCTCCTCCAGATGCTGCTGTCTGATTTTACGCACCATCACATAGAGATGGCCTGCACACTGCTGGAGACCTGCGGCCGCTTCCTCTTCAGATCCCCCGACTCTCACCTGCGCACCAGTGTCCTGCTGGTCAGTACTGGTCCTCTTCGCTGGGCTTCTGTTCACTTTGAAGCAGATAACTAGAATGTGATATAGAAAAGGACAAAAACAGAGAAAATATTTGAATATAAAGATAAATGAGTGGTTTTTAGCCCGACTTTTGTCCCATGTGTGCTCCAGGAACAAATGATGCGCAAAAAGCAGGCCCAGCACCTTGATGCCCGCTACGTAACCATGGTGGAGAACGCCTACTACTACTGCAACCCGCCGCCCATGGAGAAGACTGTGAAGAAGAAGAGGCCGCCGCTGCAGGAGTACATCTGCAAACTGCTCTACAAGGACCTGTCCAAGGTCACCACAGAGAAGGTGTTGAGGCAGATGCGCAAGCTGCCATGGCAGGACCCCGAGGTGAAGAGCTACCTGATCTGCTGCATGGTCAACATCTGGAACGTGAAGTACAACAGCATCCACTGTGTGGCCAACCTGCTGGCTGGCCTGGTGGCCTACCAGGAGGACGTGGGGATCCACGTGGTGGACGGTGTCCTGGAGGACATCCGGCTCGGCATGGAGGTAAGAAGAAGCAAAATCAAGTCTGAAAACAAGATATGCTTTTGTGTTTCATCCTTAACTGAGCCCTTAGTAGTTTATAGGACCGTAATCTTATTCTCTGATCAGTAATTTCTATATTTATTGCCATTAGGGATGCACTGGCCCAACATTTGGAATGTATTATCAGTCTGACGCTGACCCAAAATGTTCGTTCTGGTATCCATGACAATGAGCAGACTGAATGTGTGCAAAAGGTTTTATTTAACTGCAGACTGTGGAAAGATCAGACCATGGCGAAGCTTGCGTTCTTTTTCTCTCTCGAGCTCGCTTGTTTACTTTCACTCCGGTCACATTCAGTCAGAGATCATATCGAAGAAGCTAGAAGGACGTTGCTCCTTCTTGCTGTCGATATTATTTCTCTTCAGCTTTTTCCTGAGAAATCTAGTCCTTTTTTTCATTTATGCTTCACTAATAAGTGCCAAAGAGCGGGTGTTCTTTATATTCTTGAATGTATTTATTTCCTACATTTTCTTTTTTTTTTTTCTTTTTTTTTTACATGTTGGGAAAACTGTTTCAGTTGGCCCTGATGTTTGCTTACACACAAAAAATAAAAAGGATAAAAAGGATCTCCAGTCGAGTGATAGAAATTATTCATGTTCATGTAAGGCTACAAACTAACTGCAGTTATCTAAAAAAATACTAAAAACTAAACTAAAGATGTTTTTACTTGCAAAACTAAAAAGTGGAAATTCAAAATGAAAATCTGAGGAGGTTTTTTTTTTGTTTTGTTTTGTTTTGTTTTTTTGAGTTGTAATAACTGTTCTGGACGTCTTTAACCTCGCTGTAACTTGAAGCTGCAGATGCTTCGTGTGTCATATATTTGGGACGTTTAGTGCAGGAGAGGTGAGATCAGGAGCATTGAATGGACAGGACGATCAAAAAACCCCGATGCTATCTGCTTGACTGGCAGCTGATTGAAGCGGACACCTGTGTTGCTGTGTCATTTGTGTCTGCTACATGTTGCAGGACATGTTGGAATGTTGTCGGACTCCATTTGCTTGGCTGAGGTTGTGATTTTACAAAAAAATAATTGAACACAAAACAGTTGTGCCTGTGTCACAGCTGCAAATGCTTACTTGCATATTTTAGAAGCCATGCTTACCCTTTGACCCTGATCTGGCCTCCATCTGACCTCAAAACAGTCGAAATTCAAGCATTTTTCCTAGCAACCAGGACGTTGGCGGTCTTGAGCCCTGCAGCAAAAAGCTTTAAGAATTTTCCTCCATTTTCTTTTTCTTCTCCCCTGAAGCATCCTATATTATATTGTTGGACATCTCAATTTAGGATCTCCTCTTCTTCCCTCGCTTCCTAGGTCAACCAGCCCAAGTTCAACCAGCGGCGGATCAGCAGCGCCAAGTTCCTGGGCGAGCTCTACAACTACCGCATGGTGGAGTCGGCCGTCATTTTCCGCACCCTCTTCTCCTTCATCTCCTTCGGCGTGAATCAGGACGGCAGTCCCAGCCCTCTGGACCCCCCAGAGCATTTGTTCCGCATCCGCCTGGTCTGCACCCTGCTTGATACCTGCGGCCAATACTTCGATCGAGGCTCCAGCAAGAGGAAGCTAGACTGTTTCCTCATCTACTTCCAGGCACGTAACCTCCTAAAGTGCCTATACTTTATGTTCGGGAACCCTGATATTTTCTGTAAATCTACTGGGTATAATCACTGTGCCACTGTTTTGAGTTTGACAGACCTGTGAGGTCTGCTCAGGAGGTGTTCTGGTCAGGGGTGAAGTAAGTGAGATGTTGTTGTGTGTCTGCAGCGGTACATATGGTGGAAAAAGAGCCTGGACGTGTGGACCAAGGACCACCCGTTCCCCATCGATATCGACTACATGATCAGCGACACGCTGGAGCTGCTCAGGCCTAAGATGAGGCTCAGCAGTTCCCTGGAGGAGGCCATCAAGCAAGTCAGCGACCTGGAGAGAGAAGTGCTCGTCAAACTAGGTAGGAGGGTGACGCTAAGTAATCATCTTTAATGTGCGTGGAGCATGACGCCGTTGGTGTAGCAGCTGGTGTTGCCGGTTTGGTTGCTCTCCGTTGTCCTGGCAGAGCAGCATTCCCCAGTGTGTGGGAGGGCAAGCGAGCATGCTGTGTCACTCCTCTCTCTCCCTCTGCTTTGTCTGTCGAACAGGTTTGAACTCATTGTTTAAAATGCCGAATACATGCACTTCCACTCATTACAGAGACTTCAGGAAGGATCTTTTAAAATCAGTGACGACTGTTTCAGACTTCCTCTGGACCTCAGTTTAATCTAGCCTGATAACCTTGGGAGATCTGATCTCACCAAAGATGCATTTGTGTGCTGTTGATAAAACATGTGACATGCACTCATTTGTTTTGTTCATTTTGTCTGTTGAGTGTCTGAAATGTGACGATTTAGAGATTTTCTTTCAAGTGCTGTCTGTACACCTCTTCTAGCACTCTCATGTAATTCTTTGTTTTTATATTCATCAGGTCCCAATCAGCCCAAATAGCAAAGAGAGATTAAAAATGTATGCCATGAAAGAGTTCGGGTCTAAGGAGGTTAAGATTCACCACTGAGGTGTAAATAAGCTGCAACCCCTAACACCTCTTTCTCGAACCCCGAAACTACAATCTTTACGACACAGAATCTGAGCTCAGAGACAATACGAATATTCAGGAATGTAAAAACCAAAACACAATCAGGACGATGATATCTGGAGAGGAGGAAGAAGGAAGTGTTTGCGCAGCAGGTGTATCTGACTCTGCAGCCTGATAACAGCGCAGCAACGTGAGCTTTGTTTAACAGTTTCAAGGTGTTGACCTGGAATGTGTTGAGAAAAATGTAAACCACAGCTGCGCCCTCTGAGAGCCGGACACCCTCGCAGATCCTGTACTCAAGTAAAAGTACAGATACATGAGCTGTAAAGTACCCAGTTATTTAGAGTAAAAGTGGGGGGGAAAGTAGTTCCTTGGAGTCGGATTCCTCCAAAGAGGCATTAATGGGAGAGAGATAAGGTTAACAGCTGCTTTGCTAATACATCCCCATCGGTGTGATTAGCAGCACAAGCCAGAAGTACCTCAAAACTGTATAAAAGTACATGTAATCAGTAGCTTTCCATCACTGTTGTGTTTATGTGTGTAAACCTTTATGCAGGTAGATAAGCAGTAAGCATGTGTTTGTGTGTGGGAATGTAGGAGAGGAGAGTGATTGATGAAGACCCCTGAAGCTAAACAGTGGAGCTATTGTTACCTTTCATACTTCAACCAGGATCGGACATTCCTCAGTCCTTGAGTCACACAAGACCTGATCTTCCACTCCACGCCACTGCCAGACTTCATTTTTTCGCCGTTACCTTTTCTTGCATAATTATGCTCTGTGACGAGCTTCATAGACACAACAATTTTCCTCTGGAATATTTGTTCTATATATAACTGAGGGCTTTGTTTGAGTAAAGCTGCTCTCCCAGGCTGGGCTGGGCTCGGAGGCATTTATGATATAATTTCTCCTGATTGTTTTAGTCTTACGTGTCCTAAAGAGGAATCTGTCCACGTTTTCTTGTGCAGGTCTGGCCATGGAGAAGGACGGCCGCTCCAGTGCCATGAGTGAAGGGGAGGGTCTTGACGAGGAAGATGATGACGGGGACGATGATGAAGAGGGAGGCGCCGAGACCGAAGAGCAGTCAGGCAATGAAAGCGAAATGAACGAACAGGAAGAGGATGTGAGTGTTGAGTCCCCCATTCTGGCGTTCTTCCTCAAACAAAATCCATCTTGCAACAGAACAAACTTACAGGAAATGCTAAATATTCAACCCTAGTCTAAAGTCTAAAGTTAACAGTGGCGTCTAGCATAGGGTGGTGGAGCCCAGTGCCCAGAAGTGAAACATCTGGTTTCAAAACTCCAAGATGGTGGTCAGGTACCCACCGCAGTATTCTCCTGGTCATTAGGTGAACTAGGATAATACCCCCACATCCAACACGGCCGCACACTCATGCACACCCGGCTGCAGATCAAAAAACCTGAGAGCTGCATGGCCAGCAAAAAACAGAAATATAGCTATGACTGGGTTTTTTTGTTTTGTTTTGGGTTTTTTTTTCTCCAACAGGAAGGGTCAGAGAATGAAGAAGAGGAGAGGGAGGAAGAGGAAGAAGAGAACACGGATTACCTGACCGACTCCAACAAGGAGAACGAGACTGACGAGGAGAACAATGTAAGCAATGGGAAATGTCTGTGTATAAATCTAGATTTAATACATTTTGTTGGTTTAAAGATTTGTGCTTTTGCTGATGTTGATTTGCTGCCTGTGTGTGCAGGAGGTGACCATCCGTGGCGGCGGGCTGAAGCACGTGGCATGCGCTGAGGACGAGGACTTCATTCAGGCTCTGGACAAGATGATGCTGGAAAACCTGCAGGTATAGCGTCCTGCCGCCACACTGGCCATGAATACTAATGCTGCTTACACCACGCACACGCGCACACACACACACACACACACACACAACACACACACACACACACACACACACACACACACACACACACATGAACAGAGATATGCATTGTAAAAACATCAAAGAGATGAGTGTAATCATAATAACGACTAAAAACGCGTGCACAGTTTCATAGCTACATGCAGCGTTTTTCTTTTAACAGCAGATTTGTAGCTTTTGGCCTTTATTACACTGTTTTTCTTTGTCTCTTTTATGTGAACATGCTCACAGCTAGTTTGAAACCCAGGTAGCCTTATGGCATTGGTAGCCACCTTGCTGATGTAAGCCAGATAATGATGGGATATTCTGGACATGATGAATTTGCTCAGTGAAAAGAAGCACTTTACAAACATAAGAAAACATAGAGTAGTACAGGTCTCCTCAGCTTTGATCCAGACCTTGCAGACTGACTCTTCACTGTGTGTTGTGTCACTGCAGCAGCGTAGTGGGGAGGCGGTGAAGGTGCACCAGCTGGATGTTGCCATTCCTCTGCAGCTGAAGAGTCAGCTGAAGAAGGGACAGCCATGCATTAGTGAGGGAGACTCGGACATCTCCGATACCATGCAGTTTGTCATGCTGACTCGCAAAGGCAATAAGCAGCAGGTAAGGTGGCATCTATGTGCCAAGCTATTGCACTTCTTTAAAAATCAGGCTGGTCACAGCAGTTTGTTGCAGGTGAAAAGTCTTTTTTTAACCACATTTTGATACCGGGTTCATCTTCTACCCTTCTCGGCCAAAATAATCTTCTAAGGGTTTGTAACTCGATTAGTATGCTACAGTTATTTGGCCGATCTTCTGTGGAATGATCCTGCAGGGTACACTGAGTCCTGCACTTAAGGTTTCTAAAATATTCCACATTAACAGTAGAATTTACACGTAATGGCGATGAATAGTGGAGCGATCAGGTGTGAAAACTGTCTGCACTCGCTCCTGCAACTGCAGGTTACAGTAACAATCTCCTTTAGCTGCCACTCACAGAGTGCAGGACTGTAGTTCCTGTAGTTCACAAAAGCAGTCTATGTGTTTGTTAGCTCTGCTAATTTGTTCTCTGCAGGATGAACAATTTTAAAGTTCATCCTGGTTGTTCTTTAAGGAGATGGTGTGCATAAATGAATGCTTAATAATGTTGACTTTGGGTGTGTGTGTGTGTGTGTGTGTACTTTATCTGAGCCAGTTTCAGTGTCTATCTATTCTAGGGAGGGCATTTCTGCAGGACCGTTGATGTTGATTCTGTCTGAAGTTGATTCAGCAGCTTTATCATTCAGTCATGTTTGCACCCCTGAGGTGGATGTTGGTACACTAATGAGTCTCTTTTTGCTCCGTTTCTGGTCTTCATGTCCTTCTGAGGAAAATTTCCTGCTAAATGCCCCTCTGTGTTCTCTAACTGTGCCCATTATGTATGTAAGGCTTCCTGAGAGAAACAGTTTCAGCACTATAGATGGAAAAAACTGCGTGTATGTCAGCAGGCGTCCTAACACACATACCGAAACACACGTGTACGTGTGTGTGTGTGTGTGTGTGTGTGTGCGTGCGTTGAGGCCAGCCGCTGCGTGGTGGAATGTGTGGTTTGAGGGCAGAGGCTGGTTGTTGTGCTGCTGGGTGTGTCCAGCACTTTGCCTGTGCACAGAGGTTTCATGCAGCGTTCAGCCTGCTTGAAAAACAGCTGCCAGAAACGCCAACGCACACAGGGCATCTTTGTCGGTGTGTCTGAGAGATCTGTAGCTCTAGAAATCTCATGCTCAGCCAGTTGAGGGACTGATATCAGTTTTCAGAGAGTAAGAAATTCTGCTGTCAGTCAAACACTATTGTAACTTCACAAGATGAATCACTTTCTGGCCTAAAGAAAGCCGCAGAGTACACCCTACAGAAAGACTGTCAGAAGCTTGCTGTCTGCATGCTTCTTCGAGCCCTCTACCGTTTTCCATCTGTCTGAAGGTGAAGCTCTTAATTTAAGTTGAGATCTGCCTGTATTCGCGACGCCTGGTGTGAATTCTAGTTTATCCGCCTCATTGTACACACTTTGCATGTAGTCATGCTACACTGTAATTAATTAATTAATTAGTTAGTTTAAAAAAAAAGTTTTTAAAAATGCTATGCTGTAATTACTAGAACCTGACTGAAATACTACTATACTTTATACTTTGAGTCCTGAAACAAACTTTCTCTTTGGAGACAATAAATTGCAAGTTGCCAACAGTACATTGACAGAGCTGAGGGGGGCTGAGCAGCGACGCCTACACAAAAAGACTGAGCTGATATGTCACTATCAACTTCTATCAGATACCGGATAGACATGGAGAGACATCTATCGGTATCTGATGGATGAATACTATTTAAAAAGCACAGATGAGACCAGAGAAACACCCTTCAGCCAGGTTATTAGTGTTGATGTTGCGTAGTTTATCCACCAGAGGGCACTCTGCAACTTACAAGCTGATCCGAGCATAAATAATTAATCTACGATTTGAGACAAAATGATAACTTTAAACAATGCTGTTGAATTATCAGAATGTGAACTTATAAAAAAATGCCTTTGTCCAGCTAAACTGTCTTTCATTCTCCTGAACAGTATAAGATCCTGAACGTGCCGCTCTCCTCCCACCTGGCGGCGAATCACTTCAACCAGCAGCAGGCCGAGCAGGAGGAGCGCATGAGAATGAAAAAGCTCACTCTGGACATCAACGAGCGGCAGGAGCAGGAGGACTACCAGGGTAACCATGGAAACTGTTTGTTTATTGTTTGTTACCGCATCTGCCCAGGTTACACGAGTGGATCGGCTTCTGTTTCATATCTGATCTGTGAAAGCAAACGGTGACCTTTGACCTGAAATCAGGGTGTGTTGTTTTGCTTACCCAGTGAGTCCTTTGAAGTTCTTTCTCTGTGCAAGGTCACACTGACAAGAAAAAGCTGGTTCATTTCCACCTTAAATCTGCACAGATTATTATAGTTGTGTATTGTCGGGGGGCGTGGTTAAAAGGTGAGTGCATGAGTTTGATTCATTTTTTTCAGGGTATTAGGTTTTTATTGGCTTCTAATAATTACTCTAGAAATGTAAGAGTCCTGATAAACCTTCACTTTCTGCTGCTGCCGCTTACCTCAGAGGAGCTTTAGTAGTATGAGGTTTATGGGTTCAGACTGGGCCTTTGCAGGGGGGATGTTTTCAGTAGAGGCAACAAGTCTGTGGTTAAATATAATTTGGCTCTGAGTGAAACCTCTAAGGGAAATGACAACAAATCCATTTGTAGTGATTTAAAGTCAACAAGGACTAAAGAAGCTATGGAGACCAAACTAGGCTTTTTATTTATGCAGTAAATTTGTCATTTAAATGTGAAAGTCTGTGGGTTTGGTTAGTGGCCATCAGCAGAACTGCAGGTTTTGCTACTTGTTGGTTCCACATAGTTCAGTCCTGGATGTTGCTGATTTTATTCCACTAAGGTGCAGTTTATACATGTTAAATCTTCACCGTAGTCACATCGTTTTAAATCAACTTGAATGACAATGTTCTGTTGGTGAAACTGCAGGGCAACAAAAAAAACAAAAAAACAAATGCCCCTCGCAGGTTGCAGGTAGGCTCAACACAGAAGCCTAAATTAAGCGTAAGGACACTGGACGTGCTTCCTGTTCATGTAAATGGTAAATGGCCTGTATTTGCATAGCGCTTTACTAGTCCCTAAGGACCCCAAAGCACTTTACACATCCAGTCATCCACCCATTCACACACATGTATTCAGCAGCGGCCTGATAAAAGCCATAATAACTGCTAACACAGGACAAGATCAGTCATCCATGCTCGTAGTTTTTTTTATTAGTCATCAGTTTGTGTCTGCTTGTTTTTGGTTTTTGTCTCCTTGTTGTCATAAACTGTTGAAATGTGAAATATTTTTCATATCAGTTTTCTGACTGAACTTCCTTTTTCCTCTCCATGTCACAGAGATGATGCAGTCTTTGGCCCAGCGTCCGGCTCCAGCCAACACCAACCGGGAGCGCCGTCCCCGCTACCAGCACCCGAAAGGCGCGCCCAACGCCGACCTCATCTTCAAGACTGGAGGAAGGTGAGGCTCGGTCCCCAATTGGTGACAGTCTGGCTACGGGTTGTGTCAGTTTAGTGTTTGTTAAGTTCACTGCACTGAAAGCGCCTCGTTGGTGTCTCTTTGAACAGAGAGAAAAGAGCAAGAAATGAAAGTCAGGAGAAGCGAGACAGGCAGGAGAAGCAGGAGAGAAACCAAAGATATGAGTTGGAGTAGGCTAAAAGAGCCAGAGCTGCAGCAGTCCAAAGGCGAGGCTTTAGCAAGCATAAAATCTCAGTATTGAGGACATCTTGTTCCTATTTTCACTGAATCTCATTTTTTAAGTACAGACAGTTCAAGTAAGTTTATTTAGTTATTTTTTTTCCCTTTAAAAACTGAAGTCTGCAAATAAAGATCACTTCCTGGTTACATTTTGACATCAACACCGCTTCGTGCATCTTTGTTGTATCTCTAAAACCAAAGCACAACACGAGACGTTATTATTATGACGGTATATCTGAGTGGCTTTTAAAAAAAAAAACAAACCCTATTATATTCTACTCCTCTTTATCTTTGCTCTATTTTGCAAATAGTCATTGATCATTCTTGGCCTCTCTCAGTTTTTATTACCACTGTTCATTTTAAAGTTTAGCTTTTAAAACCAGTCAGTGCAGCAGTATGTTAATGACTAACCTCGTATTGTGGATGAATTTTAACAGTTGTTCTCCTGACTGAAGTTTGGTCTGTTTACAGCATCCTGCCATGCGATTGCATTTGTCCCTAACCATCAGGAACCCTCGTGTTAACTTTTTTCGAGTGGAAAAAAGTTAGCGTTCATCCTCCAGCTTTACTGTGTTTACGTTATGCTAACCATAGCTCTGTAGCTAGCCACCACATACCACATCATTATATACCAGCTAGCCCAACTTGAGTATCCCTACAAACGTCACTGCTGTTTAGTTTCCTGTCTTCATTTATGTCAGAAGTGATAGCAGAGCTGTATGTTTTATTTTTTTTTTCAGAAATTCCTCAGTCAGAAAATGGTATATCATGTTAAGGTGGAAACTAGCGAGCTAACTCCTTGCTAACTTCTAACTCAGTGATGTGGCAGTGTTTGTTTGACTTTGGGACCTGAAGCAGAGTTTGGAACTGGAAAGTGCTAATGACGTCAGACTTCAAGACTGGATTTCCATCTGCAGCAGGAAGCTGTTTTCATATTAAAAGCTCTAAACAGCCTCTGTAGTCCACAGTTAGAGGCTAGCTGCTGCCGGTTGGTGGAGCTTTTAGGTGGTGGAGAACAAAAAACAAAGAAATCTTGGACTTGGAGCATAATGAAAAAATTTTTTTTTCGGTGTCTGAAAAACAAATACATCCTGTTCTAATATTTTTGTCCCAATGCTAACAGCAAACAGTAGTTGTGTTCTAGAGACACACCAAACTCTATGTACAAAAACAGCACTTTTACTTTGTATAACACACAAATAGTCTGTCCACTACCTCAATCATTTAACTGATGTATGAAAAACCCCAAAGTCAAGAGTGGAATCCAGACATTAAAAAAAAAACTTGAGCAGGAAAAGCGTTTTTCATATATTTAAGGAGCAGGTTTGGTCATTTCAGTTTAGTTGTGAATGTTTATGTTTTTTTGGGGTTTTTTTTTTTGTTTGTTTGTTTGTTTTCAGTGATAGATTTAGAAGATGGTTTTAGTAAAATCAGTATAGAAAATAAACTTTTTGAATGTAGCTGACACTCAGTCTTGTAGATCAGGGGTCTACAGGGCACTCATTCTGATGATGAGTGCCATCTAAAATTTCCTCAGAAGTCAATGTGCCATATGATTGCATTAGCAATAAATTTAATAACGCTCTATATGAACAGTTACACACTATATAGAACAACTTTATAGAATTATATTTGTTCGCAGATGTTGGCAGCTATCAGCGAATAGTTATCAGCTATTTTGAAACAAAAAAGACACTTTTTATCCATAACAAGAACTCCATAACAGCAAATGAACTGTACAACAGAAAATGCAAATGCTATTTATGGTCTCCTCACAACAATACACCTAAACCTGGTTTATATCTGACCCAGATAGACTGCAGGTCATAACTTCTTACCTGAAGTTCAGTTCACCTGACAGTCGGACCTGCGGCCGCCTCGCGTCTCTCCTCCTCCTGCCTCCCCTTCCCTCATCCACCTGCTGGCCTCTGTGGAAGCTCTGCCATAGCCACCACCAAACAACAAGTTATTTTTACACATCGGCCAGCATCTGGCCAATCCACCACCTTTCATTGTTTATACCGTTACAAAAAAAAAAAATCATCGGCCCATAAAAACGAAAAATCACCATTGAGCCACCGGGCAAATGCGCAATGGCCAGTCCAGCTATGGTCGTGCCATCGGTTAACGCTTCGCGTGCCAGCTGTGGCATGCATGCCCAGGGTTGCCGACCCCTGTAGTAGATATTTAAAACCTCGATAATCGAAACCTCAACGTTCAGATTTGTAATAACAAGCAAATACAAAAACCTCTTCTGTTATTTTGTCTTAGGTTTTCCAAGTTCAAAAAATTGTCTGAATTGGTTTGAAGTTTTTTTTGTTTCTTTTTTCAAAGGTCTAGTTTTTATTTTAATTTTTATTTAACAGAAATGTTTTTTTCACAGTAGTTTTATTTTGAAGGGGTCAGGCTTTAGCTTTACTTTCAGCACCTCTGCAGTAAATGTCCTGCTCTGTCCTCCAGGAGACGCTGATGGGAGTCTGGGCCCAGGCTGAGCAAGCGAGGCAGAGAGAGAATGAACCAGCAAAAGAGAGAGAGAGCGCGCGCAAGAGGAAAACGAGAAGATCGGAAGGGAAACCGGTCGAAAACAGGGGAACGAGTTCTCCAGACACCCCCTGAAGCTGGGGACAGACCAAACCCCTGACATGAACACACACAGGAGAAGGAGAAGAAGAACTGACAAGGGGAGGGAATTGGGTCAGAGGTCAGGGGGTCAGACAGGTGGCTCTCTTTCTTTTTTGTCTGTTACCTGAGATGACAAAAAAACACAACTGTCTGAACCAGAGAACGAATTAGAAACAGCTGACCTGCAGACTGATGGCGAGACAGGCGGGGAGAGGCGAGATCGACTGACCTGCTGCCACCACTGCACCAGGCAGAGGAAAAAGTGACTCGTCTTTAGGAGTTCAAATCTGCGAGTGCACAACTTTTACACGAGACTAGCAAGGGATTTTTTTGTTTGTTTGTTTGATTGATTGATTTTTGACTCCATGAACAGCTCGGTCCAATTCTGTGCGAAGCAGCAAAAGACGAATGAGTTGGGTGTTCGTAAACTGACCAGTGATGCAGAGAAAGACGTGCTAATCGAACAGCGACCGATGGTGTGCAACGAGCTGATTTATAGCTTTGTGTCGCTTCTTAGTTTTACTTAAATAAAAATGAAACCGTGGACATGTCTCACAGGTATTTTTTGATCAACAGTTACATTTTTAAAAGACGTATGTCACAGTTATTTTCTAGAGTTCATTACAGTTCATTTCTAATCATCACATAATTGTTATTGATTAGGTACTTACTCTCCTATACACTCTACAGATTATAGCAAGACCTTTAAAGGCGACCTAGTAGTCTCATTTCCTGCTTCATGTAATTATTCTTGGATCCTCTCAGAGTAGCTTTGCATGATTCACAGTTAAGCCAGCTGTCTTCTGATTGGCTGCCCCTCCTAAGCCGGTGGGTGGAGCCTGTGCTTTTGGCTCAAAACTTGTAGAAACACTGACCTCATTATTAGAATTTTTTTGTCTTGTTTAATGTGAACACCAGACATTGGGACCGGAGATTTAAGATGGAGAATAAGAAGAGGTTACAAAGGTCTCTATTCCTAAACGAAATACCTTAACACAACTGTCTTCATTTATTTTATTTTTTTCAAAAATGTGCTATTTATTGACAGTGTGGACAGTTAACAGAGGATACCATTGTATCCACTGCTTGCTTCAGTGAGCAGTTATTCAGTGAGTATATCACAGAAAGTGTCCATCTGACGAATGACCACATTTTGAATTCATGATGTTAAAGTATTTTCTTCCAGATGTTAACCAATCAGAAGAAAGTGGGTTTTTAGGGATGCGGGAATCTTTAAAAAATCTGTCTCAGCCTAGTTTGGTGAAACTAACAAAAAGTGAAGATTAATGCTCAGAAATGGGTACAGACAGTTTAATGTTATATTTATGTAGAGGCAGACACCCGTATCCTCTTCGTTTTTGGTCTTAATGCTCAGCTTACTCATGCCCCCCCTGCAGACGTGACAGCAGTGTCAGGTCAGTGCTTTTGCTGCTCTGCTGAGAAATCTCCAGCTCTCGCACCGTCGGACACTTTTTGATCTCTGCTGCGTTCAGACTTGTCAGGATTGAGTGACCTGCTCAGTGGTGGACACCTGAGTGTACATATTCAGCAGTTCTTCCACTTCTACCCAGTTTGATGATGATGTTTTTTAAAGTTTGCTAACATCCAGCTTGCTTTGATTTGTGACTTGTGTAACGTGACAAAAGTTTTTCCAGGATAACCGTGTGCCTGAGAGTCTTCCTTAGTGATGACGTGACTATAATAGATAAATATAACTTGTTAAGCCTCTAGATATATAAATATATCCCCTGTATGCTGCTACATGAACCTTTTCTGCAGCAGCTCTGTGTCTTTGCTATAGTAAAGATTACCCATAACTCAAGTTTGTCCCTGTCCAAGCTGATATTCTTTTACAGCAAGGAAAAAGCAAGAAACAGCTGCCTGCTAAAGCTTTGTCTCAGCTCATGACAAATAAAATTTACCACAATAAAAGCACAAAGTCGTCTCTCTGAATGAGGTCAGTCGTGTGTTTGAGGCATGCGAGGGTGCGCCTGTTTGTTGAGGTCTAATTACAAGGCAGCGAGAGTGGGTATTTCCTCTTTTCCCGCCCACGCCCTCCTCTAAACATTACATATGTGGAGCGCTGGAAACCATGGCCGGATTAACCGGTTAAAGGGCCATGGGGTAATCCACCAACCTATACCTCTGGGGGTCAGGTGAGTTGGAGTTTGGAGGCCAGGTCAACACCTTTGGTGCTTTCTTTGAGTATAATAGGAGCCCACAGCCAGCTATTCCAGGATACGCTCTGAACGGGTCACCACTCTGTAACTCTGATACGAGTCAAACACATGTGGTGACATACGGTGGTCCACATTTTTCCACTTAGCTGTCAGTGATTTGTATTTCTCAGGTTTATTTTCTTGTCTGTGTTTGCAATAAAACTAGAAAACAGATGGATCATAGAAAGCCTCATTTTGATTATCACAACTGGGATTCAGTCTGATTCTGTTTCCAGAGTGGAGATGGAAATGTGATGTTTGGAGGCAGACAGGAATCAGTATGACTATTTGGCTGACCCAGGGCCAACAGACAACCTGGTGATGGCGTTTTCCAGTGAGCAGACTGTTTTCTTTCTCACAGTTTTCACATTAAATTAAACAACTGGATCTTTAAATTTGTCAGATTTCTTCTGACCTGTGCTGCAGGCGGACAGCAAGCAGGGAGAATCAAGAGGGGAAGTATTCATCTTAAAGGCTTAGTTACTTTTTACAGTTACACAAGTGTCCATTTTTTAAAAAAAGTCTGATCATCTGTTTCTTCGGTGCTTCCAGTGGTCCGGTGTTTGCAGAGGGAACAAACACCGGTTGTTTAGGGTTGTTTTCCTATGTGACGCGGTGCCGAGGTCACATCTGGGGCGGGCATAAATGTTGCGCTTGTTAATGTTCATTCAGCTCAACTTGACTGGAGAACGTGCACAATGTGAGCACCAATGTAATAAATCTGTTAAAGTTAAATATGAACACAGTGCCCACAGAGATGGGCGAGCATGCTCATTAAGAGAAACAATGGCAATAAAGGCAGAATATCAGTCATCTTGGGCACTGCCACTGACGCTGCATATACCCCCCCTCTCTCTCTCACACACACACACACACACACCCCTCAGGAATGAAAGCCTCTGTGTCAAAGGCTTATGTAAGAGTCTGCAGTCCAGATAGCTTCTTTAGTGTTGCTGCTGTTTAAAACACAAGCAGCCCAGTGTGAAATGTGGAAAATGGGTCAGAAAGTCCTTCCACAAACAAACATGAACAGGGAGGGGCTCGAGGTGCTGCAATGCACTATAAAAAGGAGCAATCCAAAGTTTTTAGATGTAATACATCACCAGCTCTCTGATTGGCTGACCCTCACGATAGAAAGTTTTAAAACTACAGATAGGTGGGGCCTGTGTGTCTGAGATTACCATATTAGGGATATCCATCTCTGTGACGTCTTAAAGCTCCAAAACAGCAGGAAATCTACAGAAGAGAGAAAAAAAGATTCACAGTGCTACAATGGTCAGTCCAGAGCTGAACCTGATTAAATGCTGTGGTGTGACCTTCAGAGATGTGCATAAACAAATCTTGCAAACCTCAATGACCTGAAGCAATGCTATAAAGAAGAAAGGGCAAATATTCCTCCACAGCTATGTGAGAGGCTGATAAAGTCATACATACAGTCACACATTTACTTCAAGTTATTGCTGCTAAAGAAGGCTCTGAATCATGGACACTGCACAGTCCTGCAAATTAACATCTAAGGAAAGAAAACGAGGAGTTAAGCTCATGTTAACAACTTAAAAGCTGGAAAACTGTCAAGATTTCCTGCTCTAGTAGACATGCTGTACCAATACGGCTTCCATGTTGGCTACAAGTGCAAATGAGGTACCTTTGAGTCTTGTTCTATGGTTTCAAAGAGGCTGTGCAGCTTTGATGGGTAAAATCCTAAAAAAACAAAACAAAACCTCCTCTCAGCTGAAACTACCCAGTCATTAAACAGCTGCTTCTTTTTCACATTCCCCAGTTAATCAGGACAAAACAGACAAAACATGCAGACAGATGTAAGATTGTTCAGTTTAATGGGTGCAAATATTCGAGCAGATGGACTATGTACAGTTTATAATATGGATATTTCAACAATCAGAAAGAACACCAGGCTGTTCAGTTATAGCAGCAACTTTCACATGGCCGCTCAGCTTCCCTTTAACCACACAAGAGGCACTTTTTATCCCTAATCTGTGCAGACGTGACCACTTCACAGGAACATTTCCTCATAAAGTAGCTCCATACTGCAGGTATGCACCATTAGATACTTCAACATGACTGTAGCTGAACTACAGAGAACCGGAGTCTGTAAACATAAGTTTATAAAATATATACTTCAAAAGTTACTGTAGGTAAACTACAGAGGCCGGAGTCTTGATAAACACATACACACACACACACACACACACACACACACACACACACACACACACACACACAGAGTTAAATAACACATTTTCAAATGTCAGAAACAACATATCGAGGATGTATTTCTAGACTGTGTGGTTTTAGTGCTCGTGTTTTGTCCAATGCTATGTGCACACCCATCCCTAAAGAGCAGTTTTTAAAGTATTCCGTGTGTAGTAAAAAAGTAAAAGTCCTGCCCTCAAACCCAGACCACCAGTCTGTGGTTTGGTGTGGGAGGTTTGTTCATTGGAGTAAAAATATCCCCCTGCTCGGCTCGGCTCCTCATCTTCAAGGAAACCGCATCTTTTCTTTGTTAGTCCCATACATAAGATCCCTTTTTGCTCTTTAGTGCTGATTATATTAGAAGTTTTTTTAAAAAAAGAAAAAGTGCTTTTAACTGGAAAAACAAATACACACTAACATACCACTGACTAGAAAAAATGTCCAAAGTCAGTAAAGAAAACCAGTGAAAACAAGAAAAAAAGGCTCCCGTGTAACAGAGGTGATAAAGACTTCACAGTCTGAGAATCCAAGTTTTAAACAGAAAAAAAAATCCCAGTGAAAATCTATCCAACCTTAAATCCAAAGAGGCTTGAGAGCCTCCAGATTAAACTAATGCTTTTGGTAAAAAGGCTAAAAAAAACTCTGGACGTTCACAATCGGACTCGTGTCACAAACAAAGCTGAGACAGGAAGCTAAATAAATGTTTTTTTCCCAAACTTTTTGGAGAGATTTAAAGCAGTTTAGCTCAGCTGCACTGTCTATCTGTAAATCTGTAAAAGTCTGTCTTTATCCACTCAATAGAGGGAGCTATAACGAAACGACCTCCACCAGCAGGTAAAAACTGAGGATAAATCCAGAAAACAAACAAGAGTTCATCAAGACTTTTTCAGCAACCCCAGTTTCCTCAGTGCCTCTCTGCGTGATTCATTCATCTCCCCTCGACCAGAAAACTGCACCGTGATGCCTTGGGGACGGAACATAGAGTTGGATCTTCGCCTGTTGTCTGCGGACAAGGACGACGCAGGTTTCTGGGGAACAATGTGCCGAGGAGGTCTCGGGGCCGGTGTTGGGGCTGGAGGTTTAGAACCCCTTGCTGGGTTTTCTGAAGTGCGATATACGCTGGTGCTGGTGACTGGGTTGAAGTTTCGGCTCTTTCCTCCGTAGCTGTTGTGCTCGGGCTGCAGCAGCTCTGATTTGTAGGGCAAGGTTTGACCCCTGTCCACGTGTGAGCTAAGGATGTCGGGAAGCTCGGTCCTGGAGCCAGATAGGGAACCGGGGGTCATGACTTTGCTCTTTCCCCCGTAGGTGTTGGGATCACTGGGGTTGGAGAGTGCAGAAGCGTGGGTTCTGGGTTCATGGCTTGTTGTTGAGGGTGCAGGTTCACTCTTGGAGCCAACAGAAGGGTGGACCACGATGGATTTTCCTCCATAGCTGTTAAGTGCCAACGAGGTCACCTCAGATGGCTGCTGGGGGATGGAGACTTTGTTTTCCACAGGAGGTGGATAGGAGCTGCTCTGTGCAACAGCTGGACGCGACAGGCTTGGTTGGGGGTTTCTGTCGTCATTGCTCCTAGAGGAAGATGTCCTCCGAACCTCGGGTTTCCTGTCAGCATGAGTCAGGGTCTGAGGTGGGGTAGTGACATGGGCTTCAGGCGATTTGGGCCCAGTCTCAGTTGTTGTTGGATGATGAGCCTCCAGTGGTGTGGGACTGCTACCTGTACCTGTAAGAGGAACCAGCGGGGTAATGTTAGGGGTGATTTGGACTGGCATACCCCCAGACATAGCTCGATTTCTGGTTAGGCCTAGCTTAGACAGGGCCTCCATTCTAGATTTGTCTGGTGTGGGGTCACTGAAGGAAATGCTGCGAGTAGGAACATTTCGAGGCTTCTTCCCTACAATGTGTAGAGAATCGTCCTGCAGCAGAGGTTGATTCATACCTAGGTTTGCCAGCATATGCGCCTGTTTCTCCTGGATGCTCACATTAGGTGGTGGCTGGTTTTGACGGTCCTTGCTGCCAATGATCATGTTGATGTTGTCAGGGTAGTGGGTAGGCTTGGCAGATGTAGGAGGACCCTGCTTCACTGGATGATCTGTGCTTGGCTTTTCATCCATGCTGAGGTGGTGGAGTGAAGGAAGGAAGTTAGCTGTTCCTCCGGACTGGTTCTCAGCTATCTTCTTGGCAATCAGCACGGGGGTGGGGACACTGCCTGCTGGGTGGTAGGGGGTGTTCGTCTGCCCGGACATGCCACTCGGGAGGG
This sequence comes from Haplochromis burtoni, assembly GCF_018398535.1. NCBI lineage: Eukaryota > Metazoa > Chordata > Actinopteri > Cichliformes > Cichlidae > Haplochromis > Haplochromis burtoni. The sequence continues at coordinate 2,026,604 of NW_024582405.1, read as the reverse complement.
GAGGGTTGTACTCTGAAGGCAAGCTGTCCATCGGATTGTGCCTTGGCTTTGTCTCAAAGTGGCTTTCAGGGGGTGGCACCATAGTCTGAAAGCCTGGTAGAAACAAATTGAAGAAGTTTCAGTCACCATGATTTAGTAGTTTAGAGATGTAATTTAATAATCTGCTTCATCTACATAAACAATTTTAAATATTGTAACTGACTACCCCGAACACAAACGCCAACTGCTGTACGCTACCTCGATGGTTGGGACTGAAGATCGGCTCTTTAGAGTGCACCGAATCTGCTTCCTTGTGGACCAAGTCAATAATATCGTGATCTTTGGGGTTGGTATCGTAGGGGTTGGCACTCATAGCCACAGGTCTAGTGACCTCTTGAGTGGCGTTTTCAAAGGGCCTTGCTCGCACAAGCCTCCAGTCGTCCTCCTCTAAACTTGCCTCCAGCGAATCAATGGTTTTCTCAAAGAACTGGATGCAGTCCTGCTCCTCTTGACTCAGGTCTTGATCATCCTGTGAAGAGATATAAAACATTTCTGCTATGTCTTCTTTGTTCCTTAACATTTTTGCCTCAAAGGTTAAAGAGTCAGGTTACTGTGAATCACTGTAGCACACACAGAGAGAGGTTTCTCCACTATTTACAAAGGAAGGGGAAGATTCGAAGGTTGCCACTTAAGAGGGAGGCACTCTGGGTTTCTGATTTAAACACTTTACACACCATTTTTCTTGTTCTTGTTTGTTTTAGTGTGCAAAAATATTTGTGTACTTCCTGTAAGTGAAAGTACATACAAAGTATGAACAAAGATTTTGACATTTTGAAACATTTTTAAATAGAACAAGCGAGTATTTGCTGAATCATCCTTTTTTATTCTTCATGATTCAGTGATAAATGTTATTGGTTCACCGTCACCTGACCTGTGCTTCTGTAAAAATGTATCTGCACCTCATGTGCTTGCAAGCGACTACACATAGATAAATGTAGGTAATGGTGTTGGCCACGTGCATGAGCTACGCTGTAGCCTTTACATAGATTCACTGCAGATCTATTTATGAAGTGTTACTCTAATAATGACGATAATTTACTAACTGGATTTCAGGATTTATTTAATATTACCTCAAACTAGTGACTGAGCTAGTAAAGCTATCATGATATCATTTTACTGAGGTCAAAGGGCAAGAGAGATGAGAGTCATTTTCCCACTGACTGCTATAACACTGGAACATTTGTACTGCCAGAGAAGTCGCCCCCTGCTGACCAATGAAAAGAATACATTGGCTGATTTTTTTTCCAGCAGTCATCTTGGCTTCATGGCAGAAATTGAGGAGGCGGGATTGCCAGACACCACCTGTCATTTTGTTAGTGCACTGTCTCCAAACCAAACATTACAGGTCTCACTACCATGTGTTAAACCTTCCTGTTCACTCTCGCTAATAATTCTGTCACACTTGTCTTCACCAATCCACTCGGCCTGCACTCTCTTCTTCACCTCTCCTGTGCACTGTCCGTTGCTGCGGATGATTGACCCTTGGGTATTTAAATTTATCCACCTTGTTCTTTCTGCCTGCTGCTCATGCACACACACACATATTCAGTATTGCTTTTATTCCTCTTCTCTGCAGAAAATACCTCGACTTTGTTTAGTTTGGCACTAGCACAGCAGCTCTTTTTCCATTTACGGTAAGTTCAAATCTAGGCATGTGTTCAGTTTTGAAGATATCAAAGTTGAATGTGTCTCTAAATATACAATTTTTTTTTTTAAAAAGGGCCTTAAAGCTGAGTTCTTTCCTGCAGCCAGCAGGCTGACTTTCATATGTGCTCTGCTCTAGTTTCCAAGAATCAGAAGAGTCAGAAAAGTGGATTATCCAAATATGCTCCCAGGTGTGCAACAATGGCAAAAAGGCTTGACTTGAGGGTTTCGCAGAATTTCTCAAACCTGCCTGTGACCTCACAGTCACTACATCTGCCCATTTTCCTGTTTATGACTGAAACATACTGAAAAAAGACTGATTATTGTTCTTAATGCAAAACAAGACAAAAAGGCCTGCTGTGGTGCTGCTTATGTCTCCTCATCACTGAGCTCCACATATATGGGTGCGAACGTTCCACGTATGACTCTCACACAGTAGGCATGTGTAGAGGGAACACAGACTTGTTTGTTCTTCCAGACTTCTTTTCCCACCCTGTTTCTGGCTCAGCTGGCCCTCCCTCTCTCTCCTGCTGGACGGCTCCCTCACCTCTTCCTCTTCACCTCCACATACTCAGAACCACCACAGCAGGGTATCCAGTGACAGCACTCAGTGGCCGCTGATTTTGCTGAGCTCTTTCTGTGGTCCTGATAGGATCGAGGCCACCTATTTAAACCAAACCACATGGCTTTAGGGGATCCCCTGACACAATGTGTAATGGACTTAAAAATAAATAGAGTTGGCCACGAAGAAGAAAAAAGCCTTGTTATGTGAACAAAGTGGTTCGTTATCATTTTAAATTACAGCTGGCCGGGGCAACTCTATGAAAGAGTCTAAACTCTATTTTCTTTCAAAGCTCTTCAATAAAACTGATTTTTGCGCGTGTCACCTGTGACGTTCGCTGGTTCAAATGTTCAGTGTTTCTACAAACTTGACTTCGCAAAGAAAACTCAAACACAAAAAAATCTGAATTGAGACATCTTAATTACTGAACTGGGATTCATGACCCAGGACTTACACGTGAGTACCACTGCTCTGAAAAGTGGACAGCAGGACTTTTACACCTTATTTATTCTCTGTGAAGGTAATGACCTTCAGGCTGCAGTTGAAATTTCAATATGGTGTTGCTGCTGAAATGAAAAGTGCTACGACCAGATTACCGAGACACCTGCAAAGACAAAGACACCTGCAGCAACACCCTCGTGAAACTAATAAGAGACAAACATGCAGATCTGCTGGTTTCAGCTGCCATGAAAGTCGTCCATTGTAGCGAAGCAGCTCAGGACCTAAAAAACTGCAGCTTAACCGGTTCGGCTGTGTCATGTGCTGATAATGAATCTCATCCCTGAGGCATGTGAAGGGATTAAGTTGTTAGGCAGGTGTAGTTTCCTAGCTTCTGAGATGACTGGCTGCGTTGTGTAAACATGACGTCGAGGCCTTATCCAGCGTGAAAATGCAGCTTGAACAATTGGGTGTTCACCTGATACGCAGACTCTGTTTGCTGTGGTTAATAGGACAAAAAGAACAGGACTGCTCTTTTCTCTGCCATGATGTGACCCGCTATTGACCACACAGGGGAATACTCGTGCAGGAGCCAATTAGCAGCTTTTTCTAAAGGCTGGTGGTCTTTTGTAGTTGAAAAATAGCTCCAAAATGACTGTTTTACCAACAGGAAGTCTGATATTGCTGATTCCCTAAGAGAACGTTAGACATCTACATCTGTCCCTGTGCAGAGATAACAGCCAAGATCAGAGTGACCTCCAGTTTTATTTCAATTCAACTTGGCTGCAAAGCCATGCTCCTTTTGTTCCTCTGTTAGTTGTTCAGGGGCAAAATACTAAAAAAACCCCCAAAAACCCCCAGACAGTAAGATCTCTTCTGGTCGAGCAGGTTACCCTTATGCTGAAGGCTGGCACAGGGGACTATTGCCCCATGGACACAACTGAGCTACTCAATGGACCGATTCTTCTTTAAGATAGAAAAACTGTTGTTTCATGTCACCAGGTTTTAGTGGATTTGACAGATTAAAAACTCTAATGGGACTTCCCCCCCCCCTCCCTGACTTCTCTTGTGGTAACAAAGTTATTACAATTGCTTTAATTAAAAAACCAAAAAAAACCCCCAAATCTGTTTAGTTTCAGCCTGTTTCCTGTGTGGGTTTGCTCATAAGAATGTGTGCTAAATTACAGAGAAGCAACAAAAAACTCAGCTGTGAGTAAACCAGAGTGGTTTTTGAGTACTCACGCCTGGTCTGGAGCTCCCGTTGACCTTGTAGTAGAGGTGAGATTTTTCCTGCAGACGGAAGTCCATGTCTGGTTCTGCTCTGTAGAATCATCTAATCTGCATCTGAACGAGAGTCTGCAGACACAGAGGAGAGCATGTCAGCTCAGGCTTTAGACTTCACTGAAGGCTCAGTGTCAAGCTGTTTTTTTTGCTCCTGGCTCCATGTGATATCAGGAGTATGAGCTGCAGCCAATCAGAATGAAGTTGGCTTAAAGGGGAGGAGCTAAAACAGCTGCTCTAGAATGAAAGAGTATTGATAGTGCAGTTGGCTTGACATAGATACATATCAAGGGTTGTGCTTTTTTTTGGGTGGGGTGGGGGTGGGGGAGTAAATGTTTGGATTTTTTGTGAAATATTGGACATGTTTACATATTTTGGCCTCAAACCAAGAAGGGAGGTTTTAAAATTACTCGCAACTTCTTAGGTGCTACTGCTGCTGTATAATCAATAAAAATATCTTTCAGCCACCTGGTTTTGTTATTACATGCAAGATTTCTACATCAAGTTTGTAGCAGATTTACATTTGGCCCAATAAAGAAGCAATAAAATGTAAGATTTAAAGACTGCGAGACAAAACTATATTAAGATGAATAAAGTATGCTTGCATTTGTAAATTTATTTGTAAAGCCCTCAGTTTACAGGTTACAGATTTTTTAAATAGTTGGCAGCAGTTGCAGAAAGCAGCAGTTTTCTTGTTGTAAGGTCATAAAGAGCTGGATTAATCTTCAACAGCATTAAAAACCTGTCGGATAAATGTATAGTGTTCCCCTCAGGAACGTAACGGAGAACAAGGGTAAATTTAGTCCACAGCACCTGATGGACCAGTTAACCGAGAGCAGGAAGCTGCAGAACAGGATCGCAGAGCCGAAACCAACGAGCTTCTCGGCCGACACATTCCTGCTTGATGCCGCGCTCATGACAAGAACAAAGAGAAATGCTGCTTGATGAGTTTGAAAAGACAGAAATGAGGAAGTGGCCGGAGGGCCAAGAAAAATCTAAGTATAGATGAGGCGGTCACAGTGAATGAATCTGGGTCTGAAACCAGCCCGGGTTCACATGGGTCCTCAGTCACAGCTCAGCAGGGCATTAGGTTTAGTACAAGCACAACACTTTGTTACCTGTCACACAGCTAAACCGGATCTGCAGGTGTGGAGATCAATTATGAACCAATTTATCTCCAAGTTGTGTAAAGAAAACCCCCAAATCAACATAACTCAGATTGAAAGTGTTCAATCTTGAGGCACAGGCTCATTCTGAATATCATTGTTGGGTTAACTGCCAAAAACCTTAGATAAAAAATTAAAAACTGAACACTGCAATGGTACTTCTGTTTAAGTCTTGACTACTTGAACCCAGACTGTTCTCTTTCCACCACTGTTAAGCTATTATTGTTATTTTATAAAGACTTCTACTTTCTTCTTCTTCTTTTTTCTTTGATTAGATAAAATATGTATCCTTCGAATCTAGAATAATTTCACGGTCACAGTTAGGGAGCAGCTGGGTTGCTCTGGCTCAGGACTTGTAGGTGTTAAATGGTGAGTCAATGATGAAACACAGAGGAGTGTTACTGCACAGTTATGAATGAAACCAAGCCCAGGCAGTTACGCGCACTCATTCCTCTGTTATCAATATTAATATTTCTCCTGAGTCCATTACTTTTAAGCATCTTTAGATTTTCTTTGGTTTATTTACATTTCTCCATGATTATTGTTAAATTGATGTAAACGACTATTTTTTAATGTTTTTTTACACTGACATGCTGTAAATGATCTTTACTTTCAACATTTGAAATACAGCACATTTTTAATTACTCGTGAACTTAACTTTTCCTTTAAAGGATAACGAATAATACATACTTTTATGCACACATCCCTGCTCATGGAAATGATTATTAACAGTGAATCCTTTCAGTTTTCACGAGATCGTCACAAACTGATAAATCAGGCTTTACATGTGTCTCTCATTCTTATAGGAAAATCTGTCCATATATTCTGAAGTGTTTTCAGTGTATTGCATTTTAACCTTAAACATCTATCAGACCATCACTAAAAAATAAATTTGCCTTAGAAAACGTTCTTTTCCATTTTACACCTGGACAAAAAACAAAACAAAAAAACCCTAAAACAAAACAAAATGCGGTGAAATGCAGGAAAGTGAAACTTACCCATAAAATCCTCGCACTAATCATCCTGAAGTTCAAACCAGAAACTGGACAGATGACTTTCCTCCTTCACAGAGAAGGCAGCAACATCAGCCTCTAATCTGGCTGGAAACGATAGTCCGAGCTCCGTGTGCGTAATGACACCATTCGGCTCGTTACGCATTACTTAAAAACACGGGGGAAACTCCACCCCCAGAAGGGTGTGTGTGTGGTTTATTCAGGTGTGTGACACAGTGGAAATATATTTTACACACACACACACACACACACACACACACACACACACACACACACACACACACACACACACACACACACCTCAGAGTATCATAGGGATGGGTTCAGAAGCAGTAGGACATGTGAGCTTTGTTTCGTTTCGTTTAGTTTTGACATGTAACTGAACGCATCACATTCCTGTTATTCTTTTGGGACAATAGAAGAACAATAGAAACAGTTTACATCAAATATAGATCAGCCAGCTGCCTGAATCTGCATCTTTATATATCTATATCATATCTCCACATTACACAGTTACAGAGTGACATATTAACTGACTCCTCCGGAGAATGTGTCGCCGTTTTACACTAAAGAATCCAAATTGTGTGTAAAATACTTAAATTTAGCTCCACAGTCATAAAACGTAATATGACGTCACCGACGGGACTCGCTGTGCTGCTCACTGAGTAACTGTAACTTGCAGATTACTCAGGTTTTGAGTACCCTGATTTCCTCCCCCCCAAACTTTATATAGACTGGCTGACAACAACGCAAAAAGGAGCACTAAGAAAATAAACGAAAAAAAAAAAAATCAACTCAAACACAAAATGCCAGAGCTTTAAAATCGTTCTAACACACTCAATTATACAAGTATAATGTTTAAAAAGGTGAGGCTTTTTAATTCTTATTGTCCATTATTGAGTAAATATTTTGCATTATATACAAAAGTAAACGGAGAACTTGAATTTATGAACCACTGTTTCCTATCGGTTCAACAAAAAGAACAATTTAAATTGATATCACCTTCAAGTCTCTGATGGTAGTGGTTAGTTGGATAGAACCTATGAAGCATTTTAAAAGAAACGTCCTTTATTGGTCATAAAGAGTTTTTGTGGTAAAAGCCAGACTTTGTGCCACCAGTTATTTTCCACAAAGCTGGACCAGTATGTTTGAGAAGAGGGCGAACATGTGCAGTCTCGAGGAAACAGGATCTAATAGAGAACAGCTCCAGAGACCCGAGGAAGCATTCTTCGCGTCTCCGTGTGCTGGAAGTGCGCACGCACAACAAAACATAGCGTGTCTTTAAACTTGGAAAAATGGGGCTTGTTTGCCCCCTGGTGGCTTTTAATTCTTCTTCACTGTTTATCACTGTTCACATGTTCACTTCACTGTTTATCTTCATCCTCACACACAGCCTCTCAGACTGGAATGAATTGAACATTTAAAGATTAAAACCACTGGAGACCTTAATCTCAAGGAATATACCACCTATTTGTTCATTTTACAAATTTAATCTCATACTCAGGGACCTTCAGGAAATGCTATCCCCATTCCCAGCTACAAATTATTATTATTATTATTATTATTATTATTATTATTATTATTAGTAGTAGTAGTAGTAGTAGTAGTACGTTCAATTTTGTTTATTACAACTTAAACTTAATAAACTTGAATTTTTGTCTCTGAATATTATCTCGCTCCTACTACTTTTTTAAATTAATTAAAATAATAATTACTGTGTGTGTTTATTTTATTTGATTATTCTTTTTATGTTTTCACAACTTTAACATCGTAAATTGAACAACAATTTAACTATCGTAAAGCATTATTCCCCTCCCTGAGCTATATTTTTATTTTATGATACATTTCATATATTGTGCCTTTAGTTGCATAAATCTGAATTTTTATTCTCCCAGAATATTATCTCTCTGTCCAAGCACAATATTTTATTTATTTAATTATTATCATAATTATTTTATTTTACAACTTTTAGTTCACAAGTCCAGACTTTTTGAGCTACATATTAATTTGAATGCATTTTTCTTAGTCTTTATTTGTTTCCTCTTTCACGAGCTCTCTCTCTCTCTCTTTTTTTTTTTTTACAATTAAATTAAATGTAATGTAATTTTATTTGTTCATGGGCCTAATGCCGAGTAATGAATTCCTGCTCTCTGCACGGACTGCTCTGTGACGAACTGCTTGGTGGCTCTGTGGTTTCCCAGCGGACCGTGAACGTACCTCCCGTCAGTTGGAGCTCCGCTCTGCGTCAACAGCCGCTCCGGTGAGTGTCTCTCTGTTTGTTTGTCTGTTTTTCGGGCTGTTTCGGCACGTTACCGTGAGGCAGACTGACCGACTGGGCTGCTATGCACGCGGGGGTCCGGTGAGTACACCTTTAAGGCCTCGTTACGGTTTTTATTTTAATCCGTGAGTCGCTGAGTTAAGCGAACTTGCTCAGCACCGCTAGCTTACGTGCTATATACAAAAAGCATCGATGCGCCCATTATCGGACAGCGTTTCTCTTCTCCCTCAGCATCACTCCGTCACTCACTCAGTTTTCTGAGTTTTAAAGTGAATCCGCAGTTTCATAAATCCATGCATTCATCTGTTTTATGTAATGAATGAAAATAGCCAGCCCTGGCCAGTCTTAGAGCAGTGGCCGATAATGGAAGCAGGGTTTCCCTCTGCAAGCGATTCCCTGATGTTTACTGAATGAGAAAGACGGATGTGTTTGGGTTTTTGGTTTTTTAGTAGTTCTCTTCTTGTCATGTGCTTTATTTCCGTGTTTTTAACACACCTGTGCCCACACTCACCCTCTTACTAATGTCAAGTAATTGGCCAGCAAACGTTAGCTGCTCAGCTAATCCTTAGCCCGATGTAACAGCGAAACCCGAAGCTCTGCGCAAAGACGCCGCTGTCATGCATCTTTCAGACGGCGTCAGGTGACAGTCCTTAGCTCTCTAACTTAAGCCACCGCAGGTGCTCACGTATTAATGCATTAGCATGATAGGTAACATCACGTAACGTGCTATCCGCGGCTAATCCAGTGCTAGTTGTCCACAAGGCACCACCTGAGAGCAGGAGTACCTTACCTGGAAGAGTGACCTCCAGCGTACAGGTGACACTGTAAGCGGGGTGCAGGGAGAGCTGGAGGTCGGGTAAATGAGCAGAGACGCTGTTGCAGGTGTAAACTCAGGTGACATTTGTGCACATGCTGCATGAATATCACTGAGCTTGGTATCAGGTTTCTCTGAAGTACTACAGTGTGTCAGGACCACTGAAGGTAAGAAGAGGAAACCCCAGGGCTTAGAAAAAATAAAAACCTGGCAGATTAATGAGAAAAAAACAGTACAAATAAAGAAGAAAACACCTGCCACATTTATGGCAAGAGATGAGGAAAATTATCAGGAAAAGCTGGCAAATTTTCAAAGAAAAAAATGGTACATCTAGGAGGAAATTTTATGAGAATAAACTGGCAAATTTCCAAGTGAAAAAATTGTGACAAAAAAGTGAAAAAAATTGCAATTTTGTGGGCAAAATAGGAAAATTTACGAGACAAACTGGCCAAAAAAACCCAAATAAGTATATCTGCAATAAAAAAAAATCTATGAAGAAAAGCTGCCAAATTCACACAGAGAAAGTGAAACGATTAAAAAAATAATAATAAAAATAAAAATCTAAATTTGCTGCTTAAATAAATTTATAAGCGAAACCCTGTAAATTCACTAGAAAAAAGTTCAATTTTTGGAAAAAAAAAATCACATTTCCAATTTTAGGAAAAAAAGAAAAGCTGGAAATGATTTATTTTTAAATTGCCAAATAATTAGAAAAAAATTAAAATGTAGTAAAATGTGTGAATAATTACCAGTAAATGAATGCAAACTGACCTCCCTTTGCACTTTATGTATCGAGGGGTAAGTATAAGAATCTCCAGGCTTGATCCTATTATTGAACAGACCCCAAAAGGATTTTAACGTCTGGCTTGTTCTGCTCGGTCTTTAAATCCTGATACTTCAGTTGATACATCTAATTATGGGAACAACCATTACCTGTACACATCTGTAAGCACACAGAAGTTTCTGTCAGGCCTGGTTGTCGTATGTTTGGTGAAGCAGGTATTCCTCCAATGATTGTCTGTGTCACACTCTTATTTTTTGGAGATTTATTAAAGGATGGCATTCACCTGCTCTTCTCTGTGTTAAATGATAAATGCTGGTCAGTGCCACAGAGCCCCGACACCTTTATTTTGACCCATTTGTCACCATAATCCGTTGATGGTGAGCTTTTCATTGTTGTGGTCAGTCGAGCTGTTTGGGATTCGTGTAAACGCTGCCTGCTGAGACACAGGATGAGCCTTCATTGGCCGGCCCGAGTAACCAGATCCTTCCGCGACGTGTCGGGTTACCACGCCAAGCTCTGTAGGACTGGTCTCTATGGCGACAGGCAGGCAGGGAAGAGGAGTCAGGTTGTTTTTAATGAAGGTGGGGTTTCACCTGTGTGTGTTGATGTCCATCACCATGTGTCATACATCCTGGATGAGTTTTTGCCGATGTGTTTTTCTAGCGGCACACTGTCAGACGTGAGCTGTCTTTCTTTCTTTTATATTAATATTTTATGGGATAAATAATTAAACCAAAATACCTTAAATGATCTAAAATCAGCATCTTTCACAGTATTTGATTGTTTTAACTCTCTTTGTTGGTTGGAAGTTGTGATTGGTTTGTGGAATTTGGCTCTTTAACCTCAGACAGATATATCATAATCTGACATTACTTGCTGATTTCCGTGCCCCTAGTTTGAAACCACAAACCTCCTCAACAAACCACACAAGAGGAAACAGGAGATTTATTCATATCAGGTATCATCAGCAGTTTTTTGTAGTCTGATGTCTGATTGGCCTTGAATGCAACATTAATGCCTGCTGTCAGCTGCATTCCAGCATCAGTGAAACTCGGACCAAACAATGACACAACTCAACGTTAACAGAGTCCGAGACACGGCGTCACAGCTGAGGATCATTTCCCAGCATGCCTCACTGCGGCGGGAACAAAACCCCTAATCAGGCCTAATGACGGGCGCAGAAGAAGAGATGACATGATGATACTGACGGAGAAACAAAGTACTCACTCAGCATGCTCTTAAAATACAGCGAGGGAGTGACAGCAGCTTTATTTGTTCTTAAGTCTCTCTTTGTGTTTACATTCATCAGAGGAGGACACACCCACTGAACACACACACACCAGGTGGAGCAGGTGTGACCGGTGTGCTGTTCAGCCACTCTGCTGAGGTATGCAAAGCAAAGGAGAGAGACAAAGAAGTAATTAATTACTTTGGGAGCACATCACGGTGATGCTGGTTAATGATATAGTAACTCGGGTATGAAGTTTCAGAGGGAACTTCTTGCCTGCCTGCTGAACTTTGACTCCAGCCTTCATGAGTAGGGATGGGTATCGTTTAGGTTTTATCCGATACCAGTACCAAACCGGTACTTTTGAAACGTGCCGGTGCTTAAACGGTGTTCGAACCGGTGCTTAAAGAATGAAGAACACAAACTTTGTCCAAAAACCTCTTATGTTTAGCTGTTTTTTTTTTGTAAAAAGGTAACAATGTTAGCCTTTTCTGCAGCTATAGGGCATATATGGTATCACTCTTGGCTGGAAGCAGTGCTTAAACAATGGAAAAAACACCAATTTTGTCTAAGTGTTTAGCCATTTCCCACTTTTTCTTTGGTCATTTCAGCCTTTTTGGCCAGGGTGAAGGGAGTATCTGCCATCAAACAAGAAGAGCCGCATGTAACTACGACGATGTTTGCTAGTTCACCTTACGTGCATTAATGTAATAACGTGGTTAGCCTACTCAACGTAAATTACACACGAACAACATTAAGCTACTCACGCAGAGAAGAATGGCTGCTGCTGCCATCATCATCCTTCATCATTTCTGCTACACTGGCAGGGCTAGGGGCCAGGACTCTCGTCTTCGGGTTCTTGGGGGATGTTGCTAACTCCGGGTCCGATAACAGGCACCACACCCGCAGTAGATGTGCACGGTGTGAGGTCTCGCAGCAAGCTATCAAATACGGTGCATTTCTCGGCTTTTAACAAAATGCATACGTTGCCAGGTGTTTCATCAGATTCGAGGTGTTTCATCAGATTCGAGGTGTTACCTCCTTTGCACAGTATCACAGTATCAGCTTAAAGCACTTGTTGCAGGCTGCTGAGTTTGCATCTTTTGCTGTGAAGTACAGCCAGACTTTTGACCGCTTCGCCTTGGGCATTTTTAATCTGTAGCTCTGCTCTAAAAGAACGTACAGTGGGGCAAAAAAGTATTTAGTCAGCCACCGATTGTGCAAGTTCCCCCACTTAAAATGATGACAGAGGTCAGTAATTTGCACCAGAGGTACACTTCAACTGTGAGAGACAGAATGTGAAAAAAAAATCCATGAATCCACATGGTAGGATTTGTAAAGAATTTATTCGTAAATCAGGGTGGAAAATAAGTATTTGGTCAATAACAAAAATACAACTCAATACTTTGTAACATAACCTTTGTTGGCAATAACAGAGGTCAAACGTTTACTATAGGTCTTTACCAGGTTTGCACACACAGTAGCTGGTATTTTGGCCCATTCCTCCATGCAGATCTTCTCGAGAGCAGTGATGTTTTGGGGCTGTCGCCGAGCAACATGGACTTTCAACTCCCGCCACAGATTTTCTATGGGGTTGAGGTCTGGAGACTGGCTAGGCCACTCCAGGACTTTCAAATGCTTCTTACGGAGCCACTCCTTTGTTGCCCGGGCGGTGTGTTTTGGATCATTGTCATGTTGGAAGACCCAGCCTCGTTTCATCTTCAAAGTTCTCACTGATGGAAGGAGGTTTTGGCTCAAAATCTCACGATACATGGCCCCATTCATTCTGTCCTTAACACGGATCAGTCGTCCTGTCCCCTTGGCAGAAAAACAGCCCCATAGCATGATGTTTCCACCCCCATGCTTCACAGTAGGTATGGTGTTCTTGGGATGCAACTCAGTATTCTTCTTCCTCCAAACACGACGAGTTGAGTTTATACCAAAAAGTTCTACTTTGGTTTCATCTGACCACATGACATTCTCCCAATCCTCTGCTGTATCATCCATGTGCTCTCTGGCAAACTTCAGACGGGCCTGGACATGCACTGGCTTCAGCAGCGGAACACGTCTGGCACTGGGGATTTGATTCCCTGCCGTTGTAGTGTGTTACTGATGGTGACCTTTGTTACTTTGGTCCCAGCTCTCTGCAGGTCATTCACCAGGTCCCCCCGTGTGGTTCTGGGATCTTTGCTCACCGTTCTCATGATCATTTTGACCCCACGGGATGAGATCTTGCGTGGAGCCCCAGATCGAGGGAGATTATCAGTGGTCTTGTATGTCTTCCATTTTCTGATGATTGCTCCCACAGTTGATTTTTTCACACCAAGCTGCTTGCCTATTGTAGATTCACTCTTCCCAGTCTGGTGCAGGTCTACAATACTTTTCCTGGTGTCCTTCGAAAGCTCTTTGGTCTTGGCCATGGCGGAGTTTGGAGTCTGACTGTTTGAGGCTGTGGACAGGTGTCTTTTATACAGATGATGAGTTCAAACAGGTGCCATTCATACAGGTAACGAGTGGGGGACAGAAAAGCTTCTTACAGAAGACGTTACAGGTCTGTGAGAGCCAGAGATTTTCCTTGTTTGAGGTGACCAAATACTTATTTTCCACCCTAATTTACGAATAAATTCTTTACAAATCCTACCATGTGAATTCATGGATTTTTTTTTCACATTCTGTCTCTCACAGTTGAAGTGTACCTCTGGTGCAAATTACTGACCTCTGTCATCATTTTAAGTGGGGGAACTTGCACAATCGGTGGCTGACTAAATACTTTTTTGCCCCACTGTACGTACCTGGGCCCGCCTACTACGCTTGCAAAGGTAAAATGATTGGCTAGAATCCAAAGTGTATGACATCTCAGGAAAAAAAGCACCGAAATAAAGCACCAGAATGTGCGCTGCTTTTCGGTCTGGTTACTACAGTTTATGTCAGCACCGGTTCTGACATACCCATACAGTTCTGATACCGGTACCCATCCCTATTCATGAGCTGTACATTAACTTTGGGCAGTTTGTGGAGGAAATGCAGTAATAACTCCACATTACTGGAAGATAAGGGAGCTGCATGGGTTAAACTTGCAAGAGACCCACCTCGTGCCCGCTCCCTACTTGAAAACGGCAAGTTCAGGTGGACTTTGTATCATAGTGCTGGCAGATGAAAGACGAATTAATGTCTAACCGGAAGATGTTTGAAATACAGTGCTGTTTTTCTTTGGTGGTGGTGTTTTGGGTTGTTGAGCTTGGTGTGTGAAGTCTTGTTGGTCCTTGCTACCATTTCTAGCTCAGAGATTTAAAGATTAGCAAGCTTTAAAATATGAGTTTTCTGTTTGGACTTGAAACTGCAGTTCCTCTAACGGCCACTTGAGGTTGCCTCCAAGGTTAAAATGTCCTCTTTATCGCAGTGAAGCAGCAGTGCTACTGCCATCAGACCAGGCTCAGAGGGACGAGGTGCAGGATTGACACATATAGTCAAGTAATTGTAATGCTTCCTGATGAGGAAGACTAAAATTTCTCTCACCAAAATGCAGGACGCCTCATTACTAGCCAGATAATCCAGTATGAAAAGTGCCAACAACACAAACAGTCCAGAGGTCGAGTTCAGGGACTGTCAGTTAGACAGCCTTCAGCCTGTGGTAGCACATTTGTACCACCTGCTTTAACATCGGAGTCTATGGGAACTGACTCAGCATTGGAGGCGGCCTCAAGTGGATGTCAGAGGAACTGCAGTTTTTACTCCTAAGCCTGAAGGCTGATGGTGTCCTGTCATAACCCGGGCGGGCAGCGATGACTCAAGATTGGTGTAGGGGCGTCTACTAGAAATCTTAGGCGAGCTGAAACTCATGGACATTGACCTCAAGGTCAGAGATCAAGTTTACTGAAAATCTTGTGAACACACATTGCTGTATATAGATGTTTGAGGAATAACAGTCCGTGACGTGGGGTCATGTGTCTGGTCATGACAGTGCAGGGACTGAGAGAGCAGTCAGACATTAAGGATGAGTAAATTATGTTTGCTTCACAGGTGTACTTCAGCCTAATGTCTCCCTGGCAGCCATCTTTATTTTCTACCAGTGCAGTGAGCTTGGTGTTTTTATTGGTGTGAAACCTGCAACAAAGACAAAAGGGGACAGAGCCTTTCAGTCTGTTGCACCAAGGCTGCGGAACAGTTTACCACTACAATTACGTTTGCTTGACTCTGTGGATTCTTTTAAAAAACAGTTAAAAAACTCTTCTGTTCAAACAAGCCTTTTGTTGATCTACATATTTTATTTACATATATATATATATATATATATATATATGTGTGTGTGGGTGTGTGTGTGTGTGTGTGTGTGTGTGTGTGTGTGTGTGTGTGTGTGTGTAGTGTATATATATATATATATATATATATAAAAAATATATATTTTATTTTTTTATTTATTACATTATTACATTTGATCTTTTACATTGTATATAATGTCTATTGATTTTATTGTTTATTTTAATATTTGTGTACAGCGCTTTGTGATTGCCTGTCTGTGAAAAGCGCTTAATAAATAAAGTTTACTTACTTACTTACTAACTAATGCTCAGTGGAGAAAGGGAAATCATTTTAAAAAAGCTTCAGTTTAAATTAAAAGGCGTTATTGTGAGTTATTGTGTGGATACGTCTCAATTAGGGATGGAAAAACTGGCTTCGAAATCCAAGAGAGTGTCCCACTGAGCTCCTGTGCTGTCATGCTGAAACCATGAGCGATGTCTGTACACTGTGTTCAGACCTGGAGTTTAATGAAAACTGTGCAGGAATCAATAAAACGACGATTATAATGTTTCTTAAGAAACTGAAAAACACAGAAACCCTCCTTGAAATCAGCAGTTCAGCAGCCTGACAGGTGAAGTCTGGGGCAAAGACATCTCCTGTTTCCGCCTGTGAGATTAATTACTGTTGAAATTTCTGCCCACTCAGCTCGGCTCTCATTTAAGGTTTGGAATCCGGACAGTAAAACGGTAAATGCAGGGATCGCCTCATTCTCTCTAAATGTTACGAGTCAGCATCCATAAACCAGCTAATGTTAGCTCATGTTGGAGCTGCTGCTGGCTCAGGCAGGTCTTGGACTGCAAAAAGTGCCTGAGCTCTTGCTACCTCCAGTTTTTTTTTCTTTCTTTGAGGAGTAGTAGGGGTTCATTTAAGGATTTTAAAAAATACCATTAAAAATAAAGGCGTTTAGGGGATATTTAAAAGACAGAGTGACTTCTAAGCCTGATGATCTTTAGGATCGGTTACCAAGACAAATATTTTAAACTCACTCACAGCAGAAAGTAAAACTAACCTGTCTCTGTGCCTCTTTCCCTGTTTTTCAGGTACAGGACAGTCTTTTCCTGTTGGCGTGTGCTGAGTCACTCCTTCACCTGAGTTTTACTGACTGCCTGTCCTCGGGCCTCCACTGAACCTCCAGATTTCTCTATCCACAGCTGCACCATGGTACAGTGAACAGAAAACAATTTGAGATCTGAGACACTTTCACCGAGCGTGTTAGCCTGTTTAGAAAAAACCCAAATAATTTTTTTATTTTATTATTTCTTCAGGTCATCAAACAGCCGTTAATAAGGTCCAGGGCTGTTTCTGCTGTGAGCACCATGCAGATTTTGTTTCCTCATTAATCTGCTGAAAATTCTTCTCTGTGCTCACCTTAAGTTTAACACCTCTGAATTTAACACCTGAACTCACCTGCAAGAGTTTGACAGTTTCAGGGTTTCACATGAAAAATAATCACAAGATTAAAACACACTGATGTTTTCTTTAATTCTGAGGTGGTGATTTGAATTATGCATGCCGCAGTACTCTGTGTGTCCAGCTGGGGCAGCAAACAGAGTGCCAGACTGTTACTTTTTTTTCCTTTTTTTTTTGCAGGTAGATGGTATTTTATTTTGTGGGGGTGTAGTCGTGAACCTGTTTGCAGGAGCGCATACAGAATCAGCTGAATTTCAGACCACCACTGCCTCTTACAAGCTTCGCATAAACTGGACATAAAGGCTCCATTTGAAAGACTTTTGTATTTGTCTGCGTTAACGAGAAACTTTTTAATTGCAAACTTGCAGCGAGTAGAGCGCTGACAGCTGCTAATTCACCAACAAACATCTTTTGAAGCCTGTTTTTTGGGTCCCCCCCGCTGTTAGTCACCAATTCTCCATCTGCAGTCTACTGAAGCGAGACTGCTGCAGCTTTCACACGACTCACGGCTCTGTGTGTGTGTGTCTGTTCAGAGTGTATGATGTCTGAGAGCAGTTGCTATGGCCTGCAGCAGCGGTCAGAACAATGCAGAGACTCTGGAGGGGTTCCACGAGGTGAATCTGGCCTCGCCCACCACACCTGACCTTCAGGTAAGGTCGGAGCTCCAGCCGTTCCCGTTAGCTCCCTGCATGCTTCACGTTTCAGGAGGTCCACTCTCGTAGTTCATCGTTCATCGGGTATAAAAATGTTTTTGTTTTTAGAAATCTGCGCAGCCTCCAAGTCTTCTCTTGTGCATGATTTAAAAAAAAAAACCCCAAAAAAAACAACCCTTCGCTGTCGAGGATTTTTTTGTGTCCTGTGTGGAAAAGTTCATTGTGTGTTTGTGCGTGAAGATGAAATATCATAAACTCACTGTTCTGGAATTTGTGTCACCCTGACTGCTTGTGTTTGCCCTGCAGAACCAATCGGATCAGCGCCCGGCCATCCGTCACACCACCCCGCCCACTTCTCTATATCGCACCCACTCTCTGGGAGCACCTCCTCCGGGCCTCCCCACCTCACTGCGAGCAGATCAGCTGCCCACTCAGCCGGTGTACTCAGCACCGCGGCACAGCCACAATGGAAGGTAACAAAAACACAGGCGCCTGCACCCAATCGATGAGCCGTAATCCGTAACTCACCTGTGCTGTTTCCCCGCACAGCGTGCCAGGCCTGGAGGCAGAGTCGGCCGAGTTCATGTCCGGAGAGGATGGGGAGGAGTGTGGTGCTCTGAGCGACAGCCTGTCACGGCTGCGCAGCCCGTCGGTGATGGAGGTCCGAGAGAAAGGATGTGAGAGGCTGAAGGAGGAGCTCGCCAAGGCTCAGAGGGTAGGGTGCGCTCACTTAGGGTTATGTCTTCATCACGCAGAAGACATCACAACGTCAGCTTCCCCCAGACTAATCTGACCTGAAAGTGACCTAATCATGACTTTAACTCAAGTTCTCGTGTTTAAGCTTTGAAGGAACCGTTCACCCCAAACTCAGGGATGCTTTTGTCAGGAGAGACAAAAGAAATAAGATCAAGAGCAGAGACATGAGAGAGGACAGAAAAAAGATGAGAGAAATAATTTAAAGATGGGCAGTCTTCAGAAATTATGAAACCGTAATTCAAAAAATAAATACAATTAAAATCCACAGACGTCTTTCATTAGGATTTATTTTATTTCTACCAGATCTTAGCCACAGTGCAGGAGGCAGTGCCCGTTTACTGTGACAACAGGATGTAAACAATGATCACGTCTTGCCTCAGCTGAGCTGTAATTTACTGTGTGCTTCTTCAGACTGGAAATAAAAAAGAAAATAGTTCCTGGAGAAAGGTTTGAGGTTTTTCTGAGTAACTGAGGGACGTTACTGCCACGCAACAAGACGAATGTTACTGCTTTCCTTTATGTTTGTGTGCGTGTGTATTTGTGTGTGTGTATTCACTACATCTCACCACAGCGTTCATTACTTTAGAGCGATATCGTGTAATTTTCAGAGTTTTATTTAAAAGCATGTTTTAAATGATTTTTTGTGTTAAACATGTTTCACTTATTTTAATTTCATCTCTTTGTTCGTTTGTCGACATGCTTTCATTTCCACATGTTCATTTGGTTGTCTTTCTATTGTGTTGCTGTGCGTGTGTGTGTGTGGAAGGAGCTGCTGTTGAAGGATGAGGAGTGTGAGAGGTTGTCTAAAGTCAGAGATCAGCTCGGCCAGGAGCTGGAGGAGCTCACCGCCAGTCTCTTCCAGGTCGGTCCACCTACCCTACGTCTGTGTCCTCTACTTCCTGTTTCCTTTCCTCCTCTTCCTCCTGAGGCACCGGACAGAAAGAATATGAGTGATTGACACAGGCAGTGTGAAAGAGGTGTGACGGGTTTAACAAAGCTTTTAGGTGAACTCTAAACATTTGGTTTTGTCACCCATCAGGCATCGCAAGTTTCCTCTAAATATGGGCAGATAATTGAATTTGATGAGAATGAAGTTAAATTATCATTTTTGTTCAGTCTAGCTTTTGTGTTGTATTATGGTAAAAATGAAGTGCAGCCTTTTTGCCTAACAACAGATAGCCCTGCTGAAAAGCTCAAACTCGACCACAGATCGAGGCACAATGCTAAAAACCTAAGAATGTTTCCACGAGTGTCTCCTGTGACATGTGAGGTCCAGAGCCGATGTGTCTGTGCTGAATGAATCTGTCCGGCGAGCCCTGAAAACGTGCTGCTCCAACTCCTCTTCCTCCGTGCTCTCGTTCACTCTTGGCTTTCTCTTGCAGGAGGTGTTGGGACTCTGTGTGCTTGTGCGTGTCTATAAATGCAGATTACCTTTATGTTCCTGTTCTGTGTTTTTGAGTTTATTTATGATATTTCAGTTGCACTGAGCTCGTTTAGCTGCTGATTCACCGTCTGTGTGTTTTCCAGGAGGCTCACAAAATGGTGAGAGAAGCAAACGTCAAACAGGCAAATGCTGAAAAACAGCTGAAAGAAGCTCTGGGCAAGGTGAGACCTCACCACTCCACATCAGACCAGACTGTTTACCTGCTTACTCTGAGGATTTCTGTTTCTTTCTTCAGATCGACGTCCTCCAGGCGGAGGTTCAGGCTCTGAAGACTCTCGTGCTCTCCTCCCCGACCTCCCCGGTGGGTGAGCTTCCCTCTGTGGGAACAGGAGGAGGCGTGAAGACTCCCTTCAGGAAGGGCCACAGCAGGAACAAGAGCACCTCCTCCGCCATGCTGGGGACGCAGCCCGACCCGTCGGCCACGCAGCCCATTGTACGCGAGTGTCGGGAGGTAAGAGGTGCAGCAGGAGGAGGAGTGCTCACGCTCCCAGAGCTTTTTCTTTAACAGTCGATGATGAGACTACACATAGTTTCTGACTTGCAGGTGGACGGTCAGCTGTTCAGCGAGTTCAAGGCATGGAAGGAGGAGCCGACGTTCGACCGAAGCTGCAGCTTTCTGGAGAGAATTTACCGTGAGGACATCTACCCTTGCTTGACCTTCAACAAGAGCGAGGTACATGACGACCTCCCGAACTCTTAAAAGCGCTTTATTAGGAGTAGAAAGACATGCAAACATGCACCCATCTGAGATTTCAGCACTGATATTATCATTTCAGTTTTTTTTGTTGTGAAGATCAAAATGTTTAGAAGGTTTAAAACTTGTGATCTGATCTCACAAACTCAGTCACTGTTTAGCTCAGATGATTAAAAGATGTTAGGTTTCTGTAGACAAAGCTGCAAAATGTTCGTTAAAGGTGCGTGCATCTGCCTTCTGGGGACACTGTCGCCTCACAGTAAGAAGATTTGAGCGTGAGTGGGTGGCGACCTGGCAAGGCGTGCCCCGTGCTCGCCCTCTGCCAGCTGGAAAAGGCTTCACCCGGTTTGTCTCGGTATGCGTTTGATTTGATTGTTTAAAAAAGTGCAGTTGACAAATGTGCAGGGTTTAGAAAATCCCAGGGAAAAGCCGGGACCGCTCTGAGTCCCCTGGAGATGCATGTTGACATGAATCAGAAAGATTCTGATACCTCCTGCGTCCGTTAACGCCCTCCTCTCCTCTCCTCTCCCCCAGCTGGGTTCGGCCATCTTAGAGGCCGTGGAGCAGAACACACTGAGTGTGGAACCAGTCGGCTTCCAGCCGCTGCCTGTGGTCAAAGCATCGGCGGTGGAGTGTGGAGGACCAAAGTGAGCACGTGCACATACTTGAACTCAAACACACGCACACACTTTCTCCCCTGCATTGAGCTTTCACTCCTTCATCATTACATCTCCATCTTCCGATTTCCTCCTCTAGTGGGCGCAGGTCTGAGCTCGTCACGTAAGTCTGACTCTCTCCCCCATTAGCTTTTTCCCTTTCTTTAGCCTCTCCTCAGTTGCTCCCCACCTCCATCCGGCTCTTCCAAACCCTCCTGCTAACTTATTCCCTCCTTCTAAACTTCTGTTCAGGATGTCAAAGCCATCCTGTCGTCCTCTTCTCCTCCTTCGCTGCCTCAAGCCGTGTTAGTTTTGCTCCTGTGTAGTTTCTGCTTTGTAGGAGTTTTTTTGTTTCTTCCTGTTAAAGTAACAGCTAACTCATGTTTTTTTTTTCTTTGTTTGTTTTTGTTTATGTCCATCTGGTAGAAAATGTGCCCTGAGCGGTCAGACCAAAACCTGCAAGCACAGAATCAAGTTTGGAGATTCGTCCAGCTATTACTACGTGTCTCCCTACTGTAGATACAGAGTGAGTGTAACACCCAGCCATCCACTCACACCTGAAAGCTTTACCTCCCCTTTATGTCCGGTCCATCTTTCCTGAGCCAGAACATTTTCTAAATTACTCCAAAGCTCAGTGAGCACTAAAACAATCCTGCCAGCTTCTTCCACCATCACTGTAAAAGTAAGAAAACAACTCTGGAGGTGATTCAGTGCATGTTACTGCACTTCTGCATGAGCAGTCCCTCTGCACGAGGATAAGAATGAAGAGCTTTCAGAATGACTAATTAAAGCAGCCATGCCTCTAACTTTAAGTCTTACACTTGTTATGAAGGATGAAACTATCCACAGAGACACAAACTGTTTTCTCTAAATGTGTTTATTTATTCTTCAAAGTTTTAACTTGGAGCCCCAAGTGAATGTCACAGGAGCTGTAGTTAGAAACCTCCCTCCATGATTTTTATTTTTTTTAAGTGTTTTTTTTTTATGTAAATGAGAAATTAGAACATAAATCTGAATACTTTAAATCGTCTAAATTAACAGAAACCTAAGTTTTAGCAAAATCACTAAGCTTATAGTTCAGCATGTAATCCTGTCCTCACATTAAACATAAGGAATAAATACGTTAAGTCTATAACTCTTTGCAGAGTAGCTTTGCATGACTTCACCTGAAGCTCAGAAACTGTTGACTGGTGTTTTCAGCAGTGTCCTCTCTCCTTCAGATCACAGCGGTGTGCAACTTCTTCACCTATATCCGCTACATCCACCAAGGGCTGGTCAAACAGCAGGACGGTAAGAAACGCGCCAGTGGATTCTTGTGGTGGCTCGATATCAGTGTGATTAAACTCCCTGCCTCCCTCTGTGTTTGCAGCAGAACAGATGTTCTGGGAGGTGATGCAGCTCCGCAGGGAAATGTCCCTCGCCAAGCTTGGCTACTACAAAGACCAG
Source organism: Haplochromis burtoni (assembly GCF_018398535.1). Taxonomy (NCBI): domain Eukaryota; kingdom Metazoa; phylum Chordata; class Actinopteri; order Cichliformes; family Cichlidae; genus Haplochromis; species Haplochromis burtoni. The sequence continues at coordinate 2,003,999 of NW_024582405.1, read as the reverse complement.
CTGTGACCGGGGCCGTCCTCCACTCACAGCAGAGTCTGAGCTGAAGCCCCGCCCCACCCTGGCTCTTGCCCCTCCCCCTTATTTTGTGTGAGTGTTTTTTGTGTGAGAGAGAGAAACTGTTTTCAATCATCACAAAAAAAGACTGAAGACTGTGATTTTGGTGCCGGTGGTCATTACTGATCTGGACTTCTTTGGGTTCTGAAACATGCAACACTCCAGTGTGTCAGAAAACTGACATGTTTCTAAAAAACTAACACTACAGACTGTTTGGTCATCAGTTACATGTGATCTCTGGAGAGATTCATGTGGGTTTTGAAGCCTCAAAGCGAGAAAAATATCAAAAATAGGTGTTAGAAATATGAGAATATCTGATAAAAGTCATATTTCAAGGGTGAAGTTGAACCGTAGAATAAAGTCATTGTTTTAAGAGGAAGAACGTTGTAAACAGAATCACAGAAACTGAGGAAAAATAACCCCTTTTGTTTACTGTTGTGGAGACGTCTGTGGCACCTAAAGTGGATGTTCGAGGAACTGCAGGTCGTGCTGCGCTTTCAGGTTCGCTTCAGGTTCCTGCTAGTTAACGGGACACATCTTCCTTTTTCTTTAGGATGATTTTTCAAAATAAACCGCCATTCATAACAGAAACTGTCATTATGGATTTATGTGTGGTGGCTTTCAAAGCAGACTTCACTTTCACCTTAAATACTACATGAAAATATTATTTCAGCAGTAAAGCTTTAGTAAAACTGCAGCCGTTTAAAATGTAAACAATTTAGAATATTTGGGTATATATATATATTTATGATAAAACTCATCGCAGGGAACAAGTGACAGCTGATGTGACAACGTCTCAGCTGAAGAATTCAGAATTACAATTCTTCATTTTTACAACCTAAATTTTGAATTTTTTTTCTGTAAATGTTGAATTTAAAATAAATTCATGACTTATTCTTAGTTATAATCCTTTAAATTATGTATTTACGTTCCTGCAATTTCAGCTTTAGTCAAATTAAAATGAACAATTCTTTCAACCTCCAAATTTTGACAATGTAATAATTAATGTTAAATTAACATGAATTTGAGTATTTTTACTTATTCTTGTCAATCTTTCATTATTCATATATCAAAAATTACAGAGTTTTTTTTCCTCATGTGAAACACTAAGTTGACTCACTCTTAGCACTTTGATTTTTCTCCATTGAAATTCTGCTCTCAGAATGTTTTTTTATTTTCAAACAACTTAAAACTGTTTTCCAGACTTTACATCAAATTATTGAGCTCTTTAATCATCAAATTTTGGGGCTTCTTGGGGTTTTTTGGGTCTGAAAAGTCTGAGAAATGTCAAATTTTGAGTTAAAGTAATTATAGCTTTGCTACAATACACTTTCCTCCACTGTTGGCGAGTCTATCATATATTTTCAGAGAGGGGAAAAAAGGTCAAGTTGTTATTATTTAGTAAACTTTGAATAAGCTTGTATTTTGAGTTAATTTAGAGGTCTCGATGATGGCAGAGTGGGATACAGTGTTTTTGTTTTTTACTTACAGAAAAAAGCTGCAGAAATAATCGAACATGTATCTGCAGGAGGAAGGACTTGATGTCGGCTCTTTGAGTTTCTGAGGGTTTTTGTTTTGTTGCTGGACATTAACATATCCTGCTGTGAAACAGGGCGCTCTGCAGCGAGCTCCGTGTGACCAATCAGGACTCGTGTAGATAATAAGCTGTGTGTGTGTGTGTGTGTGTGTGTGTGCGTGCGTGCATGCGCACCTGCTGTTCTGTAAACTTTATATATATATTAATTTAATCCTGACGTCTCTCTCTCGCCTGTTCATAGTCAATGTCACTCTCCCGGTTTGGTTTAGTGCCTTCTCTCTCAGACACTGAAATAAAAACAGTAATACCTCTGAAAATGATCCGTGGACTCCTCCACATTTTCTCTTCTTCGACTGAACTTTTACACGGCTGCATATTAACGACCGACCTTGCCTCCTCAGACGTACCCTCATGTCTCCGTCCACCGCGGATCCTCAACCTGAACTTTTGAGAGCAGTTTAACCTTAATGCTCCATCTTCCCTTTGCTGCTGTGTTCATATTCATCACAGCTCTGCAGACACAGTCACCAACCTTCCACCCTGCTGCCAGTTTTCTTTGTTTACGTCAAAATTACACCAGTTTCATTTCCTGATTTTTTTTTTTTATTTTTATTTTTTCACTAAATGGCAGAAACGTCATCTCATCTAAAACAAATCAGTCACATCCAGACTGAGGGGTTGGCAGTGAAGTTTAATACATCCATGGCCTCCTATGTCATGTTTAAAAACACAGTGGCTTTGAGCTGATGGTGTGGGTGCAGCTGATGGTGCAGGTGTGGCTCAGTTATTAAAACCTGTCTCTTTTTGTTTTTTGTTTAAAAAAAAATAAAAATAAAAAATGTTGGTCTCAGATGTTTAGTCAATGTTTGAATAACACTAATTCAGGCAGCCAGCAGGTCATAAAACAGGCAGACAACTGTGAACTGTGCTTTTTAGTGTCAGTCTATTGAGGCCACGCACCCCAGGCCAGCCCCGGCAGGATGAGCGCGATGAGGACAGAGGAGAACAGGTTGACTGCGTTGTTGTCTAAGATGGGTTTCCCGCAGATCCACTGGGTGGTGGCGGAGCTGTAGCTCACCACCTTCCCGATGCTCGCGTCAAAGCCTGAGGGGACACAGAAAAGTCAGAAAATCTCTGCGTGTCACTGCACGAAAGGAAATCCCAGCTGCAGAAAACGTTACCAAAAAGTTCAACTCTTTCTTTTTTTTCTTTTTTTTTTTTATTAGTCTGCAGATGCGGTTTACTTGTTTCAGTCAAGCTAAACAGGGACTGAGGTTTAGGAGAGCCCCTCTGAAGCTATGTTTTAATTCTGTTTAATTTTTAGTGAAATAAGTTTGAACTCCATGAGCTGGGATTTTCTCCTGAAACCAACAACATTCACTGAAGTAAAAGCTGCTTGATCTCTGAGGGCTGCTGAGTTCAATGGTTCAACTATTATAGGGAAAGAAACTGCAGAACTTCACTCTAACTGGGCATGTTTAATACTCTAAAAGGAAGCCACTCACTGTTCTCCTGCTTCCTCTGATCTCCGTATGAACGTCAAGCTTCAGCATCAGATTCAGTTCAATCTTATTTTTTACAGCAGCAAATCATCTCGAGGAGCTTCACATTGTGAGGTAAAAACCCAACAATCAGACGACACCATATGAGCAGGCACTTTGGCAACAGCGGAAAGGAAAAATCCTAACATCTGATTTATAATCAGCTCAAACTAAACTTTAATCTCATCTCTGTAACTCAGCAGTCAGACTGCAAACATTTGCTGTACGTTGCTGAGAATTGGTGTTTAAATCAAACTGATCTGTGTAAAGCTTCAGACACTGATCAATCATTGATCATGTTGTAACTGATCACACTGATGAAAAACATCTGTTGCAGCTGGATCTTGGAGATTATTGGAACAATTGAGTGAAGATGAGCCCGGATTGAGATTCAGTCAGTAAATGATGTCAAACAACATTTTAAAGGTTCAAAGTATGAACGCGACATCTGAATCTGTCTGACACATCTGGGTTTGCGAGACAGAATCAGAGGCTGTGTGGCAGATCAGGAAGTTTCTCTACGTATGCAAACACTTAACAACATTCACATGAGATCTGGCTCAAACCCACCCGAGTACTGCATGTGCGCCCCCAGGAAAGAGTCCAGCATGGACCCGAGCAGGCCGGCCACGCCGCCGTACACGACGATCGGCCACTGGGGGTCGGCCAGGTGGAGGTCGCTGACTGTTAGCAACTGCGTCACAAAGTAAGCCACACCCACTGCTGCCCCACCGAGGAAGCTGGCAACCAATCCTATGGGAGTAACGCCTCCGTTTGTTCCTGCAGGGAAAAAAAGCCCCAGAAAAATGAGGCAACTTATCTAAAAATGATTTTCAGCGCAAAAGGATGCATGATTAGGTCAACTGAAATCTAAAAACATGATTTCATTTTTTGTTTACTGCTGATCTTCTGTACGTACAGCCTTTTAATGAGATGCCACACAGCATGAAAAGAAGTGTTCATCTGTGGACTCTCTTCAGATAAATCAATGTGACAAGTCACATTATTAATGAAGCTCACAATCACGCCTCCTCGTCCTGATGAACGGTTGTGAAAATCTAATCTGTGTGTTTGGCTTCATGGAAAAGAGTCAATTCTCAGGAGTCCTGAGCTTCACAACTTAAAAAAACCCCAGTCTGATCTGAACTGTGCTGTGGGACTTTTCCCCTCTTTAACACAAAGTGGAACATTCACATCATTACTCCACCCTCTTACTGGCTCCTCACCTGTGGGGACTTCCTTCCAAGTGGTTATGAGTCTCGGTTTTGATAGGCTGAGGACTGGCCCCACCTCAGATGCCCAGGTGTCCCCGGTACTGCATGCGAGCGCGCCCAGTAGGGAGAGGCACATCCAGGAGGCAGAGTACTGCTTATTGAAATCGATGGGGATCTCACCTGGACCCACCTGAAGCACGAGCAGGAAATGAATAACTTTACTAACATTACGCTCACACAGAGCAGCTTATTTCCTGTGCTTCTCAGTTTACCTCGATCATGTAGAGCAGCGCCAGCTCAGTAGGAACACCTCCATTGCAGAAAACCTGAACCCAATTCCTCTGACCTCCTAAAAACAAGTAATTCACATTTAATTCAAACTGTTCCAGGACAACTGTTTAAGCAGCCCAGGTAAAAGGCGGTGGGTCAAGGGGAGTCACTAATCAGATGCTTAGTTTTTTTCCCTCTCTCAGCCACAGATCATTTAAAAAGCAAACTCGTCACATTGGCCCATTAAAAAAGCAATAAATAAACGTATTTAGTATAATAATGTAAAATATGTTATTAGTTTATTTAAATTTCATATGAATAAACTTAATATGCAAAATAATTAAATTTAAAGTTACATTTTCACCACTAGATGCCAGCAGATTACAGATTATGGTCAACAGAGGTCTATTTCCTAACCCCTCCCAATTAAATAGAGATCCTAGCTATGGTGGCTGCTGGACAAACGCATTTTGGCCAGCTACAAGAGATCCGAGTATTAAAGTTAGACGGTACTCCATAAAAGCTGTGACCGGAGTGCACGTTTCTACTGTTGTTTGTGAACACACTTCCTGATTTGCTGTCAGTGTACTCTGATGGCAAAGTGACCCTTTCCCCCGACAGTGAAATACGTCAGTTCACCGTTTACCTCAGCTGTGAATGCCGGGTAAGAAGCATCTGCCTTTATTTACTCTGGGAGAGGCTGGAAAACTTATGTTAGCTTATAACTAGCTGCTGTTGTTGTTGTTGTTTATCCATCTCATGTCTGATCTGTTGACGATAAGTAATTGTGAGAATATCGGACATAAATTAGCTATTTTACGTATGTTTTCGTGTGTTAGAGCCCTGACTTCAGTTCAGGAGACGAGGCTTAAGGTGAGGAGGAAGAAGATGATATTTTATTAAGATGACTGTGATGTCTGTTACCTCTTTGTTTCAGTTTGGGGAAAGGGGATCCCTTCTCAGATGATAAAACACAGAGCTGATTGTAGGTTTATGAGAATGCATCATTTAGTTAGAATTTTTTTGTTTATTTTTTAAACACAGTAATTACGCACATATTAATTTTTTGTTAAATAAACTAAAAAAAACCTAAAAAAACCCCCCCAACAAAATGCTGTTCCCTCGCTTAGACACACCTGTGCATGTTACAGGTGTGTCTGTTAGAATTGTTGAGGATGGCAGCAAAGTTTGTTATCAGCTTTAAATTTGGTTTCTTACAAACACAAGTGCATGCACAGCTTCAGCTCCGTTTCAGTCAGTGGAGCTGCTGATCGACGCTTTACTTCACCCACAAGCTAATGGTCGGATGCTTTGTGCCGCTAGTTTGAGTAAGACATCAAAAGTGTTTTCATCTCTCATTCTCTCTGTGGCTCCGCCTCCTCACTGTGTCACAGAGCTTCCACCAGTCTCTGCAGCACCTGTGAGGCCTTTACGTCTCTCACCTTCTTTGTACTCGGCGTCGATCTTCTTCTTCTGCGCTCCTCCCCAGCGGGTCAGTCTGGAGGAGGTGATGAAGAAGGCCAGCAGAGTGGAGAAGAAGCTATAGTTTGCCATCGTCAACACAAACCCCACCAGGAGGGCTGAGGGCACAGAAACGCATGTTAGCGCAAGCTCACCAGTCATTCAGAGCGTGCCGTTCTGTTGCCAAATGTTTAAAAAGAACAAACCCAGCTGAAGATGTCAAGCTTTACAAAAAAAACCAAAAAAAAAAAAAACCAAAAAAAAAAACCACCCCATAAAGATAGTTTCATTTTGCGTTTCCTGGAAGGCAGAAAAATCACCTCCCTTCTTCATATACTGTAGATCGCCTGAGCGTCACAGAGGCATCATTCAGCAGTGTAATAAATCAGATCAGTATCAGTTCTTTTCATAATTGCCTCGACTTCAGGCAGCAGCCTCGTGATTCAGTTTTCAGAATTGTGAGGTCTTTTGTGGCTCAAAGGAGATTGCAAAGAAAATCGTCTGGACTTCTTTAAGTTGCTTGAATGTCAAATCCATAAAAAGCAAAAATCAAAACTCTCAAGGAAAACTTCAAGAATTTAATGACTGTCACTTCACATGTGAAAACTTACAGTGCTGTGAATAAGTAACTGTCCCCTTCCTGATTTCTTAATTTTTTGGCACATTAGTTATATTAGCAGCACGGTGGTTAGCACTGTTGCCGCACAGCAAGAAGGTCCTGAGTTCAATTCCACCATCAGGCCGGGGTCTTTCTGTGAGGAGTTTGCATGTTCTCCCCGTGTTTGCGTGGGTTCCCTCCGGGTACTCCGGCTTCCTCCCACCGTCCAAAGACATGCACCTTGTGGGGATAGGTTAATTGGATAATCCAAATTGCCACTAGGTGTGAATGTGCGAGTGAATGTGAGTGCTTGTCTGTCCCTGTGTGTTAGCCCTGCGACAGACTGGCGACCTGTCCAGGGTGTACCCCGCCTCTCGCCCTATGACGGCTGGGATAGGCTCCAGCGCCCCCCGCGACCCTGAACAGGATAAGCGGACGCGAATGGATGGATGGATGGATAGTTATATTTAAATGTTTTGGATCAAACAAATTTTAATATCAGAGAAAGATAACCTGAACAAGTTCAATATCTACTTTTTAAATTATGATTTCATTTATTAAGGGAAACAGTCAACCAAACGTACCTGGCCCATGTCAAAAAGTAACTCATGAATTATTTGTAATTAACTACCGAGTTCAATTTCACTGCCTGACCTGCTGAATGAAGAAATATCTCAAATAGAACCAACACATCGTGCCAGAATCTAAAGAAACAGCTGAGAAACAAAGTCATTGATTTCAATCAGTCTGGAAAGGGTTACAAAGACATTTCTAAGGCTTTGGGACTCTAGTCAACCTCTGTGATTCTTCCCAGGAGAGATTGGCTAACCAAAATTACTCCAAGAGGTCATCAACGACCCATCAAAGAACCCAGAGCAACATCTAAAGAACTGCAAGGTCACAGTTCGTGATTCAACAATAAGAAAGGGATTGGGCAAAAAAATGGCAACAGTAGGAGAGTTCGAGGAGAAAAGCAGTGCTGAGCTAAAAGAACACAAAGGCTCGGCTCATATTTGGGAAAAAGAAAAAAATCTGGATGATACCCGAGAGTTTGTTGAAAGCATTCTGTAGATGCTAATGCAAGATTTCATCAAAATAATATCATACCAACAGTCAAACGTAGTGGTTGTGGTGTGATGGTTTGAGGCTGCTTTAGGATGCTTAATGGAGCCATGAAATCTGCTCTATACCAGAAAATCCTGAATGAATGATGGGAGCAAATGCTTTTTCACAGAACTGTAAACAAATTCCACAAAATAAACATCAAATGGAAGATATCAGCAGTAAGCTGAATATTTCAAACTAAAGACAGCAACGTGAGACGTGTGGAAAAATTCCCTCTGCTTGTCTGTTACACATATTTTCACAACTTTATCGAATTCAGGCTCTGGTTTACATTACAAGTACCGATTCAGGAATGAAAAGGTGTCTAATGTGAGAATTGAGTCCGTTCATGGGCCGATTTTGTGACAGCATTAATGTGGATTATGAGTTTTAGATCTTTAAAGTCCATGACTGTGGCCAGAAATCCAGTTTTCTGCTCTTTAACTCAAGCATATGAGAACAAGTCTTCTGTGACCAACATGACTTCAGTTTAATGGGTCACATGACGAGATCTGTGCGTCATCTGCAGACTCGTAGTAAGAGGTCTAGTTGTTTTCTGGTGCGAGTGCTGGAAATGCGTTACAGTCCTTGGTTTTAAATGCATCGCTTACGTCATATAATACCAAGAAAACAGGCAAAAGCAGCAGCCTGAAGAGCTTGGCGTGTTATCTGAAACTGAAAAATGGTTTGGATTTTTTAAAATGTGCCTCTTCTTGGAAAATATGTAAGTATTGGAGAATCCTCTTTATTTTAAAAGGTCATAGAATATCCCCCTTTAAAAAACAAAACAAACCAAAACACGCTCACCCACCACTTTATTAACCAATCACAATGCAGCAACTTAACGCAGTGTAGACACACACCAAACATCACAACTCTTCTAATGTTCACTCGAAATGACTTCATAACGGCTAAGCAGCGAGCCAGGCAGCCAAAACAACTTCCTCTGACATCACGCAGGTGGTAAAGGTGATGACAAATACTCACCGGCCAGCGCTCCCGATCGGTCCAGACTGCGTCTCTTCAGCGCTCGCATCGTCACCGTGAGGGGTACCAAGATGGAGAACAACCAACGCCACGGCGACACAGGCTGCAGCGTGCCTGAAAACAAACACACACACACCAAGACTACCATCAGCACCTCTCCACCCGACTGATCGTTTGAAGGATTTACTGAAGCACGTAAAGATCCGTTTTTATTTTTAAATTGATCACAGAGTGAAAAAGTTTTTATTTTAAATATTAAAAAGAAATGAGATGCACTTTTTTTTTTTTTTTTTAAATATAACTCATTGTGGGCTTTGGAGGTGATCAACTCCAACAACAGTGTCAGGTCACTCAAAGTGTAACAATCCAGTAACTGTGTCTTAATTTAAAACCATGCAGGGACTGATTTCAGTGGGGACAGCTGTAGAAGGGAAATCTATCTGATGATGATGATTTCAAAATAAAACCGGAGAGACGAGAAATGAGCTGATGTGCTTCGATAATGTAAGCTGTTGAAATAATTTAAATGTGGCAGGTGCAGCGGGTGGAGACGAGTGCAGAAGATTTACAAGATGGTAGTGAGACCCACTGTGATTTTTTGTGTGGGGACGGTGGTACTGAGAGAAAGACTGGAGGCCAAGGTGGGGTCTTCAGATTTTCACTGGGAGTGAGCAGGAGGAGAAGCTTAGAAATGATATGACGGACAGCTTAGGAGTGATGGAGGATATTGGACAAAGGATGATGAAGATGGAGGAGAAGGAGGAGGAAGTAGTATAAGAAGGAGAAGAAGAAGGCAGAAGAAGGGAGGAAAATCTTGGTGGAAATGCTGTAACATCTCTCGTCATTTGTGAAAATCTAATGCTTGAAGCACAAACAAATGCTCAATCACAAACATTTGAGTAACAGCATGAAACCCAAACTTTACTTATCATGTTGCTCAAAAGAAAGACCTGAGACGCTGACTCATTTTTATTCACCAAGTATGCGCACACATACAAGGAACTGAGTTTCTTCCTGACAGCTGTCAAGTTTGTCTTTCAACATACGCCTCGTGTCCTCATTGCCACGCTCTCTCTGTCCATGCACGACTGTGAAAAATGGTACTGAGGTCTGTTCAGCTTTTAACCCACTTCAGGAGAAAAAAAAAAATCTAAGTTAGTGTGAAAGGTATTCAGGGCACATGGAAGGGCGCATGATTTAATGGATTAACTTCCTGTTTGAAGGCAGTTTTAAGGAAAAGAAAACCCTTAAAGTGAAAACATTCCCAGGCGGACAGCTCACCGTAGAACGTGCTCATCGTGAGGGAGAGGATCCAGAAGAAGAGAGAGAGTGCCAAAGTGGCACACAGCACGATCATGTCAATCATCATGTTGATGGACTCCTTCATCAAGATGTCATTTTCAGAGTCCATGCTGAGGGACGGCCCGTGCTGCAGGACAGGAGGACAGAGTCACGTCAGTGTTTGTTAGATAGTTTCTGCTGCTGTAAGAAAACGATACTGCTACTTCAAGTTGGTCAGAACATGTTTAATAACAAAGTAAAAGTTCTCATTTTGCCTAGACTTTCATTTCTCCTTCAGAACAGTGCCTCAGAGCAGAAAATATAACCCTAATACAGCCTAAACTTCTTTTTATGCTTTATTTTGCTGTATTTTGCTTGCATTGTAAAACTACACAGCATTTAGGTTTGTTATTTTCTGTATTAAGCACCTTGAAGTTACATATAATAAAATATGCTAGTTAAATAAAAATATCATTCCTTGGAATAGGTGGCACTCATAAGAATCATGTTGTGCAGAAAGAGTCACATGACATGTAAAACTCGCCTCCTGGAGCCTGAAGCAGAGCCCAGCTTGGTACACCTCTCAGGTAACACCCTTGTGCCGCCTCATTTCAAACCTCCTGACTCTCCGCTGGCACTGGCTGACCTCAGGCTAGCCTGTACTCATCCTCCCTCTGCTCTGTTTAAATGAACTGCCTGAGAACCACTCTCTTAATTTGCCATGAAGAGAGTCATGAGGAGAGCGGAACCAAAACAAAGCGCCATCAGACCTCCCTAACATTGAAATTATACACCTAAATATGAGAACTAAGTGTTCTCAAATTAAACAAAGCAGAATAACACTCTAAAATAATATCAAACACCGGGCTGAAGTGTCAGTTTGGTACATGGGAATATATTTAAGCGGTACTTAAAAAAAATAAAATACATATATAAACTCACCGTTTATCTCCTGAGCCATCACGACTTGTCGGTTACACGCCCTACTTTAACGAGGAGGTTAGCTTTCTATTTTTTTAAGTGGAACAACTAACAGTAGTGTTTCTTACAAATATAATTAAAGAGAAAAAGATTTTAGCAGTGAAACCAAACGGAATTCAGAAGCTCAGCTAAAGCTTCCAGGCTAAAACACCTGCCGGAGGGAGAAAACACGACGGACCCACTTCCGGCAGCCAGCCACTGAGTTCTTAAAGGGACAGTAACCCAAATTACAGCTCTTTTTTGTTTTTTGTTTGTTTTAGGGTTTTGTTTTTGTTTTTTTAAATAGGTCGGCATAGGTGGAAACACGACAAAGCACAGGCGAAATCGGAATATTTCATCAATTAATAACTGTGTTTAATTGATAGCTGTATTGAAGATATTTATGAAGATATTTCTGGTTTAAAAACTTTTGTAATTTGGTGTCTACTCAGAAGACATTCCAAAGGTTTCGTGTTTTAAACTAAAAAAAAATCAAATTAAGGCAGTTGAGTCCCGTATAAAAATGAAAAAAGAAAAGAAAATACTAACGCTGCACCCCATTAGAGTCATCCATCTCAGCTCAGACTGGTAAGACTTGGATAATTAAACACCCACAACGTTATTTTTAAAGATCTTGCTGAGGTGCTCATGATCCTCCTTACAATAATTTGGCAATATTTCTGGAATTTGACCAATGAGGTTCATGCCTTTTGTATATCTAGTTTTCCTGGCATGTAAAGGCATTTTACTGTGCACACATACGTGGAACTTAAAATTACATTGACGTTCGTCTTTTGGATGTTTGAAAAATCTTGAAACCGATTTTGAAACATGTGGAGCAACCCTGCAAAAATTGGTGTAATCGAGTTTTTGTAGTGTTGCTTGTTTGGATTTGCAGCTTACTCTTTAAGAAGCTGGACTCAAGTAAAACATAAGGCAACAGGTAAATAACCCTTACAGACAGACTACATGGAAAGCGATGTCCTACCGTTTGATGAAACAGAATAATATCTATAATCATTCTTGCCATTCTTCTTGGAATTTCTGAGCTTCCAATGATCTTCAAGAGCTTTAAAGCTCCGCTCAAAATGCAGCCTTTAATCTACGATCCCATGGGAAATACTTCTCTTCCTGACAGCAGAGCACAGAGAGACCTCTGTTCTGTTCTGTTGTCTTGCATCACAGCAGAATTTTTTTTATCGGGTGTCTGATGAAAAATCAAAGATTGACACACTTAAGTCAAATCAATTATGTCCTATTGAGAATACAGTTGGAGATTTCAGAAGCTTCAAATAACAAGAAATATCTATCCACCGGTTTGATCATTTTCCCTTCAAATACCTCTGTAGGTACTGTGCGAATTATCATTTTATTGTGTGACGATTCGTGGTTGCCAGAGGATGAATCCTACCCACTCTGGTAATCCTCTGACATGGCCTTAATATTCTGTGAAATCTTCCCAACTCAAACTGATTGAAAGGCCTAAATCTTTCCACATTGTTGATCATGGTTTTCAGATGATGAACGTTCCCCAACCCCCCCCCCTCATTAAATTAGCTCCAGTAACTGCATGGCTTACCTTGACATTGTGTTGATATTCACAGTTCCCAGACAATTAACATACATTTTTATTGACACCACTTTTTGTTTAGTGCCATCATGGTGTTGACATTTTTTAATCTAATGTCTTCTCAGAGATACTGGATGCTTACAATGAATTCGTTGAGCAATTCAAAGTTCTGATATGATGAATCCTAACTGGATCCAAATTTTCATCTAATGCCAAGTTATTTTGTTTGCGGATATCATAATCTACTTGATAAAGTGAACAAAACCTTTGCACCGGTTGCCAGATGATCAGTCCCAGTTACTTTGGAGATCCCCTGGGCTTCACTCTTGTGCCTCCATGTGGTTTAAATTTCACGTTTGATATAATTTTAGAAACTGGACAGAGTTGATGGTGTTCAAAGGATGAATCCTAGCAAATGTTATCAACTCACTTCAGTTCAATTCAATTCCATTCATGTTTATTCATGGTTCCCAGATGATGATCCCAAAAATCTTTGGTAATCTTCTAATATTCCTTCAATTTACAAGAAAGTTATCAAACCCAGGAAATAAATGCTATCAATTCTGATAACCCTTTATGGTAAATAAATTAAATACATCCGTCATTAGATGCATTACCATGATGCTACATGCTAAGATGCATGGTTCCCTGAGGATAAATTCTTTAAGTTATGGTAATCCCCTGACTTTTCAGCTGGTTCCAATAGCTACAAAAGCCCAAAGCGAAAGCTACAACATTTTCTGTGCAACATCTCCAAATGAGCTTGGTGACCTGATTGCACATTGTTTTTCATGGTTCCCAGATGATTAATTCCAAATTCTTTAGTATTTAGTGTTGTTTTTGGCAAATAGTGTGTGAATATTACTGATAAAGCTCAATGTACACAGGAGCAGGCTGGCAGTGGGTTAAGACTGGTTTGTTTATTCACATTCCCTTCAGGATTAACTCTTATCACTTTAATTGGTAATTTGACTTTTCATCATTTTGGTTTATAGCCAAATATCTGTAACACTTAATCAAAAAACTGCTCAACAAGCTAGCATGTTAGGAATAAGACAGTGAACGGGATGTTAGTAATTAGCTTTGTCGTGTCACAGTGGTTCAAAATGATTTTCTGGCTAAGATATCATGGTGTACAGTGTGCTGAGGTACAGCTGATAAGAAAGGTCAGTTTACCTTCAACTCTTCTGTCCTTATTTTGGTTTATGTGGGGTGATTTACTATTTACCACTACAAATGGAAAGTCAGTCTGAGGCTCAGGGGATATTCACTGCAGTCACAGGTATTTGCACATAAATTAAAGTCTAATTATAGTTGACTGTGAAGCTCAGCTCAGCTTTAACTACCACATTGTTGAGATCAGATGTATTTCTGTTCCACTGCATTTGTACAGGCTAATAAAAGTGATTCTGTATCTGCCAACATTTTAAAAGCTTTTCTGTGTAATGAATGTGGAGCAGTTTGTACACATTACACACTTTTAATACCAGGGTTAGAACAGATTGTGTCTCATCATAAAAACACCTCAAACAGTATATATGACATAATTTCATATCTTTTTTACTTATTTAAGCCCCCCCTGTGTGTTTAAATGCGTTTAAATAATGTTAAAGTTCTGTAACAAAAAATACCAATCTTGGGATTTTAAAAAAGTATATTATAATTACTCTTTTTTTGTTTTGTTTTGTTGTTGTTATAATTACTTAGTTTCAGCCAGCAGCAGAAATTGAGACTCATAAGACCACAAAACATTTTTTAGTCTTGTATTGCATAGTTTTGGTGAGGCTGTGTGAATTGTAGCCTTTGTTTTCTTTTCTATTTTTAGATGGCAAGAGTGGCACCCAATGTGGTCTTCTGCTGCTTTAGCCTGGGTGCAAAGTTTGAGTTTGCAATGCTCTTCTGCATACCTTAGTTATAACAAGTGGTTATTTGAGTTACTGTTGCTTTTTCTCCCACAGAGCTGCAGTTTACTTCATATTTTCCTCTTTTTTGGACTGTCCTCTGTAAATCCCAGACATGGTTGTGTTAGAAAATCCCACCAGATTAGCAGTTTGTGAAATACTCAGACCAGCCCATCTGGTACCAACAACCACGCCACGTTCAACCCAGTTAAAATAATGTTTTTTCTCATTCTGATATTTAGTTTGAATGTCTGCAGGTCATCTTGACCACATCTAAATGCATCGAGTTACTGCCACAGGATTGGCTGAATAAATGTTTGTGTTTGTGTTACCAAAGAGTTGAAAAGGTCTACGTAATAAAGTGGCCGTAGAGTGTATATCCAAAACTATAAAGCAAAAATGATTTAATGTTTTTAACAAATTACAATAGACTAAATACTCAAAACAAGAATTTGTTTAATTATATCTTCCTCCCACTGATTCACACAGGTGCACAAACCTGCGGATAATTTACAGCTCAGATTTCTTGTAGCCTGGTCTTATGCTCCAATATTAAACCCACACACAGTCATAGTGGTGATTTAATATCAGTAGTTTATTTTGAATACACACCATAAATGTCTATCAGTCAAAAACATTAACTGAGATCAAACTATGAACACACACACACTAGAGGAAAGCTATTGAAGGAAAGAGAGATTATGCCACCTACCGAGCAGCGACGAGCGGAGGAGGATCAGAGGAGATGTGGTTTGTGCGAAACTGAAGCAGCAGTAACTTTTTAAGAGGGGGGCTAGATCCACCCCTGGAGAGAGAGAGAGCCTTAAGAGAGAATTAGAGAGAAAGAACTTATAACATTCTGTATTTACAAGACTCATGGGAAGTGTAGTTGTTGAAAGGGACTTCAACACCATGACATGATGTTGGAGTTTAGTGAATCCTATGGGCTCAAATTGTGGTCATAAATATTTTGTACTTGTAAATCAAATGTATATTTGTGAGTATTTGAGTTTTGTAACCTTGTAAACCAAAATATGTGAAAATTTTATGCTTGTGCATCTACAGATGAGAATTTCTGTGTGTGTAAAAAAAGATTTGTGTTTGTAAAAATATTTACACAAGTTACAATTTTTTTTGTTAAGGTCTGGTTACAGATATAAAGCAAAAAACTACATGTAAAACTCTGTGCTCGGGTTCCCTGACTGCATGTGGCTTTCAACTAACACATAGATGCAGAAACATAACATTTTTCAAATATTTTGGTTTACAAGGTTACAAAACTCAGTACACAAATATGCATTTGATTTACAAGTACAAAATATTTATGACCACAATTTGAGCACATATGAATCCCCAAAGACTCTTGGAGCAAATGAATCCTGAGGGAAATCAATGGGCAAGCCAAACTTTAAACCATAGACTGTATATAAAAGATGGGATTAGTCACTGCCATGCCGCTTTTTTGGTACTGGAAGTGACCCTATTAGGACAGGCCTAAGTTGTTTCTTGCATCAGGCTGTAACCATATTTATGTCTGCTGGGAAGTTGGACACGTTAACATTGGAGTCTATGGCAACTGACTCACTGTTTGAAGCAGCATCAAGTGGCCACTAGAGGAACTACAGGAACTTCATCCCCTTTGATTGGTGCTTAGATTAAGTCAGGGGTGTCCCGCTCCAAGCCTCAAGGGCCAGTGTCCTGCAGGTTTTATATATCACCCTGTGTCAACACACCTGAATCAAATGATTAGTTCATTACCAGGCCTGTGAAGAACTTCAAGACATGCTGAGGAGGTAATTTAGCCATTGAAATCAGCTGTTGGATCAAGAACACAACTAAAACCTGCAGGACACCGACCCTTGAGGCCTGGAGTTGGACACCCCTGGCTTAAGTGATATTAAGGTTATATATCTTCACCAACACCCCTGACAGCAACATCAATTTTACATTTATTTTTAGTCCTTGCAGCATATTTCAGGGCCCGGTTAAAAGCCAACAAGAATGAGGACATATAACAGCAATATATATGAAACAAAAACAAAAACCAATTAATATAAAACATATTCAGAGTGTTATTTAGTACAAAAAAGTACAAAACAGTTCTGTTAAATAACTGTGTTAAAAACATTAACTGTAGATAAAGTATTGGGAGGTTTTCCACAGTTTCAGCCCCACAAAAGACAACTTTAATATGCTTTCAACAATAAAAGTGGAAAAATAAGTCTAAACCTGGGATTTGGTTCATTCCTGTTGTTACTTAGAGGGGATACATGATGAAAAATAGTAACGTGTAGGAAAACTGGGAAAAATATTGGCGAAAATATTTTTTTAAGTAAAAGAACAATATAACTTCACTTCTTAAAGTTATGTTGTATTTAATTTACATATTAATTTATATATTTGAACTCCTGGGATTTGATTTGATTTGATTTTGATTTTGATTGATTAGCATTCAAATATCTCAGTGAAAACAGAACAAAGATCTACCACAAAGCAAGAAAGCATGAGACAAGGCTAATCAAAAGGTATTGGCTGAAGCATTTGCTTATTACGCCAACCCTTTTAACAAAATATCTTTTTGTATGCAGCTCCTGTACACAGTGCTCGAAGCAAATAATAAAGCAAAAACAAAACAAACAAACAAACAAGAAAAAAAAAACTTTCCACCTTAGATAAGTAACTACATCAAAGCAAAAGAATCAAGAGGTTTTTTTTTGCTCTTTTCATTCTTGATTTATATATTTTTCTAATACTCTATTTTAAGGAAAATGAACCACACCTTTTTAAATCACTGTCATAACTATTCCACAGGTTAACTCCTCTAATAGAAACACATCAGGTTTAAATTAGGTTTAAATTTTTGTTCATGACAGTGCAGATTTCTGACATTTTGTGTATTAAAGCATCCAACAGTGTGATTGTTTTCTAACAAAAAGCAGTGAAACTTAAGTTAGACTTGTGTTTGTAAATGAACCGCCCAATGTTGTGTAGCTTTCTGGATTTTATACTTATTGGGCTACATATTTATTTATTATACAGGCTATACAGTACATAGCATCAAAACTCACATGTTTTATGTAACTAAAGTGTGTAATTATGTGGGCTACAGATAATAATTAAGTTATAGACTATATTTATATGAAAAACGTGTATACTTACTGCATTTGAATTAGTTTAACCATATGTAACCACCTGCACATGTGTTTGAAAAAAAAAAGGCTTTGATTTTGCCACCCCATTTGATTTCTTTGCCACGCTCATGCCACCCTAAGAAAATTTCTCTAGATCCGCCGCTGAATAAAAGACCCCCTCCTCTATCGCCCCCAATTTAGGAGGTTCTTCATGAATTGACGTCCGCGGCTTTCCGTAGTGTTTACATCCGGCGTAGCCAATATGGCGTCTTGCACTTGGCCTGTTAGCTTTAAATAGACGTGTTTTAATTTCTTTGTTTCACGTTTATATTTAATGGGTTTCCTGGGATTAGTATGTAAAATTAGCCTTTTAACCACACTATTTATCAGTTGGTGTTTTTTCTTACACACACTTCCCGTTGCTAACAGTTAGCTCGGGGGTATCTGCGAACCATGGAGGTGGAGGAGCTGCGGCCCGTTCCCCGGGAGCGGGCCATCCTGGAGAGCTTCTTCGCCCAGCTCGGCATGTTTTCCTTCGACCGAGCAAAGGACTACGTGGAGCGGGAGAAGGACGGCAGCAGGAGCAGCGGGAGCATCTGGAGCGCGCTGCTGGCCGCTCTGGCTCACCTGGCCGCGGCGGAGAAGGTGTACCACAACATGACGTTCCTGGGACAGAAAATAGGTAGCTTTCTCTGCTGCTGTGGTCCGCTGTATAACTACCACCATAACACGGAGGGTGTGGTGGATTAAAGCAGATAAAATGGAGTATATATGGGGTCTGTGCATGTACGAAGGTAGAATAATTCGTCGATGTGTAATTGATTTCATTGACATATTAAATGAAATTAAAATGATTTTTTAAAAAACGCGCAAATCTACGAGGGGAAAAAGTTTCAGGTGAAAATGGCATATTTGTAAGAAAAAAATTCAGGACAATGGAGCATGTTTATAAGTAAACGAAAGTCTAGGAGAAAAAATCTATTTATAAGAAATGATAGCAAATTTAGGAGAACAATTGCAAATATGAATGTCAGTTCATGATAATAAAATGGCCTGTGGCGCTCATGCTGTGGAAGGAATGTTGGAATTGTGTGGTTCCCCTTAGAGCAAAGGGTCACTGCAATCACTACAAGTCTGTTCTGGGCATTCACCTTTAACCTGTGGTGAAATATTTCATGCGAGTGGTCTCCTTCAGAATGACACCTTCTTTAAAACGTCAAATATGGGAATGTTTTGGGAAATCTGGGTTCAGTCCATAACGGTGATTTCAGGGTTTTTACTCCTTTTTCCTGCTGTGAACATAAACATTTCTAAGTATTTATCTTTTTTTTGCTCCTAATAAACAGCTTTTAAATGTAGTGCTGTGCATGCAGAGTTTTAGGTTTTATAATTTGTTTTATGTCCTCGATGGATGTCCTGCATCACACCTTGCAGAACGTTTGTTCACAACAGCTCCAACTGTTTTTATCGCTGCTTCAGTCAGAATTTTAATCCAGTCTGAGCTGAGACTTATTATGTTTTCATCTTCATTATAAGTAAGCAATGATTTCTTATTGTCTATTGTTTGTACTCAATTAAACATTTAAAACTCCAGATATAAATTTAATTTCCACCACCAGGTGGCGCTGCAGCACCTAAGTGTTTCTGTAGCTTGACACACACCCCTCTCTCTGCAGGTGGCCAGTCCTTCTTCAGCCGGAAGGACTCCATCCGCACCATCTACACCTCGCTGTACAACGAGCTCAGGAAGGTGGTGATGATGGGGCGCCACGGCCAGTTGAACTCCTCCTCTTCCGCCTCCTACCTGGAGGACCTGTTATCGCACCTTTCAGAGCAGCTCTGCCACTTCATCCAGGCCCGCATGGAGATGGCTGACCTGTACGAGAAAATGCACTCACTGGGCAGCCAGAAGAATGTCAACTCTGAGGAGCTGGTCACAGTGCTCGAGGTCGTCCTCCAGAAATACAGCTCCAAGTGTGTATCTGATTACAGATTACTTTTACTGAAGAAAATCTTTTAATTTTGCAATGTAAGAGTTAAATGGAACAGTTCGAAACCACTACAACTAACATAGTTGTAGTAACTAATACTTCCAGACCCAGGTAGTTTGGTCCTTTGATGTTGATTAGAAAAAAGCGAGATTAAAAAAAACCCAAACATGTACGGTTAAGTATTTGGACGACACAATTTTGACACAGACCAGGTGACTGTGCATAGAAATGTGTGTAATTCCTAAACAGGTAATGCAGTATTTAAATTAAAGTCCTAGAATTAAAGCTGGAAGTCAGCACTTAAATCATTTCTTCATAGTTTAATTTAAAACCTGCTGTGGTGGTGCACACTGGCAAAAATTGTGTCATTATTCAAAAGCTTCTGGACCCAAGTGTAAAAAACAAAGAGCGAGAGAGAAAGAGAGAGAGTGACATATTGAGGTTGTTGAAGGGAAACTTTGAGCTCAGGAATCTGGTGTTTTCCCCAGAGACGTGTCAGCAAAGTGGCGTGCTGTAGCCACAGCAGGAACAGAAAGCGAGTGAGCTGTTGACGGAGCTGCAGCGGAATGCAGCGTGACGCGCCAGACGTCAACGG
Organism: Haplochromis burtoni; assembly: GCF_018398535.1. Lineage (NCBI taxonomy): Eukaryota > Metazoa > Chordata > Actinopteri > Cichliformes > Cichlidae > Haplochromis > Haplochromis burtoni. Next base: position 1,983,804 of record NW_024582405.1, on the reverse strand, counting down.
GTCAGCCAGCCATGAACCGGCGAGAAACTGTAACGTGCTTGCTCTCTCTCTCTGCCTTGTCAGCAGATCTGGGGGAGACGTTTGTCTCAGCTGCTTTGAGGTTTCTGCAAATTAGGCCAGAAGAGAAAATAAAGGATTCTATCTCCTCAGAGAGATTTTATTTTGGCACCCTCAAAACTTCTTCACATTTTGCCTTTGCAGGTCTGTCAGCACTGTTCAGAAGTGATTGTTTCACTGGAGCCTCAGTGTGTGTTTGTTTCAGGCCTGGAAAAGATGAATAATGTCAGACCCAACAGGAGGAATAATGACTGATTGATGGATTGGTTCCTTCTTTACTTCCTCACCTCCTTCTCTTTCTTTTTTTGCTCTTCCAGGTTTCACCATCCCATTGTGGGCCGGGTGGAGGAGGGCTTCCAGATGGAGGTGGACGTAGTGACACAGCTGCTGCGCTGCCAAGCCCAGTTGTCCGAGTGGCACTTCCTGCCCGCCCTGCTCAGCCTGCACGGTGCCAACTCCAAGCTCCTCACCTGGGGTCAGCTGTTCCAGCGGCAGAAGGAGACTCGCAAGCACCTGTTCGGAGGTCAGTCCCAGAAGGCAGTGCAGCCTCCGCACCTCTATGTGTGGCTGCAGCGCTTCCAAGCGACACTGCTCGCCAAGTTCAGCTTCTACTTTCACGAAGTTCTGAGCAAGCAGACGGTACCGGCTGACATGAGGGCGCAGACGGCCCGCACCACCCCGGACTACTACGGCAAGATCTCCACCTTCATACGCAAACACGATGCCAGCAATGTGTCGCTTGTGTTTGACAACCGCGGCTCGGAAAGCTTCCAGGGTCACGGCTACCACCACCCACACTCGTACCGGGAAGCACCGAAGGGCGTGGAGCAGTTCCCCGCTGTGGTGTCACTGCCATCGGGAGAGCGGCCGCTCACACACTGGCCCAACGTCATCATGATGATGGGAGACCGCGCCGCTGAACTCAACACTCTGGACAAAGTGGTGCACTTCTATGATGACAAGGTCCAGAGCACATACTACCTGACGCGGCCGGAGCCGCACTTTACGCTTGTCGTCATCTTTGACGGAAGGAAGTCTGAGAAGGATCTGCACCTCACCGGCTTCTTGCAGGAGATTTCTGGCTCGCTTCGGAACTCCAAGCCTTTCAGCACCCTCAAACCCGGGTCGAAGGGCTGAACTGCACATCGACAAGACGCTAAATTTTTACATGGTCCTGCGTTTTCTGTGGTCCAGCTGGCGCTTTTTGCTGCTTTCTCAGTTTGCCAAAAATATTCCAGACCAAAGAGATTCTAGGTGCTCTGAATTTATTTGACCTGACCGTGACAGGATGACCACCACAGCACTGCTCGTGCTCAGAGCCTTTTAATTATTTGGCATCATGCGGTTTTAACAGGTTTATGTTTTAATTCGTTATACATTACATTTGTTGTGCTTAATACAGTTTAAATAAAGATTTGAAATGTAAAACAGTAAAGTTTCAATATTTACTTTTTACATATTTTTTTTTGTATTATTTATTTATTTTTAATATCCTTATTTGTTTTAAACTCTGCTTTGCTGCAGCTGCTTTGGCTCCTCCCCCTGTTTGAACCAACTTTGTTTTGATTGGTTGCCTCTCACAGGACGGGACTGCAGTGCTCAGCTATGTGCTGAGATCACTACAATAAGGATATGTGACATCATTTCGAGACCAGACGGTTTAACCTGTGAAGCTTTTGGCTCGCTGCACGTAAAGTGATCTCATTATGTGAAACTTTGGCTATGTTTAACAGGAATATCCATCACTGGAACAGAAAGCTCAATATTTTAGAGGAGAATAAAATAATTTTTTTGTGAATATCGTCTGAGATTAAAAATTAAAGAGTGTTCATTTACTAATGCACATACACCCACTGGCCCTTTTATTAGCCCAGTGCATTTAAGCATTTGAACACAGTCAAAATAATCCTCCAGAAGTTCAAGCTAAACATCAGAATAGGAGAAATGTGATTTAATGGACTTTGAACAAAGCCTAAAACTGCCCATCTGCTCTCCTGCACAACCGTCTTTAAAATTTACAAAGAAAGATCTGAAAAGAGAAAATGTCCAGTGAGCGGCAGTTTCTGGCCAAAAATGTCTTGGTGATGTCAGAGGAAAATGGAAGCCAACAGTATCTGAAATAGCCACTCACTGCAACCAAAGTATGCAGAAGAGATTCTCTGAAAGCAAAACCGGTTGAACCTTGCAGCTAAAGGGGAAACCGGGTACCACTCCCGTCAACTAAGAAGAGGAAACTGAAGCCACAGACTCACCAAAAACTCAATTTCTGCTGCAACTTTCAGATGGTGGGCGCACAATTTGGTGTTAACGACATTTGGAGAAATAGTGGAAAAAGAACTATGAAAGGGTTAAATGGCAGCAATTTACTGAACACATCAGGAAGTTTGAGTGGGAGAAAACAGCAAAGGAAAGGATCAAATCGATGAGAGGCTTGAATGCTAGTTTAGGTTTATTTATAATATAAATACAACACATTGATACAATCCATTTGGCTATATGAGCTCATCATTAGGAGGCTCAGTTTTCAAATACAGCAACACTAACAGACAAAAACCATTTCCTTTATTATCAAACACATTCAAAGAAACCTCCCTTTGAGTTAAAATGCACCAACATGTTATGATGCTACATGCCAAGTACACAATCCTATACATCAAAGTGCAATGTTCACAATGGGTTAATGCTAGAATTCATAATTCAGAAATCTACTAAACACTTTATGATTATTTCATTCGGAGTGCTGCTGCTCTTCGCTCAGGACATGCGTGAGTGGATTCACAACTTCCAAAAAAGGATTTTAAAAAAAGGCACTTCCACATACACACACACACAGACACACACACACACTCACAGATGTGCATCCACAGCCTATCTCAGCACGTCATGTTTCATTTTAATCACCACACTCACAGCCCAGTTGGAGGCCACATTCAGTGTGCTGTTCAAGTGTTTTTGGGCGTTTACACACAAAGCCCCACCCTGTTAGCTTATTGTGAGTTTAAGGTTAACTAGTGACTTCAGTGTAACGAGCAGGTAAACCAGTATTTTGACAAACACACAGATAGTGGCATGCTTTTTGCACTCGTTTTCCCCAACTTCCACTCGCGTGTTCTGGCACTCCTGGCAGGCATGAATTATCTATTATCTAATGCTATTCTAGTACTTCTGCACTTACAAGGGAGCAGAACAAGGGCAGGCAAGCAGAACACACACACACACACACTTTACAAGGAGTATCAGGGTCGCACCGAGGAAAAAAAATATTACGAGAAATTTCTCTTTAATTTTGCAGAACAAAGTCGAAACTTGAGGAATGAAGCTGTAACATCAGAACAGAGTTGAAATAATTTAAGGATCAAAACAAACTACTTGTGTAGGAAAAATCTAGTCAGTTTTGCTAAATGCCGGAAATTATAAAAACTGTGCGGTTAGAAGTTAAGGATTACGGGGACAGAGTTGGTCTTGATTCTAATTTCAAAATACCATTTTAAAACTAAAAATACTGTCAAGAATAAACTCAGCATTTTGCGAACAAACCTAAAGCACCATTTCTGGAACAAAATTGAAACGGAAGCTACTTTCAGCTGTTCCTTTAATCACCACAGTGAGTAGCTCTGCACATTTGATATGGCAGAAATCTGAAACATTATTTTGAGAATAAATTCAAAATAAAATATCTTTATTAAAGTTGAGATGTTATGCTGAGAAAGTCAAGATTTAAGAGTAAACCTGAAAAACTAAAGCTGAAATACTGTTTTGAGGACAAGTCAGAAATTTCAGAATAAAGTCAATATTCTGAGAATTACATTTTGAGAATAAACTCAAAATAAAGCGTCCATATTAAAGCTGAAACACTATTCTGAGAATAGATTTTTATAGAAGTCAAAATGTAAGCGTACTATTTCCAAAATACATTTGACATACTGTTCTGAGAAGGAATTTGAGATTTTGAGAATAGTCAAAATCTTCCAGAATAAAGTTATTGTTCTGAGAATAAACACAATTTCCAGAACTAAGATTTGAGAAGAAAATTTAAATTGAAAATAAAGAGTTGCAACATTGTTATCAGAATAACGTTAACATTTCAAGCCAGAAATGTTGAGAATAAACTAGAAATGGTTATTCTAGAAGAAAGTTGAAATGCTATTCTGAGAATAAATTTTCAGACAAAATGTGAGAGTCAAATTTGGGAATAAAATAAATTAGTGCTGTGAGCTTTAATCTTGTTAAAATGACGTTAACACCATAACTATGGGCTCAAATTGTGGCCATAAATATTTTGTACTTGTAAATCAAATGCGTTTTTGTGAACTGAGTTTTGTAACCTTGTAAACCAAAATATGTGAAAATTTTATGTCTGTGCAAATACAGATGAGAATTTACGTGTGTGTAAAAAGGATTTGTGTTTGTAAAATATTTACACAAGTTGCACATTTTTTGTTAAGGTCTGGCTACAGATACAAAGCAAAAAGCTAGGTGTAAAACTCTGCGCTCAGGTTCCCTGGCTGTATGTGACTTTCAACTCACACATACAAATTTTCAGCCAATTTTTCTTCCTTTCAGCTGATTGGTCAATGTCATGTCAATCACATATTAGCAATCCAATCAGAGAACAGATGGGTTTGGCTGTTGGAGGGGTGCTTTGCGGAGCTTCAGGTCCTGGAAGATTAAATGTTCTTTTACATGCCAGCCCAGCGTTTTCCTTCATCTCCATGAAGGAAAAACAGTCTGTGCGTGTCAGAGTTCGGTGATTTTTGTCTCAAAGGTTTGTGTGCTTATACAGACATCCAGAACCCTTTCAGCAGTGCTCCAGACCTCGGGGGAAAGCAGTGTTGTGGAAATCTTCACTAGTGGGGATAGGCACAAAGCTTTCTTCATTATGAATTAGCGATACATGTTTTTATTGAACATTTGAAGATAAAACAACACAAACTCTTGTAGAGGACATAAACTCAGAGATAGAAACAATAAGGAGCAGGAGCATCTAGTTCACGTAGCGCTGCCGCCAAAACCTAGACAGCTAAGTAGCCAGCGCAACAAATTCTGGATCCTTGGGTCTTAGTTAGCAGTTAGCATTAGCAGCACACGCTGTGAAAGGGCCTTTATGCTGCGCACTGTAACTCACAGCAATGGTCCCGGATCAGCCCTGATTTTTGTGAAACTAATCCTAAAGTAATAATGGTATTTCTAACCATTGATATACCAAAACTTTATCCTTTCAACAGCTACCGAAAGTTAAGGGACCTAGCTTGTATGAGCCTTATGGGATATTTATGTACAGATCCTCCAGCTTCAAACTGTATTACCCTTCCAGGACCTGAAACTCAGTAAAGCACCCCTCCGACAGCCAAACCCATCTGTTCTCTGATTGGATTGCTAATATGTGATTGACATGACATTGACCAATCAGCTGAAAGGAAGAAAAATTTGCTGAAAATTTGTATGTGTGAGTTGAAAGTCACATACAGCCAGGGAACCTGAGCGCAGAGTTTTACACCTAGCTTTTTGCTTTGTATCTGTAGCCAGACCTTAACAATTTTTTTTAAACTTGTGTAAATCTTTTTTACAAACACACAAATTCTCATCTGTAGATGCACAAACATAAAATCTTCAAATATTTTGGTTTACAAGTTTACAAAGCTCAGTTCACAAATATGCATTTGATTTACGAGTACAAAATATTTATGGCCACAATTTGAGCCCATACATATTCACATTAACGCTACAAATCTCCGTTAGCGAGTTACCGCGGATCATCCCACCATGGGGCTGCACGGCGTCAACACGTGCAGCCCCACGCGTTGACGCACAAGCTAAACGTGCTAACGCTTGACGCCATGCAACCCCTCGCATGGAGCTATCCCCGTTAACTTGCTAACGGAGATTTGCCGTGTTAATGCGGTTATGGCGTTAACATCTAACGCTGACAGCACGAAATTAATGTTTCAAGAATACATCTGAAATACTCTTTTGAGCATACAGTTAAAATCTTCAGGATAAAGCTTAAATTTCAAGTTCGAAATTTAATGTAATTCAGTTCAGCTTTATATTGTAAGGGAAGGACCCCACAATAATCAAATAAACTGAGAATAAACTGGTAATACTAATTTTCAGAGTAAAGTAGAAATATTGAGAATAAAATGTTGAGAATAAACTCAAACGTTTTCCATAATCAATGGGAAATACTGTTTAGAATAAAGCTCCTTAGACTACGATGACCTGACTAAGAACCTTAAAGTTGAGTATCAGAATAAAACTGTCGGTCTACAGAACACCTCACGTAGATTACGTCACACTTACGAAGCATTTTCAGTCACTCTGAAGTTTTTCTCTTATAGCTCACAAACACTTCATCACCTTTCGACTCTATTCCCAAAATTTAAAAAATAAACATAATTTCTTTTCTTAACTTGGCGTTGATGCTCCTTGATACACACTTACAACCACTCACAAACACACAGCAACAAAATCGTACAACCACCCCACCCCCTACCCGTCCCAGAAAAAGCTCTAACCAAACTCCACCACTCACTCCACCACCCTGTTTGAATGAAGCTCCGGTCTGGGCATGAGGTTCCACCGTCTGAAAACACAAGAAGGCTGTTAAAAAGTTTAGCGAGCTGCCGCCGCGGCTCGCCGAACATTCAATAGATGGCTGAACAGTCGTTAAAATACAGGAAACATTCATTAAGTAGCTGGACGTTGGTTAAATAAGTTTTCTTTCACTGACAACCTCAGGAGGCGTTTTCGTGGTTTTGAGGTGCAAGTGAGCTTAGCAGCTGAACCGAGTGAAAAAATTAAAAAAATAAATTATAAAGTCCTGCAGACGTTGTTGAACCATCGTTTGCCGCGTCCTCTTCCCAATCGAGTCGCTTGTCCTGGATACAGCATCCAATCGTGTTCGTTTCTTTTTTTTTTCTTTTTTTTCTGGCAACAGTCACATCACTTAAACTACAGTTTTACTGGAGCTGAACTACACTCCCCAACTCCCCCCACACCCCCCACGCGTCCCTCTCTCTCTCTCTCTCTCTCTGATTACGATCTCACACAGGAAGCCCCGCCCACGCTCATACTTGCATCTCCGCATCAGCAGTTCTTTTAGCTAACCTTTGATAAATGCTTCGATACATGGAGAAAGTAAACCCCTACACACCAAGAGAGTACACACCAACCTGACAACACATAAATATCATGGCATATCATATCATAAGTCATGTCATATATTATATTTTATTACTACATTAAAAGCCTTTTTCGTCTTTCCTACCATTTCTACCCTCATGTTGATTATAAACATTAAGCAGTACCCTGATCTCCTCTTCTGGCCCATTTTTGGCCCGGGTAGGCCTGATTCGGCCTCTTATTGGCCTGGTTTGGCTCACATGGTGCAGGATTTGTCCAGTGGCGGGGGTAGAGGCGGGGTGCTGCTTTTAGGTGGAACCATAGGTTTGGGTCTCAGGGCAGGTGGTCGCAGCGGAGCCCCGATGCGAGCGGCTGCCACCGGCTTGAAGGAACCCAGAGCGTCAGGGGATGGGTTGGCAGGTCTGGGAGGTCCAGATGGAGGTCCAGGAAGTGGACTGATGGGGCTCAGAGGACTCAGGGGGCTTGGGGTGCCTGGGGTACCGGGCGTCCCGGGAGTTCCGGGGGTGCCGGGGGTTCCCGGTGTGCCTGGTGTGCTTGGGGTGCTGTGCGGGCTGGGAGACTCGGAGGAGCAGGTGGTGATGGGGCCGTTCTTTATCTGCTCCAGGGTGTCCAGGACCACGTCGGGGGCCGGACGGCAGCCCTGTCGCTCCAACTGCCTCAACTCCCCCAAAGCCACACTCACGGTCTCCTCGATGTCCTGCAGGCGGAGAGGATGATTGAAGAATAAGTTAACAGTTTTAAATGAATCCATTCACACATCAAGTTAGATTTTGGTTCCTTGGATGATTCTTCAAAAATTAATACATGTATATTTTAGGGGACCTATTACGTTCTTTTCCAGCTCCATCTATTATTCCTGGAAAGTAGCTTTTCCATATTCAGAGCTTAAAATAATCCTTACTTATCTTATCCTCTCTTAGGCTTGTAAAAGTAATTTAATTTTGACAAATCAGTTAATTCTAATTTAACTTATGATTATTAAAACGAGAAAAATCAAGATGCAGCTGTTATTGTGCTGCAGTAATGTTCTTGTTTCCTTTATCTGCCAAAAAACGTATTCATTCAATTTAGCACTGTTCATTTAAATCAACTTAATTAAAAAGACAATTTATTTGAAAGTTTAATAAATCCACATTTTTCCAGAGTGTGAGTAATCATGGTAAAAGTAATTATCTCAGTATTGGCCAGAGAAAATGACTTTTTTCTCTGAAACAAACCATTTTACCTCCTCTCCTTTAAATGTGCTTTTTTCACTATTGGCTGCCCCTCACAAACAGAGCCAAGAGTACAAAAAACTTTCTGAATGAGAGTGTTGTATTAAAAGCCAAACACACACTCACAGTTTGGAAGGTAGAGTCTTAAGTCGAACTGTATCTTTCTGTAGTAAATCATGAAAACCTCTGACTGAATCTTGAGACAAATAACGTAACAGATAAGATTTTACTTTTTAAAAAATAACACAAATATATTATTTCTGCATGATTTATCACTTTCTGGAACCTGTTGGTGTTCTGACTTAACATGGAAGCATTTCGACCTCAAAGAAGACCCCCATTCACTTTCGCCTCCAGACTAAAACGGCCCCTAATGATGTCATACTGAGCAAGAGTAGAAAAAAACCTGCCTGAACCAGAGTGTTTCGTTCACAAGGATTGCTTCGCATACGAGGACCTCATGATTTGAATTTTGTCTAAATATTAGAGAAATTAAGAAACAGCAAACCTTTTGAAGGAGTAAAAAAAATCCAAGTAAAATTTCTAGAAAACTGAAACCACAAATTTAGAGCTACTAAAGAATTTATAGCGTGTCACAAGAAGGACCAGTTTGAAGCAATTCGATATAAAATCCCTTAAAGCTTTTTTATTTTTTTGCTGTCCAGAACTGGGTTGTATTTTCTCCCACTGGCGACACTGTGAGAAGCATGGAGCTCACTCAAGAGGCGTTGTGGTACTACTGTGATTAAAATGGATGTGTCATTGTTGCTGTTCAGATTTGGCAGAGTCGTAGCTGAGAATTTTTAGAGTCTGATACCATCAGTGTCACTTGCTCACTGATATATAAAAGTGTTACTCAACCGTGGATTTAGGATTTCAATCAGAGATAGGTAGGTGAATTTCTGCTGTCTGTTTTCAGATCCCCCTCCAGTCTGGTGACACCTTCATGCAATGAAAACAAAGATTTTTTTCAATATTCATCTCACGTTACATGTTTTCTAGGCGTACCTGTGCCAGCGCGTCGGGGTCGAGAGCTCGGGATCGATGGGAGTCTCCAAAGCCATGCTGCCCGCTGTTGGAGCGTCGTATAGGTGTGTCCTCTGGCCTCCGCAGAGAATCGTGTCGGCTGACCGTCATGGTCACAGCTGCAGAGCGGCGGCGGCGCTCCGGGCTGTCTAGGGGCGGGGTCAAGCCCTGGCCCCGTCCTAGCAGCAGGTCCCTGGGGCTGAAGTGACCCGTCACTGGAGGAGAACTGCGCTCCATCACGCCTCCGTTCCCGTGGTTGTCGTTAGAGCGACAGAGGGGGCGGCGGAATAAACCATCAGTTCGCTTCCTCCTGTGGCTGTCAACAGGAAGTGTAAACAGCATTAACTCAGGTAGAATGAAACAAATCATATTCAGCAACTACTGAACTACATGCTATCTTCCCTTTGGAGAACCCGCAAGCTCGTCTCTGCTTGTACCAAAGCTTCTCTCATGTTATTTTTAAACTCAAATAATTAAACAGCTTTGTGGATTTTATAAATTCAGCTTAAGTGTAATACTTAAGTGACGCTTCAAGTTTTCGAGTTTTACAAAAGTCCAGTTTGTATAAATCTTTACGTAACTGCAGATGAACCAGGAAATCATGGAAATGCTCCCATTTTTATTATACACATTGGCAGCCGATAGGTGATGGTGTTAGGTGTGGGGGTTTTGTGTTTGTTTGTTTTTAAAAGAGTCCAACATAAAAAACACAAAATTTTTTGCAAAGTGTTAGAAAGCTTTAGGTCTAAGAAGCATGTCCACATAATCACACTGGTACTGAAGGCTTTTTAAGCCTCTTGCACAGATTAACTTAGCCACACTTGGGCTGCCTTCCTTGACGTGTTGTGAGGAATGACTACGAATAAAATAAAAGGTGTCTGGAGTCTGCAGATGGGGAAACTGGTCACATGAGAACAGCTGTGACACCAGCGTGATGAGATCCGCAGGTATTTTTAGAGGTGAGAGAACAGGATGGGCTTAAAACACGCCGCAGAAAATCCTCCCAGGTGTCATGATAATGAAAGCTGTCTTACATGACAGACCTGTTGTAGGTCTCTGGAGGTCTCATGTCGGTCGGGGAGCTCAGCTCGCTCCTAGACCGCTTATCGTCGGTGCTGCTGCTTCCTCCGTCGCTGTCGGCTTTCTGACTGAGTGTGTCTGACATGGCGTCGGCCCTGAAGACACAGACTCTCAATCAGGAAAAATCACTCTGGAAACTGGAGAGCTGAACTAGCACAGCGCACCAATCATCAATTAACTGATCAATAGTATGTGGTTAGTGACTGCCTCGGCCCAATCAGTCTGTTAATCAACAAGGTGTACAATCCAGTGAGCGGCAATCCAGACAAATCCATCACTGCAGCTCTTCAATGAGGCCATCGAGCCACTTATGCTAACAAGAACTTCTACAAAGAAAGATTTCAACTCAAAACTACGACTAAACTAAACCATTTACACACACAATGCATCCCCTTTGTTCTTGCTCTTGTATTGGAAAACTGAAGATAAAAACTAGGTAAATACGAATATTAAAAATGCAAATAAGACACTAAACATCTGTCTATGTATATCTATACACATATGTCCATATAAATTGATATCTATGGAAAACAGAAATACTTATACTAAAATAAAGCTTGAACCAAATTGAAATATTTTGAAAAATATTTTGAAAAATGCTTGAGTAAAATTAAACTTTGCAAATAGTTTATGCTGTGATAACATTACACTGTAATTTTATAAAATGTGAAACGGAAGTGAAGGCTAAATTATGTCTAGGAAATATGTAGGAAATAAAAATAATTATACTATTTTTTGTAATTTTTTCCAATCATCTCATGTGGTATAATATAAATGTTACATCGTGACGATGCGGCACAAAGAAATGCAAATGAACTTAAAATGCTCTTGTTCACGTACACGCTGTATATAAACCCCCAAATTCTCAATGTAATGTTTTTATATCAGAATATTATAAATTATTACGCGAATAAAAAAATGAAACAAAAATGAATCAAGTGTTAAAAAATTTAATGCCCTTTCCTTTCTTCCTCATTCTGATCCTGTCTACATGCCTAATCTCTACATGCTAAATGCACTGAGCTGCTGTTGTGTGATTGGCTGATTAGACATCTGCATTAACAAACTGTGGAACATTTGCGTGTGTATTTATAAAAACAATTCTGGTCACATTTAAGATGTAGCCACACAAAAAAACCCTGAATGCATTGGCATTATTATCCTGTAATTTAGCAAAATCATTAAAAAGTAGATAAACAGTACAACATATGCAATTCTGAATACTGGCATGAACTCAATAAACGACAACAGTTTTTGTAATTTATAAACGATATTTTGCAGTTTTATGAGGACGCAAACCAAAAAGAAGCATCATTTCAGAAGCCTGCAATCAGGAAAAAAATCAAATACATTTGTTTAAGTGAAAAAACACAAACTGAAAATCATTGTTTTCTAAACATTTTAGCACATTTAATGATGAACTTTGATTATTTTATGGATTCGAGTATTTTCAGACTGCGCTGCAGCTTTTTTAACTTTGTGTTTTTGATGTGTACAAACCATCTCGGGCTGTGCACTCGCCTGTCCTTCACCACGATGTACTGATGAGGCACCAGGCCGTGGTTGCCGTTGTGCCGGCCCTCCCACCAGTCATGTGATGCGCGCTGGAAGAGCTGTAGGGAGGCTCCCTTCTTGAAGGAGAGCTCGCGGCCCGACCGGCCCACGTAGTCGAACCTCGCCACCGCCTCCACAGCTTCACCCTCTGCCAAAGAGACAGAGAGAGAAAAGAGGAGGAGGTGAAGATAAGAGCCAGACATCGCACTGGAGGTGAACCTGAACTTGTCAATCAACAGTCCCTTAGGCTTTGTTCCGCCCACCGCTCCACCAATCAGAAAAGAGCTTTAAAAAGAGTCTTTTCTATTAATTCAGATGGAGAGATGGGGAGGAGGGAGGGGAGGCTGGGTGGGGTGTGGATGAAAGGAGGGAAGGAGAGTGGTGGTGGTGGTAGTGTCTCCATGGCTGCTGTTGCCGTAGCAACCACTCTCCAGCACCACCACCACCACCACGAGGGAGTACGAGTATGGGAGTGTGGGCGATTGTGTGAAGGTCAGGGGTCATGCGTACCCTCGTCGCTGGTCTGGGTCTCGGTGCCGGCGTCGGGCTCGGCCTCCTCCAACGCTCCCGGCTCGCTGAACGGACTCTCGCTGTGGGAAGAAGAAGCAGCAGATTGACACACACCCGTCCATTCAGTGTGGGAACAAAGGGAGAAACACGCACAGCAGGAGGCGAGCCCGCTCATTGGAGTCTGAGGACGTTTACGGCTACAGTAGAATGTCAAGATTCAGAAGATGGTGGGAAAAGAGAAGCTGTAGGAGGTTTCCCACAGCAGAAGGATTACTGTCTGCTCCAACACCTCGTGTTCCTGACAGGCTGCCAGGTGTCTGCTCAAACTAACAGCTCAATTTATTCAAAGGCCCCACCCTGCAGTTAACCTTTATTTATATACATTAAACACCATTAAAAGAATGCAGAATTTCCTATAAGAAGTTCCTCTTTGCAGTACATGTAGTGATATACATAGATCTACTGCTGAGTTACTGTGGCAGTAAAGGAAACCTAAAATGTTCTGGTTCAGATTCTGCAGGGTGTTTCTTTCTTTGCCCTTTTAAGGCGCTCTGAGGTATTTTCCTCTGTTTAAAATAGCTTAAAGAGTTATCAACGCAAGCTGTGTCATTTTTACTTCCAGCAGCAGTGGGACATAAGTTAAAGCCTGTGGAAATGAAGGAAAGCTAAAAAGAAATATTAGACATTAAACAACTGCACACATCTGGAGACATCTCTACACACCCAGTGGAAAAAAAAACATCTGCCCCCTTGTGGTGAAAGCTTTAGTTAAATCCTGCAGAGGTTCATTACAGAAGATACCTTTAAGAAGATTTGTTGTGTTTATTCTTGATGAACATTCATGTCCCTGTGAAGTGCGGGTCATACTGCATGATATCAATGTGTGATTTATTTCTGCATTTTGAATTAAAGGTGAAATACCAGGGAACACGTGCTTGAAACTGTCAAAGTAAGAATTTACCAAAATATCAGAAATGAAACAGTTAATCTGAAAACATTAAAATATAAAAACAAAATTCAAGGCTGGCGAAGAAATGGGCATATAGAGGTCTTAAATCCTGTTTTGTTTTGTTATTAATAACATAAATGAATTTAATTTCCAACAGAGCGTAATAAAGGATAACATCCTGATGCTCACCAGTACTGGTCTCCAGTCATACACTTCTCATACACTGGGCCGGGCAGCTCCTTGGTGTCGGGGAAGATGTTGTCATGGTGCAGGATGACCGTTTTGATGACCTCATTTACGTGTGCCTGGCAGGCCACCTGGTCCAGGGTCTCCGGTGTCGGCAGTAAGGTGGGGCCGAACACAATGGCCAGGTTTCCAGCATCCATCATGTTCTCATCGTTGTACTGGGAAAGGCTGCAGAAACGTGGGCAATGTGGCCAAACTTTACTTGTTTACAGTTAAACTGTTAATTATCAAAACTGAGAGAAACACTGAATTTAGAAATTTAAAAAGTATGACTCCTTTTATAATGTTTCACTGTACACATGTGTCTAAATATTAGAAATATGGCTCTGAGGAGCAGTGAGGAAAAAGAAAAGTGAGCACTAAAAAGACTGTAAACAATTTTCCTCATCTGTCTTAAACTGACATTATTTTTATGGAGTCTAGTTTGAGAAGTAAAGGGAACTATAATTTTCCCTGAAATAAAATATCAAATCTTGCTTAAATAATAACTGTTTAAAATGAGACTTTACTAAAATAATTGCCAATTAAACTTCTGTCGATTAAGTGATTGATCACCATTTCGCTCTAATTGAGACCTACAGTGGCACAATAGTAGGTTTCTCACGTAACCATGGTTCTCTGATACTTAATAGCAACATAAAATCGTGATTTTTTTTCTGACTTTTTTAATCAATAAAAGTTTTCTTCTTTTTGTCTGAATAACAGTTCACACCTTAAAATACTGAATATACCTTCAGATAAGACAAAGAAAAACCGCAAATGTTTTTGTTTGGTATTGCATTTAAGCATTTTTGATGCTTAACTATGACTCACCAGATTAATTATGCAAAAGTCAGTTTTACACTTCTGTGTTGTTTGCTGGTTTCAAAAGGTGACAAAGCAATTTGTAGGTTTTGATTCATACACAAGACTGTAATGGAGAATACAATCTCTATGCTTTTTATTTATTTTTTAAATGGAGTCTGGTTTGAGAAGACAGCGTAAGAGTTAAGAAGTTAGTAGATTACTTACATAAAAGATTAAATAATAATTACCACAGTTCTATGAAGTTTTATGAAAAATAATAAGATGATAAATTAAAATGAAACATAAATGTTTCTGAACTTCGAAGCAGCAGCCCCGAAACCTCAGAAATATGTAATTTATGATCACATGAGATTTATTAGGTTACTGCTTTATTTTTATTATTATTACTTGCTATGTTCTTTGCATTAATTTAAAAAGTTTTGTAATTTTTTAAGCTTTGAAAACCTATAAAATAAATGCATCCAATGAATTTTTATAATTATTTTTAATTTAAAAAGGAAAAAAATCCTGTATTTTCTGAATTATTTTATTAAAGAATATTCTAATATCACCAAAAAGGTCCTAATATTGTTACTCTCTGCATGTTTTTTAACGTCCTCTCTTCTACTATGAAACCATGCAGCAAATTTCCTGCAAACTACGACTCCACAGCTTTTTATGTGATGCTCTGCTTTGCCTTATTATTTTAAAAAAGCTTGCCTTAATACAATATAAATACACTTCTAAAGCTAAAAGGCTGTATTCAATAAACTCTGGCATTTTTCCATTATTGCAGCTTTCATTTCAAATAGTGATTGAAATATCTTCTCTGCGCTCGACCGTGAAGCTCCTGGTTTAATAACACTGAAGCTGAATGCATTTCAGAGCCCTGCTAATAAACACACCAGTACATCACTCGCCTGGTACATCGCACCAGCTCATCACACTTCCTGTTCACACCTCCTGCCTCTCCATGCTGCTCTCTCATTCTATATTTATTTGAGAGGCTGCAGAAACAAAATGAGCTGTGTTTTATCATCTATACAAGTGTGCACTTCGAACCCTTTTCACTACAGGAGAGGCATCTCCCCACCCAGCTGGGAAAACACAAAAATGGGCAATTATCATAAATGTGAGGGCCCGGTTTTGTATAAGTGGATACTCACTGGTTGAGGAAGGCGAACAGGTAGCGCATCACCACCAGTGTCGCCCTTGGGACACCCAGCAGGATCTTACGAATACACTGTGCTCTCTCGTACAGGTTTTCTATCCCTGCAGCAGGAAAATGCACATAATCTAAAGTCATTATGAGTCCCTGAGACATCACGAGGTGTCTGTAACACGATGACACATCCTGAAACACGCCAGTCGGTGCCGCAGAAAGGGAAGCAGGCAGCTCCATGTCTCTGCTGTGGAGGGGATGGGTTTCAAAGAGACAAAGAGACACTAACGAGAAACAAAGACGAGGAAACCGAGAGGGAAAGTGACTGCGTGTGGGCTGAATAGATAGACAGAGATTCATGCTGAGCTTCACCGCAGCAGATGGAAGCTGCACAAACGGTTCAGACTCAAGTGTTAAAGCAAATGAAAGTCGAGCTTCACAGACAATCACTTGATTTGAACATTTCACTGGGACACAAATAACCAACTGTTGGATCTTTTCACATTTCACTGCATCTACACCACCCAAGTTAGTTGGAGCTCTGCATAACTTCATCCACTATGTAGCTTGTATAGGTTATACTTGTTCGCCATGTGCAACAAGTATATGCTAGCATCTAGAAACTAGTGCATGTCATCTAGTGTTATGAAGGTCCATCCCAAGCTTTTTCAGGATTTTTTTAACTAAAAGAGGGACATTGTCAATAGCACTTTAATAGTGCTTAATGAAAGTGTTTTAATTAAGCACTTTTTATAGGTAAAAAGTGCTTAATTAAAACTTTACATTTTTAATTAACCTCCTGTTAGGAGTGGTAGTTGGTCATATTTTCCCATGCTTTCTCCTAAAAACACTGCCTGCTTCATCAGTGAGAATGATAATGTGGTTAAGCTATATTTGACAAGAGTTGAACGCCATTAAGTGGCAAAAACACACTGAAATTTGACCAAAGTTCAGTCAAGAGAACATCCAAAATGAGCCCATCCACAGGACAAGGTCAGTGGTTTGGATTATTTGCTATGAAAAAGTCCCGATCCTTAACTTAATATAAACATCCTAATATTAATATCAAATCTTTGTGATTCTTTTCTGAATCGTTAACATATTCGGTGGATTTTTGGTTGCTCTGTGATCAAACCATTTCTTTTACATTATTTTTCTGTTTTTATCATGAATGATTCAGTCTGTCTATGCAGTACTTACTGACGCAGGAGATGAGGTCATTGAACCTGTCCTTGGGAAACAAAGGGTTCTCCAAACCCCTGAAGTAGAGCTTTAACACTCCAGCCACAGAATTAATGTCATGGTTGCTTTCCTCGTCAATCAGCGGATCGTTACCTGCATGAGAGGCAGAAGAGAGAAATCCTCAAATACAAGTTTGCCGGCGTACTTATCACATGACAGTCGAGTTACCTTCCCGTTGACCTCTCACCTCTTTCAAACGAGTTCTTGATGTCATTGACCTCCACTTGTGATCCTGATACCCGGAATATGCCTTGATGCTGAAGACCTGTTGGGAACAGCAGAGGGATGGAGGTTGCACATAGTCACAGTCTAAGCCTAGCAGATCTGTCCCAAATGCTGAGAAACAAACGTTGACATAAGTTGTAGTATGAACACTTGCTAGTTTTTTATGGCGAAGTGCCAAAGACTGATTTATATATTGATTTAACAAGATAAAGTACTAATCAATGCATGAATCTTGTAGTTCATATGCCTACTGACCACTGACCACATAGAAATTGTAGTTGATAACAGAGGGATGCTAGTAGCTAGCTTCAAAAGCTATTTATTAGCCATGTGACACCAATGCCTTGGAAGCAATGCCTAGTTGATAGTATTGGATTGCTAGGGACTAGAGTAACATTCTGCCAAAAACTGGTGTTAGTTAGGATTGTAGTTCTTAATCTAGAATTGGTAGCTGCCAACTTGGGCTACTAGGTGCTATCCTAAGGATCTAATGATGAGTTACATCAGTTGCATATTCAGTAGGCGGCCAAGAAGTCACTGCTGAATAAACAACACAATCACAATGTCTATGAACTCTTGGGTTGGACTGTTTTGTGCATTTCATAGGCAGACAAAAAGAGCTTTTATTCATGGTCTCTATCTGTTATTTTGCTATTGATTACTTAAAATGTAAAATATATCACGATATGAATATTTGAGTACATTTTATTTTACATGCCACCAAAAGTACATTGTAGAACACACCATGTTGAGTATGAGGCTAAATTCAGTTTTATAGCATAATTACAAAAAAATGATTATTAGCTGCAGCTTGGGAATGACTTAATTAAAATGAAATCACTGTTTTGTACTTGTTCAGCTGTCAGGGGCTGGCTGTGATGCAGTTTTGTTGTTTGCAGAATGAAGAGAGTGAAAGGATGCCAACACGAGAGTTTGACAGTTAAGATTTAGGCGGCTTTATGTGATCAACAAAAAAGGATTTAACTGCCTCCTGCAGCACCGTTCACAATGTCCCTCTTTTAGTTTATAAGTGTAAAACACCTCTGGACAGCCCACAAATGCACGCAACAACATTTCTGAACCAAAATTATAGCTGATGGAAAGCAGGAAGAAGGACTTCAGTACATTAAATTCATACCTTCCAGTCGTTTTCTTTGCTGTAACTAACAAACGCTTCATCCCTTTCTCTAATTTAGCCCTTCATCTGTCAGCATCAGCCACTACAGCATTTATTTCACATTATTTAAAGCTGAAAAGTGACACTCACCATGTAGGTTGATGTAGCGGATGCAGCTCTCCACAAGCAAGGGTATGGCTTTGGTTGAATCCTACAAAAACGCAATTAGAGTGCAGAGTATTTTTAATTTTGTTATATTTATAAGATTCTTGAAGATCTTTTTCATGTACATTAATGTATTATGTGTAGACAGGTTGTGGACATGCACCAATCAACAGACATGCAAAAACATTACATTTATATGGTATATCCCTTGATTATGAGATTAATGGCTCACCATAGCAGAAAAGAGAATTGTGGTGTAAATTGCTTTATTATTGTAAAACTCGCGGGGTGGCTGTAGCTCAGGTGGCAGAGCAGGTCAGCCACTAATCAGAAAGTTGGTGGTTCGATCCCAGGCTGCCTGCTGGCTGCATGCCGAATATCCTTGGGCAAGATACTAACCCCATGTTTTCCTACTGGTGGCGGTCAGAGGGCCCGGTGGCGCCTGTGTCCGGCAGCCTCGCCTCTGTCAGTGCCCCCCAGGGCAGCTGTGGCTACAATGTAGCTGCCATCACCAGTGTGTGAATGGGTGGATGACTGAACGTGTAAAGCTCTTTGGGGTCCTTAGGGATTGAGTAAAGCGCTATACAAATGCAGGCCATTTACTAACATGTTTATGTTTGAAATGTAGTTTTTGCTGTGTTACATTAATACACTGATATTACTACTAATGTTTTATGATCGATATTGTGTGTGCAGCTTCACTGTCCTGCTATCTTTTAAGCCAACAATTGATCAAAAAGTATGCATAAAAAGTTCAAGGAGTTATCTTTCCTGCCCCGAGTAATGTCTGACATGGTGCAGGTGCAGGGACGGGTAATACTATGGGTAAATGAATCCTAAAAATGAGTCATTATTGCTTCTTAAGCTTGCTGTTCTGAGGGCAACATTAATACACTTTCATTGCATTGTAGATGACAACCTTATTTATATTGCTAATATTTCTGCTTATTGGTTACACTCCTCTGGGCTTTCAAATCCAAATTGTAGCCTTTGACAAATTAGCAGATTGCGCTGCTGATATCTTGCACTGACTACTGTTGAGGAGAACATGAACCCCCCACCTCCCAAATCCTCAAAACCTGGATGAGGTCAAACTTTACCTGGTGCTTGCTGTGGGAGTTCTTCCGCCCACGGCTGAAACACGTACAAAAAGGAGAAAGAAAGCAAAAGATGAGAGTTTTAGAGAGTCAAAGCACAGCAAAGAGATACAACATTTATTATCGATGCGACAGGAAAGCACCTTACCTTGTAGTCAGCAGTTCAGCTTTGTATCCTGCAAGAAAAAAAGGAGAAGATTTAAAAGTGAAGAAATGCTGATCAGAGTCTGTCTGACAAAGCACAAGACTAAGGAAGACTGAGAGAGACTCTTACCCTCTGCCAACGCTTTCTTTAATATATCGTGTTTAGCCTGAAGTTTGGAAATAAGATTACTTCCCTCCAGGTACTCGCGGAATTTCTGAATATAGGAAATCACATAAATGACAAACACAAAGGCTAAATTATAGAAACTAAAATAAAGTATGAGTATGCAGAATGCAGTGATTACAATACACACTGTACATTAGTGCAAGTAAAGCAGCTAAAAGCAGAATGAACTTCACATTGAATCATCTAGTAAGCGAATGTAGAGACACCACCAGAAGATAGACGAATCTGAAATTTAAAAAATGTCATGAATTAATAAAAAAAAGCAGGACAGCATTTTGTGGTGTTATAAAGGAAACTACGTTAACAAAACACTAATATAGAAATCTAAAGTATAACTGTATTCTGCAGCTGTAACAACTTATTTGAAATCTGATTTATCTGACTAACTGTAGTCTGTTTTGGATGTCATGCCACCGTTTACTCTATACTTATTTAATATTTGCTACTTTCAAAACCGACCTTCATCTAATATAAGTAACTTGGGGTGAAAAACAGTGTCAAATAAAAAACAACAACAACTCTGCTCTGCTGGGCTTACAGAGAAGTAGAAGAGCTCGGTCTCCTGCTGGTTCGCCCGTCTCTTGGCCAGACTGGGTTTGTTCAAGTAGCCGTCCGACACGCTGGACTTCACCGACTCGGAAGACGGGCTGTGGGTGAAGCTCTGGGAGACGTCAAAGTCGTCCAGCACCGTCATGTCCTGCAAGGTGGTCAGAGTTGCACCCCAGGTCTTCTTCACCTGAAAGGTGGCAGAAAAAAGGAACAGCATAGTAAGTATCCACGTTACATGTTACTCTCAATATGAGGTCCAAAGAGATGTCAGTGAAGATAAGGGAGGCCATCATTTGGCTGAAAACCCAGAATAAACCTATCAGTGAAACTTTAGAAGCCACCAAATTAATGTACTGGTCAGCTCAGCATCACAAAAAATTCCTGAAAGACCACAGACGACAACTATAGTGCATCATGCCAGAATGATTTTCATTGTTAATCAAAACAACTTCACAACATTTAACAAAGTCAAAAAACACTTTTGAAGTGGAAGGCAGATCACTGTCAAAGTCTACAATCAAAAGACACCTTCATGAATATAAATACAGAGGATTTATGATTTATGACAAGGTGCAAACCACTGGTTACACTCAAGGAAACATCTGAAAGAGCCTGCTCAATTCTGGAATAAAAGGAGAAACTGAATCAAGGTGAATTTGTATCAGAAAAGTATGGAAAAGGGGAGAAACAGCTCGTGATCCAAAGCATACCACATCATCTGTCCGACATGGTGGCGGCATCGTTATGGCATGAGCCTGTATGGCTACCAGTGGGACCAGACCACTAGTGATAGAAGCAGCAAGATGAAACGTGAAGTGTACAGAGCTGTACTCTCTCCTCAGATTTGGCTGAATGCTGCAAAACTGATCAGACAGAGCTTCTCAGTGCAAATGGATAATGAACCAAAGATAAAGAAATGCGATATTCTGCAGTAAAGGTCATGCAGAGCATCTCAAGGGAGCAAACACAGCATTTGGTGATGTCTGCTGGTCTACTGGACTCGAGTTTTTCTACCGATATTAAATGGAAGAGCAACTTTGTAAGATCTGAACACATTACTCAGTCTCAGCACAGCTCCATGGATCAATGCATCTGAATTACTGTCATTTTTTTATGGGCGTGGCTTTGTTTTCAAAAATGCCTAAGGAGGTGCAGTGTTTACATATGCTACATATGCAAAGAGTGTTTATATTTACAGCAAGAGTAATGAGTCTATGAGTGTTTTTAATTTGTGTTTGTGTGGGTTGTAAGCCGCTGAGATGTGCAGATGCAGCTCATTAATCCAGACTCCTTCAGCATTTTTATGCCCTTCGGGGTGAGTTAACAGCTGCCCTCTGTGCACAACAACAGCGAGGACACCGGCAGTCTGCAGCACCACACAGCTATCAGATGGTTCAACTTTATTTTTAGAGGCTACATATGCCACATTATCACCCCATTAAATCTGTATAAATTACCATAACTTTGTGCAAAGTTTATAACTGTTAGAAAGTTATTAATAATCAATGAGGGGTTTTGGCCACTTTTACCAGAGTCTCTATGTTGTTTTAATTTCTAAAGCTGGAGCTAAATATCTCAGATGGACAACAGGACAGATTAGTGCAAACATCAAGTAAATTTGTGTCCACAGTGATGATATTTTTTTAGCAGCTCAAAGAAATCTGTTGTTGAACTTACTGGTAGGCACTTTCTTGATCAGCGCTTTAAGAAGGATTAGGGGGAAAAAATAAGAAAAAGAGGTAACTTCCTGTACATGAGATGAGACCATAAAAATAAACACAAAAATGTGAAGTCTTAGTCCAAATACCAATAAGTGCCCCAGGTATTATTGGGCAAATCTGCAGTTTTCTTTTAGCAACGAATGATGGTGTTGACTGAGTCTCAGGTCCACCTTATATGGGCCAAATTTCAGGTGAGTTATGTCATCTTAGCCAACATTAACACTTGCAGTAACACATATCAGGCACAGATGACTTTTGAGCCACATTACAGCTCTAACTGCACCATAACGGTCAAAAATATTCCAGATTAAATTCTTCCATCTGGGATTAAACGTTAGATCAGCTTCTGTGTGGGCCTACTGAAGTTGCTTAGAAAACATGGCTTATAAACCATCTTAGTGTAGTCCTAGTTAGTAACTCAAAATAGAGTTAATGTCAAAATGGTTTTCCTGAGTTTTATGAGGTGTACTTGTGTGTCTGACCTCCTCATTTTCTATCTTCAGAGACGCCAGGCGGGTCTGAAGCTGTGTGAGGCGGAGGCTGAGCTCAGACTGGACCTGCGGCTGGGAGGTGATCTGGGCCACCTGGTATGAAACAAAAAAGAAGACAATTGGAAAATGGCTGTTCAGAGGTCTAAATTCTCTGTGGTGAACATTTAAATTTAATAATATGTGTCAGACTCTTATTTTGAAAGGACATAAAGAGGGGCAAACTGACTGTGTCGCCCATGTGGGCCTGGAAGCTGAAGTTCTGTGGGGGGCAGAAAGCAGTGGGGTAGAGATCAAGCAGACGCTGCCTGTCACGGGCAGGGTCCAGGCCCTCCACAGCCCCCTCCAGGACCTCCAGACCCGCCCTCCTGGAGGCTTCAAGGCTCAGTTCAGCTGACAGGTAGGTCCTCAGTGCCCGGCTCAAAGTGGAGTGGTACCCAAGGTCACAGCACTGAAACAAAGATGGGGATTTATTCACGAGAGGGAAAAGACCGCATGTATTTTGTAGAAATTGGTGACGTTTATTAAGAGAATTAAGAGTTGCAAGGCAATTCAAGTACTAGCATAGTTTCAAGTGTAATAGATGTAACATTCACTATGGGAAAAATCTAAAGGAATTTTATTCCTATTAACAGAGGCCCTAAAAATAATCTCATAAAAGCTCTCTCCATACATTTTAAAACTGCCTTTAAACAAACAAATTCCTATTTAGGCTTACAAACCTAACAACCTTTTTAAGTGATGAATATAAGGTTTGAGCCACAAATACACTCTGTAATTTACTCACATCTATGATATCGGGCAGGTCGTGGATATAGTATTTGAACACCGAGGCGTTGGTGGCCTCCAGAGTCAGCAGATACTCATTTCTGGCTTTCACAGTCTTCAGTTTGTTCTCTGAGTACTTTGCCTTCCTCTAGTAAAGAAACAGACATAAAGAAGATTAAATGGTTGGTTTCTGGTTCTTGTGTACTGATTCCCCTCGTTTGTTCTGCAAATGCGATCAACAAGAAGAAAAAAATAGCTTTCATAATTAGTCCTTTCTGCTTTCAAGTCATGTTGAAATCAAGAAGTGGAAAGTATTAGGATTACATAAAGAAAGTATCTCATTCTAAAATATCTCATGCAGGAACAGGTTACCCATCTGGTTGCTTTGGATGACACCTGAGAGGAAACACAGTCTCCTTTCTCTATAAAACTGTTACCTTCTCTCTCATTTTCTCCATCTTGCGGGCGGCGTTACGTCTCTGGTGGCGCTCTTCTATCCGCAGGCCAAACACAGGCTCCACCCCTCCGCCAGTCCCTGACACGCCCTTCACGCGCCCCTCCTGCCGCTCCGCCTCCCGCAGCTTGGTTTCTGCGCTGATCGTCTCCGCGTGGTACATATGATATGTCTTCATCACCTAGGCAACAGCAGCCCATAATAGCCCAATCAAATAGGAAAACAGCAGTGCGCTGCAGCCGGGGTCGACTGTCTTTTTTTTTATCCCCCCAAGGTTATCTGCGCTGCTCTAATCTGATTTCTAGTGTTTGGACAAGGAGCTTTTAAGGCCAGCGCTCTGACCTGAAGAAAAACCTGATAATTGGCAGCCAACAGGAGGCAGATTTTTTACTTTAAAGCAGGCTAGAAGGATAACGTCAGACAAAAAGCAGAAGAAAAAAATGAATGGATGAGAAATGTGAGGCAGAAAGGACAATTTTTGCATTTATAAAGGAAGCTCTCAGAGCTGTGAAAAGAAGCCACTGACTTTGCTTTGACAGTTCCCTGTTACTACCATTAAAGGAACCTATTCTGCTCATTTCCAGAACCATATTTTCATTCTTGGACTCGAATAGCTCTGCAGGGCGGTGAATCAACTCTGAATCACTGCTCTGCAGCCCCTCATCCTCTGGAACTGCCGTATAGGCTTCTTTCCTCCTTCAGCCAGCTTTCTCATGATTGGCTCCTCATTGTTAAAAAAACAGTTGGAACAGCAGGTGGGTGGGGCTTTCTGAGACAACCACATTAGGAATATCTGCTCTCTATGACACCACACAAATCCAAGAGTAGAAAAAACCTGGCTGAAACCTATTTTTTTGCTCACTGTGATTAATTGCACATGCACTGACTTCATTATTTGTAACTCTGGCCATGATTTAAATGAACATTCAAAAGACAGGAAAGCAAAAGCATAACAGGTTTAAAGCATTGAAAACAAAAAGCTTTAGGTAGAAAAACTGTAATGCCGGCTAATGTTTGAAAGGTAGCGTCTACTAATGTGTGAAAAACTGCAATGAATCATTTTTGATAACTGGAAATGAGGCTTTTGAAGTGGCCCACTCCTCTTTAAAGAATTGTTTTAATTCAGCCACATGGGAGGGTTCTCCAGCATAAACTGCGTGTTTAAGGTCATGCCGAAGTATCTCAGTCTGATTCCAGACTATGTCTAGGCCACTCCAAAACAGCTTTTTTTTTGCAGCCAGAGGTGAACTTGCTGCTGTCTTTCGAATCGTCCTGCTGCAGGACCCAAGTGCCCTTGAGCTTCAGTGCACAAAATAATAGCTTCAGGATTTTGAGGCCGCAAACATAATTAATGGTTCTATCAGTCGTCCTGAAGCAGCAAAGCAACCCCAGACCGTCATACTACCACCATCGCCACGTTTGACTGTTGGTATGATGTTCTTTTGCTGTGTTAATTTTATGTCATCTGAAAATGTATGTGTGGCAAATGTGGAAAAAAACCCCAAACCAATTCAATTCAATTATATTTGTATAGCGCAAAATCACAACAACAGTTGCCTTCAGTGCAACCAGGCTCAAAGAGGGGCAGCCATCTGCTGTGACTGGTTGGGGGTGATGGCAAATGATTTGGAGTGACTAGGAAATCAGGAAGGGGGTAAATACTTTTTCACAGTGCTGAAGATGCAGAGGTGGGAGGGGCAGTTAGTGAGCCAACAAAAGACTGTCAGACACTTGCTGTTAGTGTATTTAATGTGTCATTTTTGTACATGATTATTGTGCAACCCATTATTGAGGAATGACCCCAACACCAGCTATAACAGCTTTAAAAACCTGATTGAAATTTTACAAGAATCCTTCCTTGGTCTGGTTTTTTACTGCTTTATTACCTGATTAACTGTAAATGAATGAAATGTTTCGAAGTGCATTCTTTTCTTGTTGCATTTGTAGACCACATAAAAATGTGTTTAACACTAACACATTAAAAAACTTGTGTCTTAAAGCCTTGGAAGAATAACTTTTGTTCCACTTACGGTGTAAAGCTCATTCAGAAGCTTCATGAGGTCTTCCTGAAGCTGGAAGAGGATCTCCTTACTCTAAAGCACACAAATGAGAAGAGAAACCTGTTACCAGCATATTCTCAAATAAAGGCATTCACAGATTTATGCACCATTTTAGAATTGTCTCTTTATACAATGACACTTACAGGAAACAATCCTCTAACAACTCACATCATTTTGACCTGAATGATTACAACATTAACAAGCATAAGAAGGGCCCCGCCTACGTTTAAACCCGGGACCCTTTTGCTGTACCAAGCCAGACGCATCATAGGTCGTTTGAATTTTTCTCTGTGTGAAAAGAAACCAAACCACAAGGAGAAAGCTCATCAACCGATTTGGACCAGAGTAAACAAACTTAATTCATTTTAACTCCTACACCCAGAAAAAAACAAATCCTCCGGACTCTGAGGTGATAATTCTTCTTTCATCCACTTCATACTCAAATACAAGCGGAGGTCACAACTGAGAGGTGATCCTGAATCTATGCTTTATTTTATAAGTAGTTTCTCTGAACTCCTTTATAAGTTTGCTAAAGAAAGTACTGTATAAATTTATTATTATATTTTATAAATAGCCTAGTTTTGACTACTGTAATTATTAATGCTTAAATCACTTAATTTTTAAGGTAAAACATTTAAAAATTCACTTTTCCCGTGATACAGCTGCTTTTTATAGTTTTTCAGAGAACAGCTGCCCAGTCACATTGTCATTTTATAAATTGTTAATATAAACTACGGATTATAGAAGTGGCTCTAAGCACAAGTACCTCAGTACTGTGCTCGAGTACAGCACTAAAGTACCATTAATGTATTTTTACAGTGCTGGAAACCATCCGTGTGCGCAGACCTCTGGGGTTGTTATTTTTTCATACGGCTTCTTTAAGTCGCAGAGTTGATTTTAATAAAAAGTAAAGTCAGTATTCCCCTGAGCTCTGCTGGAGTTTGGCAAATTAAACACACACACACTGGTGTACTTTTACCCGCCTCCAACTTTAGCTCGCCGTGTTCATTATTAATCTGGCTTCCGGCTCGTCTTTTATTCATGCTAACTAAAGTGCAGCTACTGCCAGCAGCTATAAACAGCAAGACCTCCATCACATCGCCGCGTCCTCTCAGAAACTCTCCTCTGAAGAGGAAGAGACAGACAGCTGAGTGGCCATGACAACACCGACAGCCCTGTGGCCATGGCGACAAGCTCAACTGATCTTTTCTCAGCGGGCGCTATGGGAACGGGATTCATCCATCCTGGGATTCCTCAGTCATTTAGCATAATGTAATATTAATGCTGCCACATAGCTCTTTCCCAAACTGCTCGGCTGTTTAATGCATGAGACAGAAATCCAGTCTGAGAGCAGGCAGCGGAGCGCGGCTTGTTTCATTTATGAATTCATTTGTTTGTGTGTGGTCAGATTCATTTATATATCTGCTGCTGTTCAGCCTGCCTGATGGATAACCACTGTTTCTGTGCAGGGGCACACACACAGTTGAGGGAGAGGCGCTCAGATCCTTTGCTTAAAGCAGCTGCTAATCAATATTCTGATGGCAATAAAGTATGAGCTGACGTGATGAACTTAATGAGAATGAACAGCTGAGCTGAGTTTAAGCTTGTTTTTTTGCTCTCAGACTCTGAGTTTGCTGTTTTTCTTCTGATAGTGTCTCAAAAACATTCTTAAAGGCAACTAGAGTGCATCAGTTTGTAAGTTGCATAAAATTGTGACCGAAAAGTCCTTTGATATTAAGGAAATGTAGCAATTACAGAAACATTCTAAGGAAAAACCCTTTTTTGGAAATCATTTGAGTGAGATGGAGACAGGTAGATAGGCAAGGAGATAGTGAAAGTACCGTGGTCAAACGTTCAAAGTAACTGACAGTGCACAAGGCGGCTGAAGGAGAGAGTGCAGGCAGGGTGGAGTGGGTGGAGACAAGTGTCAGAAGTGACAGGCGACAGAGGGAAAGCAGCGAGAATGAAAGGAAAGGTTTACAAGATGGTAGTGAGACCTGCTGTGATGTTGGGTTTGAAGACGATGGGACTGACAAAAAGACAGGAGGCTGAAGATGATGAAGACATTAAAATCTTCAATGGGAGTGAGAATGCAAAAATAAATGTGAAGATTTGACTGGTTTCATCGGAATAATGTAACGACACAAGTCAGCACAACACTAACTTTTGTAGACTTTTCTGTTTTGTTTTTGATACTAACTCAAAAAAAACAACTGCTTATTGATCTAATGGTACCTCTTCAACTTCAGCTTAGAAGAATCCACTGTGGTGCTATTGTTACATATTGAATAAAAGTGAAAACTTAAAAGTTGTGTAACAATAATGTCCTAAAGACAGGAAATCGACTTTTCTGGTGCAGCAACAAACCTTATTCTGTCGTATGTAAAAAATATTCCTGCACTGATTTTCATTATTCTTAGATAAATAAGGTTTTTACGACATATCAACAGAAATATAATTATGAGACCAGGCTACATTCATTTATTTGACAAAGTAAACAAAATTAGTCTAAAGATGCTCCCGAGCAAATAGATACAAAGCATTAAAAATAAAGACCTCTGTTCTTTTAGAAACCTTTACTAACAGACTAACACATGAAGGATATTTTGTTTGCATAAATATCAAAGTATATAGTGATGATAATCTTGCTCACCCTCTTCAGCAGGCGGGCCGAGTCCTCGCTAATGTGTGTGAGGCGGGAGATGACGTTGTTCAGGTAGAGGTCACTGAGGGTGGCATGGTCCTTACTCTCCCTCCTCACCTGGAAAACAGAGATTGGTATGAAAGAATGTACTAGTAATAATAATAATAATAATTAATAACAACAGTAGCAATAATAATTTACTAATAATAATAATCCTTGGGGAATTATACAAGATTCTGAGAACTATTCTATTCAATGCAAAACTGTAGGTAAAAAGACTGAAAAAGAATAAGTGTATTTAAAAATAAATAAATGTGGTTTTAAAAATTATACAATGCATAAAAGCATTAAGGGCAGACACACATCTTTAGGACATGACTAGACTTAACGGAACGCCATTCCCTATAGAACAGCTATTGCACTCCTTTATTTACAGCAGAGTTCTGATGGTCCACGGGGAAGAAGCTGTTTTTAGCTCCGGCTCTTTATGTATCTGTACTGTCTGGTCTGTCTGGAGGCAGCAGGTTGGACAAGTGCAGTCCAGGGCGGGAAAGGTTTTGCATTATTTTCTTTGCCCAGCTGAGATACAGAGAGCTGGAGATGTCCTCTAGAAAGGGCAGCTGATGCTTCTCTGGGTGGTGCTGATAAACCTCTGCTGTTACCACACTGTGATGCAGTACACTCTCAAAGTGGAGCGTTGCAAGGCCACCAACAGTTTCTCCCTCTGTGTAGTTCCTTCAGAGCATTCTCAGTAAACCTGGTCTCTGATGGGGTTACTGCTGATTCTCCACGATGTTGGTTCCCATGAATTTGAGGAAACCCTCCTGACGTAGAAGAGGGCTAGCAACACCCAGATAGCTCTCTGTATGCTGACTCACCTCCACATATGAATCAAACTTTGTTGGAGGTTTCATCCTGTTAAAAAGGAGTTTTTCCTCCCCACTGTTTCCAAGTGCTTGCTCAAACAGGACTGCCTGATTGTTGAGGTTTCTCTCTATTATTTAAGTTCTTTACACTAGTCTCTTGAGGCAACTGTTGTTGTGATTTGGTGTTATAAAAATATAATTGAACTAAATTAAATATGTGTACAAGGCGTACAGGAGAACTCAGCACACAGCTCTGAGGAGAGCCAGTGCTAAGTGTGATGGTGGCCAGCATTCACCGTTTGTGGATGGTTGGTAAGGAAGTCTTTAATCCCAGTACAGATGGGGGCAAGGGGTCTAGGTCACATATTTTACCAACCAGTATATACGAGACGATTGTGGTGAAGGTGGAAGAGCATTCCAGGATAATTTCCTGGGTATTCAAAATGGCTCAATGAAATCTGGAGGGCTGTTTGGTGCATGAGCTCACTCTTGCAGGTCAAAATTAAGAGGGAGGCAGTTTTTGATGTATTGAGATACAAGTCTCTCCAGACATTTCATGACTACTGATATAAGTGCTATTGGTCTGTACTCGTTTAGACTGTTGATGGCTTGTCTCTCTGGGACAGGAATTGGGAACGTGTCAAGGAAAGATTGAAAGGATTGAATAAAACCTCTAATAGTTGGTGAGCACAAGCTTCAGCCACTTTGCTAAGTACAAGATCGAATGCAACAGCTTTTCTTACATTTAATAGCACATGGCTCATTGTATATTCATAGCTCAGAGATTTCAAAAAGACTTTGAGGAGATTCACAAAACCATAAACTAACCTGATTTAACAGCAAATACCAACAGTTGACTGGTGAGAGCAGATTCTGGTCCTTTCTGGAAGAGGGAAAGTGAGAGATGCCTTAAACATAGCAAAAACACTCATTTATACAACTTATATGTGGATTATTAAAACTGTGTGGAGAGGATCATTTAGATAAAAGATAAATGCATTTGAGTTTAAGCCCTTAATATTCACTGTTGGCCTTTTCTTTTCCGTTAAGTAGCTATCCTATCCTTCATTGACAGATAGTAAAGGTTTGAACAAACTCCCCGGTAAACACATATATTAGATCAGTGGTTCCCAAACTTTTTTTGCTGGGCCCACCTTTGTTTTACAAGAAAAATGTTTGCGCCCCCCCACCACCCGCACAAACACATCCTCCAACCACACACATCCATATTTTGTTTTCAAACTCCATTGCGGTTTATTTCACACCTCAAACATTTAGTAATCTGTTTCTGATGTGAAATAAAAATTTATTTAAAAATTTATGTGAAATAAAAGTTTTTAAAGATATTTTGTGCTTCATTTTAAGAAATTTTCTATCAACAGCCTGTATTTGAATGCAAAATTCTGAATCGTATTTTATTTTTATTTATATCATTATATCAGGGGCCGATGTATGTTATAGGATATATAACATTTTTTAAAGAACAGAGAGCAGTAACTAAAAAAAACACCAAGGCCTTTTCCTTTTTCTTTTTTAAATGGGGGCACATGAGGACCAAAAATAAACAAATATCAAGAAAATTGGCAAAGAAAAGAAAAAATTATAAACCTATAACCAACAAATATTAAATATCTTAATATTGGAAAAGTTTTATTAAATTTGTTGTATTAAAATACATTCAAAGTACCTCGAGCAAACATACTTATTATGCTGAGTGGAACTTTTCAGAATCATGTATATTCAATTATTTTATCATTGTAGCCATTAATTATTTTTCTTATTTATATATCACTGGGAGGTTTTATATATATTGAAGTAATTTATCTGCAAAATAATAACTTACTATGTGGTTAATCTTATTCTGGAGGAGCAAGAGCTTTAGCTACAATGCTAATAGAAGATATCAAGCTTTTTAAAAAGCCTACTTAAAACACTTTTCTCCATAGTTTTAAATGTTTCTTATTGATGTGAAGTGCTATAAGGCAGCGGTCCCCAACCCCCGGGCCTCGGACCGGTACC
>NW_024582405.1:1947920-1950626 GCF_018398535.1 Haplochromis burtoni | reverse complement strand
TTTTTTTTTTTATCCCTTTCATCCAAGAGAATGATTTAAAAGTGTACAATGCACTTGCCCTTTTTTTGTAAGCTCAGCCGCTGATAACCAGGCATCCCTGGCTTATTTCAGCTTGGATTTCCAGAATATTGCTTGTAGTTGTGGTTGTCCTCAAAATCATTCAGCTGCCTCTGCAACAGTTCTTTCAGCACTGTCTGCTGAACGCTCTCTTTAAAAGTGGGACTCACTGGAGAGGCAGCTCGTTATTGCTTTATTGTTTATTTGCCACAAACTGGGCCTGTATTTGCAGAGGAACGCCTTTTATTTGTTATTAATGTTATTAAGAGAACACAGATTTCTCCTGCAGTGAAAGAACAAAGTCTATCACTTAGGCGACCGCTACAGTCAAGATAATGAGTTTAATTGATAGGTCTGGTTCTGGTTTAACATACTAAACTGCAGCATTGATTAACTTTAATTAACATTGCTTAATTTTCCTCTTCTTCCTCATCTTCACTCTCTTTGTCTGTTCTACCTCGTGCAACTGCTGATGAAGATGATGACCATTTTTCCTCTGAGGAGTCACCTTGGACGACATCCTGTGACCGCATTAAAATCATTATACCTTAAAACCCACATTGCAAGCACACACAAACACACACTTTGAGTCCTACAGCGTGGTAAAGCCTGGCTGCATGCTTCACTGCTCGTGCCATTTCAGAGCTCGATCAATCTGCAGCAGCAGGAAGAGCGAGCACAGAATACACAGTAACTCCACCTGTCTCTCTCTCACACACACAAAACACACACACCAATCCCAGGGCTCTCTATCCACTCCAATACCTGTTGTCTTGGCAACCACACACTGTGTGTGAACCATGTGATGAGGAAGGTGAAGACAAGAGCTTGCATCTGCCGCATCGACACACACACACACACACACACACACACACACACACACACACACACACACACACACACACACACACACACACACACAGGGGTGGAGAGTTTTATAGACTGACCAGTTTTCTGTGGAAATCCATAAAAACATGCGCAGCAAGCAGTGTGTGCGTGTGTGTGTGTGTGTGTATGTGTGTGTGTGTATTGATTCTGGCATTGTTTGATGTTGTTTGCTTACTAATTTAAAATGGCTGCCATCTCACGCTGCTCTCACACATTGTGTTGAGCCGCAACAATTTCATATGAATGAATGTCTGCTCCACTGCTCCGAAGCTGCTTCACATCTTACCCCGGGCAGGGGGGAGAACACTCTGTTCTGATTGGCCCGATGGATCAGCGGTTTAATTACTTCTTTAAGTTGGTGTCGATGCCACGTTCACTATGTGTCCTTTAAACGCTAATTATGAGCAGCCAAGTGGAGAAGAAAGGTCTCTAATGTGCTATTCCGGGTCTAAGACATCGGAAGTGTGGCGACGGGGAAACAAGCTGCTACTGAAAACCATAAATGGTTTCATAATAATAACAACATATTAGATTCTGGTCTGTTATGTGGATTCATGTCTGACTCCAGAAGGGGGCCACAATTTCCTGCTTCCAGATGATTTTATCCAGCACTGGATTTCAGAATTTCACTTTCACGGAGGTTTTTTCATATGGAATTCCAGGATTTCTGGGCAATGAGGGGAGATCCAGGAAGTGTTGGAGGGATTATACATCTATCCTGGACTGGAAACAGGAAGAAGCCGATGTGGATTATGCTGAAGAGAATATTTTAGAAAGCCTGCTGCCATTATAACTTTGGATATGTGGAAGATCATATGATGCTAAGACTCATATCAGATTATCTATGCTAATCTTGGGTTCCTGGTTTCAAAAATAATGTCTATTTTGTTCCATCATGTCACGTTTTTTCACAAGTGGCAATTCTAAACACGGGCCAGATTTCACTAGCTGGGACTACATTCTCATTTTAGGTTTGACAGCATTTCTAGTAGGTGATGGCAGATGGCTTGAATAGAGACTGAGGTTTGGGGGAGGCCTCAGAGGGGACTGGTAGTGTCTCCCAGGCCAGACAGATCCCCAGAGAGGGCATCCCCTAGAACAGGGGTTTCCAACTCCAGTCCTCGAGAGCTACTGTCCAGCAGCTTTTAAATGCATCTTTGTTCCGACACACCTGAATCAAATGAATGGCTTGTTACCAGGCCTTGTTGCCAAACTTGATGACATGCTGAAGAGGTGATCCAATCATTTGACTCGGCTGTGTTGACAGTAGCTCTCGGGGACTGGAGTTGGACACCCCTGCCCTAGAAGCAGTAATGCTTGTATGTTACAAAGGTTGAAGACTGTTCCAAAAAATATGACTGGCAGGCAGGCAGGTTTGCAATGATAAGCAACCCGTGACCTTGATGGGGTGGTCAGGGATTCCATTGAGTGGCGCATGTGCTGGAAAAATTTGGAAGGAATGGCAGGAGAAGAGATCAGAAGAAATTCTGGATGATGACAGACATTGATAGAGGAATAGCGATGCGACTCAACTCTTAACAGAAACTCTGATGCTGGACACATGCTGGGATTTTTGATGCTCCAGGTAATGACCCAACGGCTTGTGAAGAAATGTGAGTTTGTCTTGAAGTAGTTGTCCTGAATGACTGTGTCCAGGAGAGAGGGTTTAAGTGATGCTACTGAAAGCATTTGAGAAGTGAAGGTATGCCTTGAGGAATTATGCACACTGTGGAGTCCGAATCTCCTAAAAAAGAGGCGCAG
>NW_024582405.1:1929450-1946760 GCF_018398535.1 Haplochromis burtoni | reverse complement strand
CCCTCACATATACTAATGTGCCACAAACAGGACTTTAATATCACCAACCATTCCCATTTTATTACGGTGTATCCATATAAATTGCCCACCCTTTAGTGCCAAATCACAACAACAGTTCTCAAGGTGTTTTATATTGTAAGGTACAGACTCAACAATAATAAGAAAAACCCCAACAATCAAACGACCCCTTTGACCAGACACTTGGTGACAGTGGGAAGGGAAAACCCTCTATTAACAGGAAGAAACCGCAAGTGCAACCAGGCTCAGTTGAATAATTGCAGTCACTTTTCACCTGTGCTAGTTGGTCATTCTGTTCAGTTAAATGAAACCTTTGAAAATATACAACTATGCAGAGAAAAAAAGGGCAGTGTTAGTAGTTATTGTTTATTATGCTATTACACTGACCGGTTTGAAATTTACCATTTTTGAAGCCTCAAACTTCATCATCCTTTTGAAAGCAGATGTGACAAACAAGGAGAAACCCAGCGACACTGCACGTTCACACAGCAGCAACTTGTTAATCATACGCCTGCCCCACCATATGATTAGCAAGTCACTACCATATGAGTCACACCGTATGAGTCATACACCGCTTTACTCTATAAATGGGACCACATTTTACAAAAAGGAGTATCATTTTGTGTTCAGTAAGACTTGAAACTAGACAGCGCCAGTGTGTTTGATGGGCTACACTCCCATACATCCCACCATATTGCAACTGAAAGAAAAACAACTGGATTCTCGCCAGACTGAACATTTTTAAAGGATAGGACTTTTTATTTAGAGGTAAATGTAAGCTGATGCAGTATTTATTATTTATAACTGTTTTGTGCAGTCGTACATTGAAATTAGAACATACGACCATACAACCACATTTCTATCCACTGATTTATAGTAGTAATTATTAATGGCAACGACTGAAATATATAATTAGAAAAAAGGGGTTTTGTGAGTTTCAAGTGGTTGTTGGTAGCTAACTTTAAAAATATAGCCTTTTGAAATCAGATGATTCTTAGTGACAGTTTTATAAATACAAAGCCAGATTTGATTTAAGAGCTCACAAACAGAGTGACCTTCACAATGTGATAATAAAATATTAAAGTAATGTTATCCAACATCCAACTTTGAAAGTTTTAAATACTGCAATATTCAATTTATCCAACAATATTAAACTTTCATTATTTACTAGTTCGGGTACAGTACAAAGTAGGAAATGTTTAAGTTAAGGGTCTATAACATAAATAATATAGATATAAATATAATATCGATAATAAAAATCAAAACTTTTCTGTTATTTTTAAATGTTATCTTTAGTTATACACACTCACATATGTTATCACCATGCACACACTTTCTCGCTACTCCAACACCACACACTGAAACATGATGCAGTAATTTTCTTTATTTCATGAATAAAACAAACTGTAGGAGGCTCTTTCTTTGCTCTTCTTGGAAATCCATTTCACACTTTCCACTGTGATTTCTGATGCCACATCAAAGAGTTCAAACGCTAACTCTGCCTCCAAAATGATGTGAGACTGCGTCTTTACACAAACGTGCATCAAAGGCAGTGATACGACCTTTTGTTGTGTTAAAGTCCTCCTTGGATTAAAACTTAACTGCAATCAAATTTAAATAATACAAATATTAAACAATATAAAGACACATTCAAGATGAACTATCAATTATTTTTATTTCTGTTGTACCTTTTGTTGAGTCTGAAAGTCAAAATCAGAAACAGTCCAGCTAATTTAACTACAGTTTGAACCTGGAATTTTATTGCTCATTTAAAGAATAATTTTTAAACATATACATAATTTTATATGTTCATATTTCTCTAAATCCCACATTCCCCTCTGCAGTCCATCTCAAGCTTTTTACATGAAATTTATTCATGGTCAACTGATTTGCTAGAGGCACGGCCAAATTTTATAAATTCAGTTTTGATCAACACGTGTACAGAAGCCCTCTGCTGCACAGCTGAGGCACCTGCAGAATATTTCAGGATTATGTCAAAGTGACTCGATCAGTTAAGAATTGATTAAAACAAGAGGAGCTAAGGTGTTAAATTTTAGCTGTGCACAACCTTTAGCAGCTAACATCTTCGTATAGTCTTCTGTG
Organism: Haplochromis burtoni; assembly: GCF_018398535.1. Taxonomy (NCBI): domain Eukaryota; kingdom Metazoa; phylum Chordata; class Actinopteri; order Cichliformes; family Cichlidae; genus Haplochromis; species Haplochromis burtoni. Next base: position 1,944,639 of record NW_024582405.1, on the reverse strand, counting down.
TTACACTTCTGCTCTCCTGCTTTGCTTGTTTTCTACTCCAGTCACCTGCCTGCAGTCATATGGCGTCCTGCTGTGACGAGCAACTTCAATGCCACGCAGTCTCAAGGAAGAAGACCTTACAATGTAGAACATGGCAACTTTCCACATTTTCGATTCCAAACTCTCCTTTTGCTTTATACATCTATTAACAGAGTTCTTCTACTGCAAATGAACATTGAGGCAATTTACAGTAAATTCCAGGATTCCAACCCTGCAATCCAATCCATGTAAGATTTATTTTCTAAACGATAACTGTACTTGTTTTTGTGAAAAATGTCTGATATGTGTTTGAAATGGCGGCAGAGCACATTGTCTGCTAATCAGAAGGTTGCTGGTTTCATTCCTGTTAGATAGACCGCAAGCATAGAAAAAAGTGCTTGTATGAATGTGTGTGAATGAGCTTCAAGTGCTCACGCAGAGTATAAGAGCCACTTATAAACAGAAATAAATAAAAAAAAGTATCTAAATTCAACATTGGTTTTGTAAGTAATGAAAATTGTTAACTAATCTGTTACACTACTTATTATATTCCTTTCACAGTACTCTGTAATGTGACCTGAAATGCACTGTCACATAATCACCAGTTAAGAATATTAAACTAAAGCTACAGTCCCACACACTGACGTAAATCCGGATCCGAATGAGGACACACAGGATCTTTCGTTTCTTTGAACACAAAGCAAAGCTGAAAACTAGCCCAAAGACACTTCAAAGCGATCGCCACAGAGATTCTACCGTGGAAACAGAGACCGGTACAAATGGAGACTGCAGGCCTGACTGCTCATCACTGCCTCTGTTATGCTTATTTTATGGTCCTGTGGTTGTTTCAGTCTGGGGAGGTTTTTGCCAACAGAGATAAGTTCACAAACACGCTCTGTGCCAGTCCTCCAGAATCCCAACTGCAAATTGCTCAACATGGATGAATGTAGTTGTTGGCAAGTGGGCAAGAAAAAGGAAAGGAGCGACAGTGGAGTTCACCAGGAATGTGAGACGCAGGAAATAAACACCAAAAATAAAAAAGAACAGCATGGAAATTTCAAACAGTGGCTAAAGAGGACATTTTGTTTTTAACTGTTGCTCTCTGTATGTTATAACTTCGCTATTCTCCACGGCTGGCTTACAGACCAACAACAGCTGTAGCAAGAGTGGCCCACAGACCAGTCGCAGCACATAGTTCATATACTGCCTCCATCAACAACTCTGCAGGTAGACCGACAGCCCTTAACTGCCAACACTAAAGCATAATTTAGCTGTTACCCGTTGAAGATCAGGCTCTGGCTGCAGGACTGGGGTCCGCATGCAATCCTTACATCACTCATGCTTTCAAGGCGACCCCCCCCCTCTTTTTTTTTTTTTCAGCATAAGTAACAGCATAATTGTAACTGTAATGTGATTACTGAATTTAGAACAGTACCGTTACACTACCATGTTACTGAAAATGTAATATGACTACAGTAACGCATTACCGTGTAGTGCATTACACCCAACACTGTTAATCAATGAGCAAAAAAAGTGGGGCTATTATTTTGGTGATATTGCAAAATAAAAATCAACAAATCCAGATTTGTTCCAAAATTAATCAACATAAGACCAACTACATTAACCCTTTGCATTAAACCACATCAGTTAAGAACAACTTCTTTTAATATGTAGCAGTAACAGGAAGTGGGCCCCTTTTACGCTTGTGTGGAACGGTACTGATCAGTACTGTGAGGCAGTGAGACTGCAAAAACAGCTGGACAATGGAAGGAAATTTTGGAAAAAAATGACGGACGTTTCTGAAAAACTGCAGAGAACAATTTAAGGTAATGATAATTTTTAAAAAAGCCAGACAACCCTGAAGAAAAATCTTTAAAACCAGCCAATACCAAAGAAGAAGGTTGCTTGAAGAGAGTATGATAATTAGAAAGATTCCCATCTCAGGTTATATCAGGCAACACTGAGTCTATTCAACAATGCAACACAAAGTTGTTTTACAAGCAAAGATTTAAAAGGAGGGTACAATCTGGTTTATTCTACAGAGAAGAACACAAAGCCTTACTTTGTCTAATATGACAGGAAACTAAGTGTTGTTTGGATTATTTGCATTTTTGACTATAATCAGTAGATCTAAAAACCAAACACTTCGTGATGAATTAACAAAAATGTCCTAAAGAAAATGTCTGTGTTTCTGTCTGTTTGCTTTATAGGAATACAAAAATATGAGGCTTGCTTTTGCAGAAGAGAAGGAGGATTCAAACAGATCCACCGAGGAGGCAAGATTATATAAATGAAACTTCTTGGCTGGGATCACAGTCAACTGAGAGTGAAAGAGGATATCCGCCGTGCGTACCTTTTGATCTCTGAAATGCCTCTTCTTAGAAACCTCCTCGCGTGTCCCCGTAGCACCCCGACGACTAGACTCACCCTCTTTGATCAGACGAGCTACAGTCAGCGCAGAATAACGTAGTAAAACACTGACAAAGGGGAAAGCATGCAGGAGTTACCTAGAGTGTAAAGAATTTGTCTTGTTAAATCTGTGGACTGATTTGATCTGAAAGCTCCCTGGAGCTCGTTTTATTCCTTTTGCACCGGGGATGGCGTGCTCGGGTCATGCACAGTCAGAGGTCAGAGCACAAAACCACAAAATAAGAATGAAGTGAATGTATAATTATTGATACATCCATTTTATTTGTTCAAAGCGACCTTTATTAGAGTAAAAGTCAATTTAAATGCTTCTTAATCGCATGAAAACTTTTACGTTTGTGCATCTACACACCATCAGCATCATCCTAAATTTAGATTACCTGCATCTCTGTTATGGAGTCCTGGATAAAGTTAAATGAGATTAATTTTTAATCACCTTTGTTGCTCTGTGTTTGTGAGATTAGAGCATGGACGAGATCCCAAACGGCTGAGAATTGAAAAACAAATAAAGTAGAAAAAGACTGGTTTATGCACAAAAACCTGCCTTTTTAGTTAGTTTATTTAAAATTAGGACTTTGTGTCAAAGAACAGACCTGCATTGACCCACAAGGCTGTCTTTGTCAACAAACAGAACAGAATACAACATATTTTATTAAAAATTCAAGTTTATGTTTGAACACTGAAAAAAATCTAAATCTACCAGTCGTCACAGTTTTATATGGAACAAAATGAAAAAGTACTGCATGTGCCTACAAATGGTCATGTACAATATACAATAATAATAATTTTAAAAATAAATCAGCCAAGTGAAATGACTCATTTTAGAAAAAGGGGCTTTAAAAGATCTTCATATTTAAAACTGGGCCACAGTAGTCTGAAGGTTGGGAATGGCTTAAGTACGTTAAAACGATCTCCAGGGGCTTTATTCAGAGTAACAGCCCTTCTCGGTTGGTCTCCTTTCTCATCCAGAAGAGTGTGTTCAGCTTTGGCGAACTGGGTGTTTAACTCACTAGGCTCAAAATGGAGAAAGAAGCTAACAAGTAAATCGAATAAACCCTACTCTGAAAGCTTTGGAAAAGTGATGTGGAAGTAAATTGGTGCATGTGTCTTGACTTAATTCTGTGGTTTCTCTCTACCAGCTTCTCAAACACTGAAGATTTGTTTTGTAACACAATAAAATGTGAACTATTTTGCTCTCTGAGAATTTGCAATGCGATTTCACCATTCTATACCTTTTAGAGACCAAATTACTCCTCTTTCTGTTTCCAGTTGGCTGACTTCCTCTTTCTTGTGTACTTCCTTAAAATGGCCGAAGACATCTTTCAGATGGTTGATGAGGATTTATGAATTATTCTTCAAGAATTATTAATCATGGCGACTTTTATCTATCTTGACCCTTTCTTTGTTAATTTTATGGAGAAACCTTTTCTGTGCAAAAGTTGCATTCGCATGAGTTTTCATTATGTGCTTCTAAAATTGGAGGTACTCAGACTTGTTTCATGCATCTGTGCAGTAATGGCGACCTGGCAGTGAGAAGATCAGGCCAGCTTCAACAGGCGCAGTGAAACCCTGAAATGGCCTTTAGGGAGCTATTTGATTGATCATCATTCTGCAGCATGATAATGAGCCTCACCATCCAGCTAGTCATAAAGAACTGAACTACCTTCAGCTACAAAGAGTCCTACTACTGATTTTTCAGGCACTCATAAGCTATTTTCACACATGAACTCTTGAAAATGGCTGGACAATCTGGTCAATAAAGCCCAATGTTGTACACAAAACAGGACAGAGCCCACTTCATGCTGGTTCTCAATACTGGAAATGCTGAGCAGTTTCATTCCAGGCTGTTTTCCAGTCAAATACCTGCTCTATTCTTATTTTACTGCAACTGGACATCACAAGAACTTTGTGCAAGAGAGCTGGGAGGTCAAAAATGGTTTAATGTTCAAACGGACTGTTTAAGAACAGCTTTGGAGTAGGACTGGAATGGCACAAACAGACTAAAAGCTGAGTGTTGTGAGTTCTTTGTGTGAAAGATCCAGACACTAACAGTAAGAAACAAAAAAGAGCTAGAAAGAGAAGTAGTACCATCGACATTCTTCTGCACTTTTATACTGTTGTGGTGAAATCTGGGAACCCATTGATTCAGTCTGGTTACTGAGCATCTTGGACTAATAGCCAGTGTTTCGGGACTTCCAGGGCATAAAGATCGCGATCCAACACACAAAGGTGTAAGCTCTACAAGTAGAAATTTTATTCTTTTGGAACATCAAGCGTGGACATCGCCTGTCTGGACCGAAACTTCCTGCCTGTTAATAGTTCAACTCTGAATGCAGAAAAATATTTTTAAAAGGGTTAAATCCTCATGTGATTGTTGGCAATGCTTTTGATATCTTTTGTCACCACATGGATAGCTTACCTGCATACACTGTCTCGCTCAAGCAAATCAAGACAAACAGCTACAAATACGAAATTTCATGCATCATCTAGAAATTCTGCATATTCTTCCGATTATAGAGAGTAAGTGTAGTTCAAAAAGGGTAGGAGAAGGCAGGAGGAGGTTTACGACACCATCTGACCATGTGATGTGCAGTATCAGTGAGTTTGAGCCACCTTCATGTCACACTTAAAGGAACTGCTCGGCCATGAAAACCCATGAAAGCTCCCGGCACACGTTTTTTTTTGTTGTTGCTGTTGTTAATGTCAGAGAAGGCTTAAAACTGCGTAGTTATGGAGTCAGCACAACTCCGCTCTGTAACTTTACCTGGTCTACATGGCCTGAACTAAACAACACAGAAGCACTGGAGATGCTTTGGCCCAAGGTGTACCCTGCCTCTTGTCTTATTACAGATTGGAGAGGATCTGGTCTTTAAGGACCCTGAACTGAATAAGAGCTTAAGAAAAATGGATGGTTCCTGTCCCTGGAGCTATTTGTACTAAAACTGCTATCTGGGTGGGGATCTCTAACCAACATATTGTCCCTATAAAGTAAACAACATGCTGCTAAAGCTGACATTTTAATACATTCATATCAGCAGTTTTGTATTTCAGACTTAGCTCTGTAGATACAGGAAAGTGGATGGTAGCAGAGTATTTACTGAAAGGTTTAAGATCTTTGCACAGATCAAAGAAATCTAATTCTTTAACAATATGCTGAACAGTTTTCTGCCTCTGCTACCGTCTCTTCTATCGCACACTGCCCTGAAAATGCAGAGACAAAACTGCTGCAAGCCCTCTGTGCTGACCTGCCGAGCACCTTGAAAAGTGACTTTGTGCCATTATCCTTCAAACCATCCTCACGCTTGCCGTCCTATAAATACAGCATGTGTGAGCATGATGTCAGAAGAACAGGAAGCTCACGCCGTGGTTGTTACCACGACAACCAGGTTCAAGGACACAGGGGCAGAGTAGTGCTGGATCATCATTAAGAAATTCACACACAGATGAACGTACGTGCACGGTGATCGGGGCCTCTCATTTGGCACTTCAGAACATTTAAAGTGAAGAGTCACTTCCTTCCCTCTTCTGTAATTATTCACCTGTCTGCCTGTCTGTATGTTGGTGTGTCTGTCCTGCAGGTATGCAGATGTGAAGTTACTAATCAGCTGCGTGCAGGCGCAGGCAAAAAAAACAACAAAACAAAACCCAAACTTGCAGCCGTTGCAGCAGGAAACACTTTATATCTGCCTCTCCTCTCCTCCTGCAGAGCTCCTTTTTTCCCCTTTCCCCCTCCTTTTTCTCATTAAAACGTTCCTCATCTCGCTCATTCAGCCAGAGGAAGCGTGACATGCTGGAGATGAGGTGACGGGGTGAGTGTGCTCAGTGCAGTTCCAAATATGTATTGTCAGCACTGTGCATAATCTCCACCACTACCTTTACATCAGGCTCAACTCACCTCAGTGAGTAGACCCCACCTCCCCAGCGGCAGCAGCCACCTCCTGTGTATACATTACACACCACCTCCTGCATCCACCAATCAGGAGGCAGAGCAGGGAGGCAGACTTGGAAAGCACATAGTTACAATGGTGGATCTATACGTTTGGCTCTCGGCAGGAGGCGACAGGGGCACCGAGATAGTCGGCCGTCCGGAGAAGGAGGAGCAGCAGGGGGCTTTATCCGAGCGGTCATTATGATGCAGGGCATCCCCGAGCGCGTTCTGGCAAGACGCCAAGGCGAGGGCACACAAACACAAGCAACCACAAACAACACACACAGTCACACACACACACTCCACTCTTGGGGGCTGTAATGGCCACTCTCCATTAAATGTAATCACTCAAAGTCTGTGTCGATTCATTGGAAAAGGTATGAAACACACACACACACACACACACACACACACACACACACACACACACACAGGGCAGAGGCAGGATTCTTGAATGAAGGTGCTTGGATTTTGAACATTTCCAAAGATTCGGCATGTGATTGAGGTGAGAAAGCATGAGCGGCTCCTTTTAAAGCGTGGGCGTAGGTGACAAGTGAAGATGGCAGCCTGAGTGTGAGGAGCCATGTGGAGCTGCACAAAAATGAGATGCTGCTGGCATTTTGCAGGCGTTTGAATGAGGCTGTTAAAAGGTCAGACATTTGGAGGTAAAGAGGAACACACACACAAACACACGGACGTAGACACAGGTGGATTTTGGCTGATCTCCCATCATCCACCCTGCTTCATGAAATGAAAATGAAGCAGCTTGTAAAGAGCTTTTCATAAAAGGTCATTTGACTCGCCCGCCCCATCGGAGCAGGGTTGGAAGGAGGAAGAGGAGGAGAGGGGGTTGTCCCACAATCATGGAAACCACTATTTATGAGTTTTTCCCAATCATCATCATCACCTGAGCGTGTCCCTGGGGTATCAGGTGCACATACACGCTGCTGCAGTCACAGTCTCAGAGGAATACAAATACCAGACAGCCACTTGCCTCAGATCTGAGCGTAAAACCACACACACACACACACACACACACACACACACACTGGGTGAAAAAGATCAAGAGGATCTGCAGAATACATGCACCCCTCTTCTTCCTCCTCCTCCTCCTCTCCCCCTCAGGCGCCATGCAGCACTCAGGATGAACCCAGAAATCCTGACGTCTCACGGTGAGGTGTCAGCTCCCCTACAAACACACCCTGCACGGGACTCAATGCATGAGCGGTGAACGTGCTGGCACACAGGTGTGTGTGTGTGAGAGAGAGTTTAACGTGAGCATGCAAAGGTGAGAGAAAAAAGGGTGGGTGTGACAGGGAGATTTAGGTGCAGATGCGCGTGGAGATGTTCACACATGACGAGAAATCAGCTTACCTTTCACATGGCTCTCGTATTCAGCAAGGATTTCTTTGTCCTTCTTGCTTTTGTTTGAGTTTGACATGTCGCCACAGCGCAGGTGACTGACCGGCAGGTAGACAGGAAGAAGAAGAAAAAAAAAACACACAAGAAGAACAAGAAGAAAATTATTTCCCTCCGCGTGCACCGCCCGAGGCTTCACCCGCAAACATGCTCGGATCCATCCAGTGCCGCAACAACACAGCCAGCAGTGGCCCCGCACCTCTCCACGCTGAGGAGCAGCAGCAGGAGGAGGAGGAGGAGGAGGGGGGAATCACGCACACTCAGAGAGAAATTACCCACTCGTGACCGCAGACGCCGCCGCCGCCGCGAGGACGAACAACCAGCTGATTAAACTTGGAAAAAAAAAAGAAAAGAAAAAAAGAAGAAGCCCCACTTCACCGCGTGCAATCACACTCGCGCGCGTACACACGCATGCACCGGTCTGCAGGGAGGGAGGAGCGGGAACACGCCCACTAGGTAGACGTGCGCTGGACCACACACGCATACGCGCGCGCGCGCGCACAGAGGGTCGAGTGTCCCTGTTTAAATGTTATCCTCACCCCGCCGTGACCGGCACGCGCAGACGCACCAGCCCTGCGCGCGTGCAGATAATTCCAATAAGGGGGGAAATAAATAAATAAATGAAATGCCGGTGAGGAAATGGGTGTGTCCGCGCGGTAGGCGGAACCGGAGGCATGATTGACAGCTTCGGCGGCCAGTGAGTCAGAGAGAGAGAGAGTGTGTGTGTCCAGGAGCATCTGTTAAAGAAAATTACATTCAATTTTTTCATGTTTTATTTCTCCAATTCAGTAGTGCTAAATCACAACAACAGTTGCCTCTGGGTGATTAATATTGTAAGATAAACCCCCCACAAAAATACAGAAAAAACCTCAACAATCAGATCAGCGAGCACATGGCCACGGAGGGAAGGAAAAACTCCCTTTTAACAAGAAGAAACCTCCAGCAAAACCAGGCTCAGGGAGGGGCAGGCATGTGCCGTGATCTCTTGGGGGTGTTTAATCTTTCTATTTAAAATGATATAACAACAACAATAATAATGAGCTTATAGCACTCTCTAAACTCCAGAGAGCTTCACCAGCAGGATAAAACAAACACTGGAAGACAGTTAACTGTGGACAAAGTAACAGAAAAACACAGAAAAAGCAGTTTGAAGGAAGTCAAAACTCAAATAAAATCAGGAGGATCTTTAGCTTCCGACTGGGCCCCTGGAACAGACTAGAGACCTCTGCGGTCTGTACAGGTGCATCTGGCACTGAGAGGTCTTTGCTGTATACTGATAAGAGAAACCTGTCTAAAACACTATGTATCTCTGCAGTCACCGTCAAAAGAATTTCTAAGATGACAAATACATGAATGTATGATTCTTTGCAGCAGATCCACAGAGGAAGTAGCCAACAGGCTATAATTTCTGTTTTTAAACATAAGTTAAAAAAAATGACTTCACACTCTTTCTGCTGCATTTGGACTGTATGAATGTAGCAGCGTGATATCAGCTCAGACAGAAGCCGCACAGCCTTTTAAAACTGAGTTTATGGTTATTTGACGCCACCTGCTGGCTGTATTTGATAATGAGCTGCACCAACAGAAAGCGACTGTAAAATAATTCTTGCAAGAATCAGCCAGTTGTCCCTTCATTTTGACTTGAGAGAGAAATCCACATAAACGTTGATTAAAAACGCAAGAATGTACACTCTATACAATGTACAAGTACACTAGAATAACAAATCGGGTTTGGTGTCTTATTCGTTTTATTTAATGTTCATCATGTTGATGTGCATGATGGATTTACTAATATTTAATTTTCGATTATTTAACACAACAAATAGCTTAAATAAAGCAAAAGAGCTCAATTAAACACAATAAAAAAATCACAAAATAAAACTGCACCATAAGGAAAAATTTACAAAAGCGAAAGAAACACAATTAAATAGAAAATGCTACAAAGTTGAATACAGTACAATAAAGTGGCTCTTTTTCATGTTTTGCTGTTTTTGTACTTGTTTAATTAGCACTAGGTGGCAGCAGAGTGTCTCAGATCTGCTCTCTAACAGCTCCACTGTCAAACAAGAAACAAGAAGTCAGACCAGCACAGTCCTGAGGTTCACTCTGGACCATCATCTGGCACAATAACAGCTGTAATCGAGCCGGTCTGACAGCCTCAGATACACCAGGCCCCAGCAGCAGAGATTGCGACACATAACACAGTTAACTAAACGTTTTCTTTCTAGGTTCAGCTCTAACAGCACCGTTTTCACAAAACTGACCTCCAAATGAAAACGAAATTTAAGCGAAAACAGAAATATTTCAGAACTGTGGGGTTTATTGACCAAATGGAGACACAGGACGATCCACAACATAAACCAAAACAAGAAACAAAGAGTTTTTCCAAGTATTGTTTTGTTCTTATCTTCTACGTCTCCTAATCACTAAAAGTCATTTAAAGGTTGTTTGTGAACATTTTAAATTTCTGTGGTAGTTATGCCTCATTTATTGTTCCTTTTGTGGCTTTTTTTTACACCTCTGTGGTTGATTGACATGTGTTTTTGTTAGTAGTTTTGCATCTTTTTGCCATTGTTTCACATTACTCTTGTTATTTTGTGTGTTTCTTTTGTTTTCCTTCATCTTCATGTTGGCATTTTATGCTATTCAATTCAATTCAGGTTTATTTAGCCCCAAATCCCAGCACGAGTCACCTCAAGATGCTTACAAAGGTAGGGTAAAAAGCTTAAATTAGTGGAGAAAACCACAACAATCAGATGACCCCCTATGTGCAAGCACTTTGTGATGATGAGAAAGAAAAACTCCTTAAAAGGAAGAAACCCCCGACATAACCAGGCTCAGAATGGGCCAGCCATCCACCATGAACAGTTAGGGGTGAGGGGAAAAAGAAGAAAATAAAGGGAGACAGAACAAAACACAGACGAAGGGAGAGAGAAGTCAGGAAGGTAAAAAGTGAATGAACTAGTTTTTCATCATCACTCTAAGACAGGATGTTTCTAATTTTAGAGATATTGTGCAAATGGAAGACAGCAGTCTGACATATTTGTTTAATATGCACATTGAAGAACATATCCTGGTCAGAAACGACTCCAAGATTCCTCACAGCGTTACTGGAGGCCAAGGTAATGCCATCCAGAATAAGAATCTGATTAGATAGCATATTTCTTAGATTTTTAGGACAGAGTACAATAACCCCAATTAGGAAGTAGAAAATTAGAGGTTATCCAGGTCTTTATGTCGTTAAGACATTCCTGCAGTTTAACTAATTGGTGTGTGTTATCTGGCTTCATGGATAAACAAAGTTGAGTGTCATCAGCATAGCAGTGAAAATGTATGGTATGCCGTCTAATGATACTGCCTAAGGGAAGCATGTATAATGTAAACAGAATTGGTCCTAGCACTGAACCCTGTGGAACTCCATAATTAATCTTAGTGTGTGAAGAGGACTCTCCATTTACATGTATAAATTGGAGTCTGTTAGATAGATATGATACAAGCCACTGCAGCGCAGTACCTGTAATACCTATAGCGTGCTCTAATTGATCTAATAGAATATTATGGTCAACAGTACCGAATGCTGCACTAAGGTCTAGCAGGACAAGCACAGAGATGAGTCCACTGTCTGAGGCCATAAGAAGATCATTTGTAACCTTCACTAAAGCTGTTTCTGTGCTGTGATGAGCTCTGAAACCTGACTGAAACTCTTCAAATAAGTCTCTCCTCTGCAGATGATCTGTTAGCTGTTTGACAACTACTCTTTCGAGGATTTTTTAGATGAATATATTGTTGTGTGTCTTCTCTTTGATTTTGTGTCTTTTGTTTTTTGGTAGTTTTCCATCTATTTGCTGTGACATTCCATCATTATTACTAGTTTAGCATCTTTTTGCCATTGTTTTGCATAACTCTGATAATTTTGTCTGTTTGTGATTGTTTTGTGCCCTTTCTAGTTGATGCTGTTGTGCATCTTTTTGCATGAGTTTTTCTTCTTTTCTGTTTTTATTTTGTGCATCGTCTTTAGTCTTTGCTTCTTTTGCGACTGTTTTTACATGTTTTATTTGTTTGTTTGTTTTAACATATCTTCCCTCTTTTTTTTTTCCTTTGCATTTTTCTTTGATTTTGTGTGGCTATTTTGTCTGTTTTTGATTGTTTTGCACTCTTACTGACAGATGTTTTGAATCTTGTAGTGTTTGTTTGTTTGTGTGGGTGTGTGTTCCTGCCTTTCTGTGATTGCTTGAATCAGAAGAAACATCAACAATCAAACCAAAAAAAAAGAAGAAAAAAACCACACACCACACATGGGGGTACTGGATAATGCCCCTGAGAATATACCTTCCTTGAACTATTGCTTTTAATCATTCTAAACTGTTTCCTCATTTTGTTTGATTCCTGCTTTAAATAACCCAGTTGATTGTATCAGCTGCCTCACTGTGGCACCAACATATGCATCGCATGCTCTTTGCATCCATTAAGAGCAGGGACCTAATGGTTGTGTTTGCTGTATAGCTTCCTGTTGCTCAGGCTTATCTGTGTTGGGCGGAAAAACACCAGTCAGGGTCTGCAGACCTGAAATAGATGCTCAGGGTCTCTAACTATTTATGCAATAAGTCCACAAGGACACAGAGTGTTAACCAAACTTTCTCCCTTCTTTTCTCACCTTGAGATTCAACAAAAAATTGCACTCACTCAAAGACCTCACTGCCTTTGGTTTCAGTTGAAATGTATTATTAACCGGATTGTGGAGCAATAAAGGTTATTGAAACGCCTGCCTCACTTTTGGCCTAAAAGATTCTTGTGGAAAAGACATGCTTGAGATTTTATCAAATCTCAAGACCTTAACCTTCGATGTCAGCTGAGCACAGAAACTCCACTTAGAGAGGTCGAGATGTGTCTGTGACTGTTACCGGGTTCCTGGGTAAATGGTTTGGCACTTATATAACGCTTTTCTACGCTTACAACCAATCACACACACACACTTCTATACCTAAGTGCCTCGTCTAACTTTCGTGCACACACTCAAACTTTGGTTCTGATTGGTAGACTTCCTGATCCACAGCTGCCCCTTGCTGCTTAAAATATATATGTCATCATACTGGTTCATAAATTGTCCTTCATTGTGAAAATCAAGAAACTCTGAGTGTAAAACTATTTGTCTGACTAATTCTCATAAATAAAATATCTCCTGAACAGGGAGAAGGAAGTCTGGCACGATCATCCCCTCACAGGCATGAAGTGATCTGAAAGTTTTGCCTCTTTTTATATTTACTTTTCATCTATTTTTGTTGTTTTCTATGGTTTGATTATTCTTTTGCATCTTATTGTAGTTGTTTTGTATATCTTTATTCTTTTGTGTCGTACCCATTCATGTACTTACGTTGGCATCTTTTCAAAACAGCTAGCAGATAACGTAGCATTTCACTTTCTTGTCCAAATACGCTCACCCCTGGCTCCAATGAACTCCAATGAAACAACATTATTGTTATTATTGTTATAAGTTATAACTATTAAGCAATGCCATGACTCAGAAACACAAGGGATAATGGTGGTAATGTTTCACATGTGTGTGTGTGTGTGTGTGTGCGGAGCTCATTTTTATGCAGGTGAGATGGCTGCTCATTTCCTTTTTCACAAAGCCACTGATGTTTTATGTGACCTGCCACTGTAAGCTGCTTAACTCCTGCACACACAATTCACTCGGTCCACACATTGTTCTTTCTCTTATATATCGCTTTTAAAGTATTTTGTTGTGAGATAAACTCTCTGACACCACTTCCCTCTGGTGTTCTGCAGTCAGTGCAGAAAACAAGATAAAAATCTGAACCTTTCTTCTTCTTTTTTTTACCATGAATACTCCCACCTACACACAAGCCCTAACGTGAGCTGTGCAAAGAGGAAAATGAACAATTAATTTCAGAACAGAAGCAAGGAGACCAAAGACGACAGAGAGAGCGAGAGTTATTGAGAAACTCAGTCACTCTCGGCCATCAAGTACACCACACTCCCACCAGTCGCTTTAGAAAAGCTTTCCAGCCACAATTATCCTGTTTCTGCAGTCAGAGCGCTGAACTATAATCCTTTACTTTAGATTATTCGTGAAGAAAAATCATTAAGTTTGGTAAAAGCAAGACTAGAAAATTATCTAAAGACTATAAATTAGGATAATACAGAATTTGTTTATTATGTTTAGAGGCCAGACGAAGGCCAAGTCTTTTTTCTCAGCCAAGTTCAGGTTGTAATTGTTGCTTTTTAAACAAATTGCTGACCAGAAGGTAACAGAGAAAGAGAATCTTAATGGGCTTAAATGAGCTTTAAAGCTGCTGGATGTTATTTACAAGCTGCTTCCTGTCAAGACGCCCTCACCATCTCTACTTCTACAAGTCTCAGCATCATGTTCAGGTCTTCAGGTTACTAAGTAACTTTTTTCTCAGCATGTATCCAATCTTTTACTGTCCTGTGCTGCCCCCCTGGCAGGCTGGGGTTGAAGAAGCGGGTACAGGAAGGGAATTACTCCTCAGCCTCTATGAGCAGGTGTGTGATGGAGATGAGAGTCTGTCTATTGGCCAAATCCAGCTCTTTATCCTCTCGAGGATATTCAAGTGTGTTTGGTTCTTTGCCCAACTAGTCTACACATTCTTTGTGGACATTCATTCCTTGGGGCGCCATATGGGCGGGTACTCTGGGAATATGGGATATTTGGCCTGTTGTCAGAGTGCCATGAAAAAAATATTTGCTTCCTGATTTCTTAGTTTTATGCATATTTGTCAAGCTTACATAAATTATAGTGTCTGACAAAGATAGTCTGAATAAATACAAAATGCATTTTTAAAATTATGATTTACTGTATTTGGAGGAAAAAAGTTATCCAAACCTTCCTTGTCCTCTTCAGATCGTCATCATTGACATGGAGTTTCTGTACCTCAGGGAGAGGGGCTGACAGATGGATCAGAGGGATGGTGAAGCTGTGATGGACTGCTGTGCTAAAGAGAGACCTAAGTAAGTAAGTGAGGTTGTGACTCACCTCCTAGTCAGCTCGTCTTTTAAAACTTAAATCTCGTTTCTTCTTTCATGCAGGAATAAAAATCAGATTTTTATTCTTCTGTGGTTTGAATTTTCTGTGCGTTCTTCATTTTGTCCATTATCAGAGACAGTTTACAGCTAAGGTGGATAAATATGCACACACACACACACACACACACACACACACACACACACACACACACACGGACACACACACACACACGGACACCGCTGTCACCTCCACAAAAGCCCTGTGGTTTGCCTTGTTCAACCAAGCAAGACAAATCCTGCTTAGGACAAACCAGCGTGTCCACGATAGAAAGACAGAAAGCAGGGTGGGGCCGGGGGGATAGAGAGAAGGAGAGAAACTGTCTTCCTGTCTG
>NW_024582405.1:1900919-1929430 GCF_018398535.1 Haplochromis burtoni | reverse complement strand
CACACACACACACACACACACACACACACACACACACACACACACACAGAGCTCAGTCCAAACCCCCTGGTACTGATTAAGACTTTAATGTCCACTTTGGAGAAGCTGCAGGGATTTCTGTGACAGATCAGAATAAATTCCTTTAACTCCATCACTCGCGCTCCCGGATTACCTGATCTGACATGATCCGAGTTTTATTACAGTCGCACTGAGTCAGTCATCAAACAGCGACGGCCTCAGGGAAATGTTGCAGTTTACATCTGCTGCACACCCTGTGCCAACAGATACAGAATAATCAGAGGCGGTCATCATCATAAAGACTCACAGGTTGAGAAAAATGATTCCTGGTTAGCTTAGCATAAAGACAGCGAGGCTCATCACAGGGTTTGTTTCAGGCATAACATGACCGAGAGGCCTGATAATTGTCCCTGACCTAAGTCGTCTTACTGATGTCCAACCTTTCCTACACAGTTACGAGGACGCTATGGACTGACTGACCTGCTACCTATATTACATGCAAACATGAAAACTCCTGGATACCTGGATTACCCTGAATGATTTCACAGTGACTGGAGGAAAAACACTATATAAATTAACATGAGGGCAGTTATTTCCCTCACACACAGCAGAAATAACTTCTTTTCAGTCTTACTCACAGTTTCTGCAATTCTCCTCAAGTGTATTCGATATAAATCTGGATTATTTGCTGTGTTCCCCACACAAACAAGCCTAAGAGATCACTCCAGCTCTCCTCAAACAAACATGGCAGAAAGGATTCATCTGGCGGCGAGAGCATCCTGAGCCAGACAAACACACACAAACACAAGCAGTCGATGTGAAGATGTGGGTGGCATCTGCAATTAGTCATTTATCATCAGACCACAAGGCTGAAGAAAAACAACATAAAGCTTGCGTGCTCACTGTGTCACGGCCTGCAGAAAATTGCGAAAATCATCTCAATGAAGAATGAGTTTCAGTGGAATGAGCTGAGACAGAGGGGTCAGTTTTCTACAGTTATCTGGGGCTGAGTCATGGGGGCAGCAGCCTAAGCAGAGAAGCTCAGACCTCCCTGTCCTGAGCTACCTCCTCCACCTCATCCAAGAGAACATCGATGCCTGCCAGGCCAGCCAAGAGATGTAATCTCTCCTGGGTCTGCTCTATGGTCCAATCCTAGTAGGATGTGCCCAGAATTCTTCACCTGGGAGGCATACTAATCAGATGTCTGAACCACCTCAGCTTGTTTTCGAAGTAGAGGAACAGCCATTCAGGAGGATGTCTGAGATCTTGCCAAATGACTGAACTCCTCACCCTATCTCAAAGATAGGGGCAGCTACTCTTCGGCCTGTGTCTACAACTTCATTCCTTCAGTTCCTACCTGTAGCTCATGATGACTCCGATACCTGCTGGTCCGGCTGGTACTGGAATCCCACAGGCTAACCAAGTCCAATAGGACTCCTTAAACCTCACTGCTCCCTTCATCTTCACTTATCCTTTGAAATAAACAGTAAAACATTCACCAGAAAAAACATACAAGCTCATGTAATTGTGATGTTTGAACTGTGATCACATGAAGGACGGCATGTGGCGAGTTAGTTAGATCTTTGCTTTGCAGCAACCTCATCAGTTCTCTAAATGCTTCGGTGCTTCCTTTATAACAGTCTTTAGCAGAGGAGACACTAAAGCATCCTTTATGAAAGAAGAGTAGATAATGAGGTTGCAACAATTAACGTGAAAGACCACTACACTCATCGTGTGAGCGGTAATGAAAAGCCACAACCTGCTGATGTGTTCTGAACTTTGCTGAACGTCACAGTGCTGTAATCAAATCTGCCTCTTATGAACACAGATCTATACTGTATACGTATATAAAGCTCCACAAATAAACACTGCAAGCTATATGAAACCAATCAAAGTGAATTTAACGTTGGCCCTAACTGAGTTTACATTGGTTTATTAGTTTGGGATTATTATCAGTATTATTTAATTTGACCACAGTCACGGAAAGCTTTAATAAAGGAAAACATAAGTGGAGAGGATACGCAAGTCATCTCCGTGTGGTGAGCATTTTTGTTTTACTTTATAAGTCAGTGCCCACTGATATTTATGCTTTTGTGTGTGTTGTGTAGGGTTAGAGTCAGAAAACAAAGTTTCTAAGAGGAGCTTTTTGTTGTTCCCCTTCAATGTGAACAATATATGATTATTAAACAGTCTATGCAAATGCAGTCGACTTCTCTATGTAAGAAGTCTCCTTCACACATTTACCTCATGACATAAAGTCAACAAAGATAATACAGTTTATGAGGCAAAAACAGCATTTGGACAATTCTAATGCATTTGAAAGTGAATATTAGGTATGACCAACTTTATTCTTCAGAACTCTGAGGAAAATTTCTGTAATTTCTTTAAATAGTCTTCAGTAATAGTTCTCCAGGGGTTTTGAAGGACATTCAAAGCTTTTCTTTGGGTGTTTGCTACCTTCTGTTTTGTTCTCTGTTGAGGTCTGGGCTCTGGGGAGGCCAGTCCATGACTGATAGTGTTGTTCTATCCAGGTCTGCTTTTACTGCATCAGCAGTGTGTTTGGGATCTTTGCCATGCTGAAAAATATACTGTCACCAAACAGATGCCAGTTGGATGCAGATCATTTTCTTTTTTTTTTGACTGACACTTCTTTTTGTCCAGTTTCCTCAAAGATTTAAGGGCACACTGCACATCATATGCAGAGTTTTTAGCTTTAAGCTCTTTGTCCTTGTTCCTGAAAAAAAAAATTTTTTTTATATCTGTCAGTCTGTGCTATCTTTCATTTTTCATAGATTCAGCTAAAGAAATGGGAACAAATGATGGGTGGTTGTGACACAGAGTCTCTACAGATACTATTTAAAATCAGTTATGTCGTATGTTATGTGAATTATTCCTCTGAATTGTCAGGTACAAGGACTGGACTGAAGTGAGTGACAAAGCAGCCGCTGTCAAAACAAGAACTTTGAAAGACCTTCAGAAGCCCAGAGAACTACTGCTTAAGACCACTTTAAGAAGAAAGTTTGGCTCTGTTAGAAACACAATATAAAGAAATCAGGGCTGGCTCAAGACTTTTGCACAGTACCATAAATATTCACAAAGAAAAATAAAAATGATTGGAGTCCAGAGCAAAGGACGACAAGGACACGATCAATGAACTTGTCATCATGAAAGTCAACTGCATGGGGACTTTTCTTTCCAGCAAAATCCAAAAGTTCACTGACAAAAGACAACAACAGAATTCCTGAACTCCAGGCGGACATCTGTCTAAATACATTTATTAAAAATTTCAGAAACAAAATATCTGAGAGTGGCTGAATGGATGGATTGCCATTAGAGCGGTGTTTGGAAGTCCTGATCACATTTTTCTGCTGATCCAAGTGTTGAGTTTCTGCAAACCAAAGTTCAGTTCAGTGTTTATTGCTGTTTGCCCCTGCCTTCACATCGCAGCTGCAAAACAAACTGAGGCTGTCTGAATCAGAACATATGCTCTGGATTGTAGTGAGTGCAGGAAACTTAACAGTGAGTGAAATTTCAAAATAAGAGCAGAAGCAGAGGAGGTGGTCTGCTGGTAAATTATGTGGGTATGCTGTTGGGTCTGGAAGCAAATAATAAGAAGCAAGATGATGACAGACATTTACAGAGGTGTTTTCTTCAGATGAGAAACATTTATGCCTATGAGACTGAATTTCCTGATGGCTTTGTTTTCACAGCAGAGTGAAGGTGCTAATGATGCTGTACGATTGAGCAGCTGCTTAAAATTACACCAGGATGACTCCAAACTGACCTGTTAACACCTCAGTTAACAGTTTTTATTTCCCGTTCACACCAGATTACACCCCCCCGCCCCCCCAAACCAGTTAATTAAAAAGGATTCATTCAATAAAATCAAAAGAATAATAATTATTTAATTGATTTAAGAACACAGTTGTGTGAAAGAAGCAAAAACTTTATTGCATACTCTCTTGCTGTGGATGAAAGTATAGACATGATGGACATTGCACAGCTGGCCATCTTCATCCGTGGAGTGGAAATATTGAACATTAAATCGATGCATGGGGCAACGACAGGGAAAGACATTTTTGAAAACGTATGTCAAAGTGTAACCGACATGAAACTGCCCTGGGACAAAGTTGTTGGACTTACAACAGATGGAGCGCCGGTGTTGTGCGGTGAAAAAAGTGGACTAGTCGGCAGGATGCAAGTAAACTGTACCAGTGAGTTAACAGCATATCACTGCATCATACACCAGGCTGTGTGGTAAAGTCCTAAAAATGGAGCATGTAATGATCACCGTAACGCAGACCATGAATTTTATCTCAGCTAAAGGTTTAAATCACCGTCAATTTCAGTCTTATATGTGGGAAATAGATTCAGAGTTTGCCGACATTCCTTATCATACAGAGGTCCGTTGGCTGAGTTGTGGAAAAGTTCTCAATCGAGTTTTTGAGCACAGCAAAACTGTCAGTTCATGGACATGGCATGTATGATGCTGTGAAGGCATTTCAAGTGAAGCTGTCACAAATGCACCAGTGCAACTTGCCTCACTTTCCCTGTTGCCAAGTAATGTTGAACCAAGTCAGCGCAACAGTGTTCCCAAATGCGCACTTTACTGATAAACTGAGCGCACTGCACACTGAGTTCGCACAGTGCTTTGGAGACTTTGAAGCACAAAAAGAGAATTTTGAGCTGCTTTGCAACCCATTTACGTGGAAACTGCACCTGTGCAGATTCAGATGGAGCTGCAGTGTAATGATACACTCAAAACAAAGTACGACACTGAATGGCTCGCACAGTTTATTAGTTCCATTCCTGAAGCAATGCCCAGCTCTGTCTCCAACCTTGTGTATGCTTTAATTAATTTTTTCTGGGGTTTTTGGCAGCATGTTCATATTTATAGCTTGCATAATTTTGACAGGATATATTTTTATATATTTTTTAACATACCATAATAGACCCATTTCTGTAATATACTTACATATCTATATTATTGCTAATATATATTGTAATATATCTATATCACTAAAGCACTTCTGGATGGTTGCAAACTGCATTTCGTTGCCCTGTACCTGTGCATGTGCAATGACAATAAAGTTGAATTCTATTCTATTCTATTCTATTTATGAAAAGCAAAATATTTATTAAGTTTATTTATTCTGGAATAATATTCCTGTCTGTTTTTATTCATATTTATGTTTAAAAAAAAACATTGTTTTAGTGTGTTCAATAAATGTTTATCTTGTTTGGCCTGCGACCTAAAGTGTGCCTTGAGTTTTGGCCCCCAGTGCAATTGAGTTTGACACCCCTGCTCTAAGGCATGGTATGCTCTTTGTGCTGTTTGGACTTGGAGACTGGTTTCGCTTTTGATTCCAGTTTTCAGCCTGAATTTGGCACCATTAAAAGAAGGTCAATCAAGCTGCCAGCAGCTCCTGTTTGAACTGAACTCTTGAGTGTACAGACAACTGCCACTGGATTACTGGGATACTGCAGAAAAACATAAAACACGTCATTTCTCAGGGCAGGTTCTGCACAGTCCTTCTGTCGTGATTTCTGAGCATTACTCAGGCTTTTTCTAGGGTGAACTTGACGGGATTCCTCCTAGAATGACTTTAATTTTTGACTCAAACATCTCATTTTTTTCCACCTCCACTTCACCTACTTTTTAATCTCATAAATAATGGCGCTGTAATGAGAAATATGTCAATTAAAACAGGAACCTGGCTCTGTAAGAAGACTCAGTGACTGTCAACCTTCATTATTAGTGACAAAGAAGAGAAACGCTCACACTTTACCCTTCTGGATCTCTACAAGTCTGCACAATATGGGGACAGGGACAGAATCCAGGGTAACCACATGTCTTTTGTCTCAGATATGTTCCCCATTAAGCTTGGATTTATTTTTATTTTTTTAAAGTGTGTTGAAAGTTTTCCGAGCATGACAGAGAGAGGGTGGGAGAGCACTTTGGTTGTATGAAGATCAGTATGTGTCCACATGACTGCGTTTAACCCTCTAATGTTCCAGATGTAAACACCCCGTGCCACATTCCTGCTCTAATGCTTTGGTTTTTATGTCATAAATACACAAGACATCACAAGCAAAGAGTTGTAGGAAAAGAACAAAACAAAATAATGATTTATACCAACCCAGCTGGGATGCACTTGAAACAGGCATGTGAGTGATTAATCACAGTAGTAAAAGCTCCCTAAAAAATCAAAGATGCCTGACGCCCCTCATCAACAGCCATTGTGCAATAACTATAAATTTAGGAAGAAATATTAGAAAGGAAAAAATCGGCTACAAAACAAGCCGTTTCATAACAGCTGAAAAATACGTTAATTACTGTGAATAATAGTGTAATAAGAGCCGCGGTTTAAACCTGGAACAGCAGCAGCCTCCTTTATCCAGCTCTTACATGTGGATAACAAGAAGCTTCCAAACCAGTCGAGACACATAAATCCTCCTGCTATCCGAGGTCTGCTCCAGAATATCCTCTTAGTTAGAATACCTCACCTAGCAGAGGCATCTTGGTCAAATGCCCGAACAACTGGCTCCTTCTGATGTGGAGGAACTCATTTCTGCCACTTGTATCCTCAGTCTCTTTATTTCGGTTCAACTTCCTAGCTGAGGGCAGGAATATAAATTAACCAGTAAAGTTTTTCTTACCCACAACAAACCAGCGAAGTCTACATCAACCTTTCTCAATGAACATGACCCTTGAATGCACCTTTTCCATGGGTTCAGACTAGAAGGTGGTAATGCCCTGCCATTAGTGTTCCACTATCAGGGCAAAAACTAACGGTTCATCCTGAATCAATACTTCAACTGACTGGTGGACTCCTCTCTCCAGTACCCTGTATTAGACCTTATTAGGAAGACTAAAACCCAAGTGGCTACGTAGACCTTGTTCATGCAGTTTTGCAGAGGCACATCAATCGAGACTACGTAACAACCTGTGTTAAGTTACGTTGAAACCAAGCACACCATTGTTTTTCTTGTGACATTACCAATAAGTGTGATGTGTCACATGGCCCTCTTCCTATTGAAAAAACAAAAGTTGTATCCAAGATGGCCGACTTCTAAATGGCCACCATGGTCACCACCCATCTTGAGGAGTTTGCCCCCTCAGATATACTAATGTGCCACAAACAGGACTTTAATATCACCAACCAATCCCATTTTATTACGGTGTATCCATATAAATGGCCCACCCTGTAGTTTATGAAAGTTTTTCCTATTTAGCATGTGGCTAAAACAAAACCCAAACTTTACTCTGGTCACGTCAAAGCAGTGGACATGTTAATAACAGTTATTTATCTACACATCCAGCACATATCCAGTACACAGCAGCACAATAAACGTAAAAAGTCACATTTGCTCAGTTTTTGGTCCACCACTAATATGTTGACTCTTTCAGTCTTTCCTTTTGTTTTTACACGTGGATATACTGGTTATTCTCACATACCTCCTCCTATGAAAACGAAGATGGTAACTAAAACAAATAAAATAATAAAATTCCTTCTCATTGTCACTGATTATTTTTCATCCAAATGAAGAGTCTAAAGGGTCTCTGGGGACTTTTGAAAGGCTTCCAATTGGATTTGTTGAGGAAACCTGATATAATAAGGAGATAACATGAGTAGCAAACAGTAACTATTGTGATTATTTTCTGTCCATTGTCTTTGTTCACTTTGTGTTTGGTTTCTTAAGCCTGGTATTTAGAATAAATATTGCTCTATCAGTACATTAAAGCAGAATTATTTCAGGACGAATGGCTAACAGCCCCCCCAGCCTCCCTCCTCATCATCCTCTCTCTTACTGTGCTAACACTTATTGAAAACAACGAGTTCTTCTCCCACATTCCAGCATTTTATCCAGAACAGGGATTACTGGGGTTAGTGGGAGCGTGTCAGTGTGAAATCAGCTAAACCAAGAAACACACAACTCTAATCTGACAGCGAGAAGAAGTTTCCAGCTCAGCTATGAACAAAATAAACACGCCCTTATTTTACACTGAACTCAATGTGTTTCTGTTGGATAGATACAAGTTCAGGGTTTGAGGAAAACGCTGTTGGATAGAATCCGGTGAAATTCTAATATCTGTGACCTCAGCTGGGTGAATTTTATTAACTCTGGTGATTATTTGCCCTTTTTTAATCTGGCGCCATCGCTGGGGGAAAATGTCATGACCACAACTTCAGTTTATAACACTAAACCTGCAAATGTAGCAGCACTGCTATATTACTTTATATTACTGCTGATTAGTGTGCAAACAGCTGGAACGACACACAGAGAAAAATACAAGGTATTTCTCTAAATCTTATTTTTTTGGAGCTAGCTGGGACCATATTTGGTGAAATGCAATGAGAGAGCAGAATAGTGATAATATACATTTAAAAAAGACTAATTTTATTGAGTAAAATCACTTAATTAGCAGATAAATCTGTTCAGCCACTCAGCTGCTAGCCTTTTCTCTCTTCTCTCTTTCTCGCTTCTCTTTTACAATCTGTGGTTGGTTATGTTTGAATTTTCTCTCTCTCAACAGGGAGTTCTTCTTCAGCTGATCAGCTGATGGTTGGGTTTCTATTATAGTGTTTTAGGGTCTTTGCCTTACAATAAAAAATACATTGAGATTGTTTTTTTGTTAACAGGTGCCGAATATAAAGATTTCAGGATTATTGATTTATGAGTTGGTTCAAAAATAGGATATTTATTTAACAGCATATGTACTTATATTGAGATAAAAGGAGAAAAGAAATTGAAGGATAAGCAACTAGGAAAAAAAACACGAAACAAAAACTCCCACTGCCACTGGGGGTGTGATTATTTCTCAGGTCCATCCATTCTCTTACTGCCACCGGGTTGTATTGAACCTTGGTGTGATGTTTACCTGTGCTTTTAAACTTGATATAAATAGATTAGCTCTGTTGCTAAGGCAAGCTTTTTCAATTAAGGCTGTTCAGGAAAGTGAAGGTCTACCTTCCTCTCATGACTCTGAGAGAGCAGATCACACTCTTATTACCTCTTGATTAGACTGCTGTAATTCTTTGTACACTGGCCTCAATCTCTCATCACCTGCAAACTGTACAAAGTGCAGCCTTTTGACAGGAAAGAAACGCTGTAACCGTGTCACAGCTGTTTCGGCTGCTTAGTCCATCTCATGATGTTTTTAAGTGTCTCGATGGTTTGGCACCGCCCTGCTAGACCAAACTCATACATTGTTACACTCCCACCAGAGCCCTGAGGTTTACAAACCAAGTCCTTCTGGTAGAACATGCCTGAAACACCTCATCTCAGAAGTGTTCTAGTGTTGAATTAAAAATGACTTGTGATCCTTACAGACATAAATCCAGTCCAAATGGCCTTAAAGTCAAGATTTCAAAGACACATTTTATGCGATCCTAATCATGTTTGGACATCATCTCATGCTGCATTGCTGGTTAAACTGTCCTGAATAAAGTGATCTAATCTTGGATCAAACCAGGCCACAAATGTTTGCTCAAATCTTATCAGTATAGCCTTTGAACCTCGTGAGGGCATAAAGTTATTTAGTTTTTAATACATGCAGTAAAGTAATGCTCTTATATTTTATCAGAGGAGAACAGGCTGTATTCACCATGGCAACCAACACAGTCACTGAGAAATGTTCACATCAGCTTGCGGATATGGCAGCGTCTGACTGCAGCAGCAAGTCTGACATAGTCTCCAGTGCTTCAACTTCTTGCCGATGGTTGGATGACTTTCCTTGTGCAGCATGTGGCCACCAACTCTGCAGAGCTGCACAGAAACTAAGTGGACAGCAATTTTAAATGTATGCCAAGTCCAACATTTTTCCACCTATCAGTGTCTGCTCTCATCTCCCTCATCTCCTCTGTGCTTCTCTCAATCAAATTTTCAGTGTGTTCATTAACCCCTGGCTCATTATCCGCCCTCCACAAAGGGATTCATTTCATTTTAATTTTATTTCCTCGGCCAAAATAAAGCAAGCAGGGGTGGACAAACTAGTACGCTTCACAATGGCAAAAACACAATATTACATAACACACAATAATATATTAATATGATTAATATGATAATACTTAATCGGTAAAGCCGAAGGGTCCCAAAGGGTCATGATGCCCCCAGTGTTCACCTTCACTCATAAAATATCCAAGAAAGAAAGACAAATTCTTCAAATCTGATGCGAAATTGCTTCCAAGAGGCACAATAACAGCAGAGAGTGACCTAAAGTGACCAGAATAAGACGTAAGAAGACACAAACAATGGGCTAAAATATATAGAATCACAAATATACACAAATGAGCGAGACAATGCGATACAGAGTCACAAAATGGCAAATTTGAGACTTAATATGAAAACAAAGAGGACAGAAAGAACAAATTCAAGTACACTAAGCCTGAGCTGTTTCCTGTAGCTACATGGAAATTCTGTACTCTTGTTAGCGTTTGCATAAAAGTCAGATGTGGTATTAAAGAGCACTCATTGCTCATGTATATGTCACATAATGTCCTGACTCCCTCCACTCACCTCCAACCAGTCGCAGATAGCTTCCATGAAGCTGGTTCTTCCTGTTAAAGGGAGTTTTTCCTTCCTACTGTCGCCAAACACTTGTTCATAGACGGTCGTTTGATTCTTGGGGTTGTCTCTGTATTGTTTCAGTGCCTTTACCTTGCAATATAAAGCACGTTAAGGTGGCCTTTATTGTAACTTAGAGCTATATAAATAAAATTGTATTTAATTAAATAATGCTGATTTTGACATTAGGTGATGCTATGACTCAATGAGTCTATGGGAGCGTGTAGACATCTCCCGGCCTGGATTTTCATGAAATACGTTAAATTTGGTGAATGTTTGACAATGTAAAGTAAGTTGGACTGACCAAATACGATGTGAATAAATCTCCAGGAGGAGTTTTTAAGTTATAGAAGTTATAAAAGCTCTGAAATTGAACCTTCCTTTTGATTCAGGAGTCTATTTTTTGTATATCTCTAACTGATACCTATGTGTTACTGAATTCATATACGTCTGTAAAACATAGCAGTGAGGCTACTTAGCAGTAATTTTGTTGCCTCTATGTGCAAAATGTGGAGGAATGTGTACATTTGCACACCTGACATGCATGCATAATATCATCTTTTAAAAGTTAGAACTATAAACAGGTTCTTTATGGGTTTTTTTTTTTTTTTTGGTTATATCTTGTGTTTCCTTTACTTGCCCATTTCTTCCCTCAATTGCCAGTTGCTTTCTGATCGGTGTAATCAGATTCTTAGGGTCTTTTCTTTACAACTTAAAAGGCCTTAAGATGACTGTTGTTGTGAACTGCTGCTCTATATAAATAAAACTGTCTGCAAGCCCTGATTGTTTCACTTTGCCCAGTTCCCACAGCTGTGTTGGAGCTTCACCTGATCAGAACTCGAGTGTCAACATGACCCAGCAGACAACTTTCCGGGCATGTCAGGTTGCCTGTATTTAATTGTCTAAATAATTTCCTGTGGCTGCTGGACGGTTCGGCTATTTGTCTGTGTCTCTGCAGAGGGAACCCATGAAGTGGATTAATGCCTGGCAGACAGCAGAGCAGCTCAGTTTGGACAGATTTTCAGGGTGACACAGCTGATCAGACTTAACTCTTATCATCCTCTAAACACGCCCAACTGCACACACAGTCCGTCCTTTCATGTCCTACACGGCACAGATGTGTCCACAGTCAAGAGACATAAACTGAACTCAAAGCAGTCAAGTCATGTAAAAGGCAAAACAAGGAAGCGACTGACAGTATGATTGCAAACTCCCAAAACTGATATCTGTCACAATAAATGGAATCTTCAGTAGTTATGTGTAATGGTCTGATTCCTGCTTATAGGGCAAGGACTGCTTTGTGTCTGTAGGTAATCAAACAGCAGAGCAAATAAAAAAGATGCGGAGTACCACAAGGCTCCATCACGGGGCCTCTTCTGTTCAATATCTACAACTCCCACTCCCACCGACCCAGATAATGAATGGTTTGTTATTGTTTCAGCAACTTTATCAGAGTTTAAACTGTGTGTGTAAAATTTTGTTATTTATGGTTTTTGCCTGTTTTCTTTTGACTAGCTTCCTTATTCTCATAAACAGATAAATGTTAACAAAGCAAAAATATTGATATTATCTTAGGATAATGACAAAAAAGTAATTTCATTGAAAACAAGTGCATGCTAAGTTTACTGACTGTTTGTATTTTTAAAATCCTAACATGTATGATTGACTATCAAAGTCAATTATATCGTTAAAACTATCAAAATTTTTATTTTAACACAGATTAATGTGTTGTATATGGTGTATGATGCGTGCAATTTACCACTGAGGACACTGCAGCCTGCAAAATGCGACACAAAGCCACTAGCCTGTAACATAATTTCTCCTTTGTCCTGTATTTAATTGTCTTTTTGTCCTGTAATGTCATATGTAAGATCATATGCATGGAATAAAGAGGCATTATAAATAAGTATATATATGTTATATGTTAAAGTAATGTTTATATTTGCTTTTGTATCACTCAAATTAGGCCCTGTTATACTACAGAAGTTTTCAAAGTCAAATATTTTTCACATAACAAATTGACAATAAGAAAAATATTGTCAACTGCCTTAACTCTGTTTGGCATTGAGTTCCCCAGAGCTTCACAGGTTGTCACTGCAATCCTCTTCCACTCCTCCTGTCAGGATCCTGGGTCTCCTGACCCAGCGTTTTTAGTTCTTTGTGATTTTTGTATTTTGTACTCGTGTGATTTATTCTATGGTTTCTAGTTTTGATCCCTTGCCCTTCATGTTTCTCTGTGCCCCCTCTGTTCTGTGTAAAGTCCGTGTTTCTTGGTCTGTTTCGCATGTTTTGAGTTTCTTGTGTTTTCTGTCACCCTGTAGCAGCACTCATGCAGCCCCAAACAATGACGTTCCACTACCATGCTCGACTGTAGGCAAGACACACTGTCTTTGTACTCCTCACCTGGTTGCCAACACACATTCTTGACACCATCTGAGCCAAATAACTTTGTCTTGGTCTCATCAGACCACAGGTAATCAATGTCCTTAGTCTGCTTGTTTTCAGCAAACTGTTTGCTGAAAACTGTTCACTCAATATTCTTATAGCCTGGGCCATCCTTACATAGAGATTTTTTTTCCTTTTTTAGATCCTCAGAGAATTCTTTGCCACGGTGTACCATGTTAGACTTCCGTTGACCAGTATGAGAGAGTGTGAGAGCAATAACACCAAATTCAACACACCTTCTCCCAGTTTGCAGTTATTTGAGTTATTTAGAGGGGACAGGAAATTTACACTGCTGTACAAGCTGCACACTGACTACTTTACATTGTATCAATGTATGTATGTATTCAACATTCTCCTATGAAAAGATGTAACAAAATATTTACAAAAATGTGAGGGGTATACTCACTTTTGTGAGATACTGTATATCAATATTTTTTATGCACTGATTACGGCTAAAACCTGAGTGAACTTCATCACTTGGACCAACTTCATCAACATGAGCTCATAAAAATATTATTGACTGGAAAAGAATAGTGTTACACCGGTGTCATTTAAGCCAAGTCAGAAATCTTGGATTTCAAGGGTTAAAAGCAGCAGGATTTTGATAAACCCCTAATGCACAGACTGAGTTCACACTATTCACCAAAGACTATCTCATAATACCTAAAGTATCCAAAAGAAGTCAGCAAGAGTTCAAAATATTCAACTGGTAGGAGATTTGACCAAAAACAGATTGTGGTCTGACAGTTCTAGGCTCTGTCTTCATAATTATGTGAAATCTGAAGGTTACTTCAAATGGATTTTTTTCCCCAGTGTTTACTCAGCATAACCACAACTGACTGGGACTCTCTGGCACAGTACTAAACTGCTTGGAGCCTCATTTAAAGAATGGGAACTTTTTTTGTGTTTGCAGGTAATTACACACCAATTACTAAAGAAATAGTCAAATTGCTCTTGAAAGATTGTCACATAATTGCTCAAATAGCAAAAAGTAAGTTGCTAAGTGGATGAAATGTTCATGTTATGCAGACTCATCCACAAACACATTAAGTGCTGACAGTTCAATGTCTTGGATTCACATTTATGCGAAATTTGAAAGAAACTTCCATCTTTGCCCAAAAAAGAAAAACACGGAACACAGCTGAACAGAACTAAATTGTTTTGAATCATTTTTAAGGACAGGGGTGCTTTGTGTCTGTAGGAAAGTATAAGTACCTCAGGAATCCATTCTTGGGCCTTTTCTGTTTATCTACTGCTCCCACTGGCTCAGATGATGGAGAGCAACAAAATGTGTTTCCATAAGTGAGAAAGTGATGCATAGATTTATATATTCGTGTCACAATGAGAGTAAACTGCACACATTTGGTGGTGGAAACATTTGCTAAAGCTAAACAAAGATTAAACAGAAAGCAGTGGGGTTTTTGTTGGTTTTTTTTGTTTTTTTTTTAACTGGGGTAGTTTTAAAAATCAGTGCTCAGCTTCAATCTGCAAACCACATCATAGCTCATATAGCAAAAAAAGAGGCTGAAATGTTCAGGTGGTAGCAGTAAATGCAGACTCGTCCAATAACAGATTAACTTCTGACAGTTCAAGGTCCTGGCTTCACATTTATGTGAAATTTGAAGGAAACAAAAAAGGATTTTTATTTTTTATGTGCACTCAACATGACCACAGCTGACTGGCAAACTGTGTGGCCATCTGGCATGGTACTAAACAGGGTAAAAGAATAAACTGAAATGCTCAGCTTCAGTCGGTAAAGCTAATAACTAGAAACCAACTCAGAAATCTTGGATTTCAGTGATTAAAGAGCATTTGCCTCTGCAGGATTTGGGAAAAAAATAAAGAGAGTGGGTGGCTGAAATGTTCAGCTGGTAGAGGTATGAATGCAGTTTAAGTTCAGATAGTTTGAGGTCACATTAATGTGCAGTTTGAAAGAAAATGAAACTTTTACCTAAAAAATGTTAAAAGGTGCATTCAAGTACACCCACAGACTGCATCTAAAGAGTGGATTACTGCAATGTGGAGCTGAGGTCCAAAATGAAAGGTATGAAGGCTAAACTCTTTGGCTAAACCTGCTTTGACAGGTATTGAGTGTAATAAAAATAACATTGGGAGATTATAACGGACAAGATAGTACATGTTAGCCACATTTAGATTAATCTAAATATCAGTTGGTATTGGTATCGGCTCGATACAAGTGCCATTGGGTTGATATTTTGTTTCTATCCTCCAAGTTTAGGATGCAGCCCACTGAAGTGTTCTAAATTATTTGGGGGGGGGGATTAAAAAATATGCCTCAAACATGCAGTGTGAAAAATATGCAGTATGAAACATGTCTGAACTTTTTTGTGTTGATTGTCACGTCTGTTTACAGGTTAAAGGTATTGGTATCATAGTGGCCCTGTATTTACTTGGTATTTGGTCGATACCAAAATTTGCAGTATAGCACTGCACTTCATCCACCACACATGTGTGTGGCTGCTGTATTTTATCGTTTATCATTTTATACTATTTGTTATTATCAAAAGATATGCCAATTAACATTCATTAGCTGAATGCTAACAGAGCAAAAGTATTCTTTTGTTCCAGTGTGGACACGTTATCAGTGCTGTCTGTGAAAACTAAACTAGAACGTGAGGTTTTGTTTATTGAAAACCAGTCATGTTATCTCATGAGCTCCCTTGCTGCAACCCAAGTTAGCTCCACAGTGGGATGAATGAGAAGTTGGGTGGGGTTGTAAAGAAGCCACGCCCTAAAGCAGTGTCTTTTAAGCTGTGATTTATTTATTTATTTTTTCAATTTGTGTTTATGTTGTACATCTAGATAAAAAAAAATCTCAAAGCAGCCCTTTGCTGTGCTGAGTGTTTATTCAAAAATGAAGAAATTTTCATGCTGTGACTCCCGAGTGAGTCTCCACAGCTGCTGGTGTGTGCGCTCAGTTGGATCCTTGAGCTCAGTGGCTGTTTCGTAACTTTAATTAAAGGGTCGTGTTGGAGTCAGATAAAAGTGCTGCTAATCAAAGCTCATTTCTTTCTTAGCTGCACCAGCCATTAACAATTCTCAGAAAGGTCATTACACATGTAATCATGTTTCAGTGCGTGTGTCAGGGACATGTTTTTCTACTCGCTAACTAGGGTGTGTGTTTGTGTTCTTGTGATTCTAACTTCCAAACATGCCAATCATTCTGTGAAGGGCAGCTTCGCTCCCAGCTGAGAAGTATCACTAAACTAAAGCTATTTCTGTCTCCAAAGGGACTTATCCACGCTTTGATTACCTCTTGGCTGGACTGCTTAACTTCCTGTATATATACAAAGCTTGAAAATAGTGCGGCTGCTAAAGTACAAAAGTGTATCAACGATCTAGAAACAGCTCACAAATATATCACAGATCCATTATTTGCCTCCAGGTCACTGAGGTCCACACCTCTCACTTAAAAAAGTCTGTGTGTCCGCTGTAGGTGCTTTTTTGCTGCTCCTTTAGACCAGCCTGATTCAAAAGCAATGGAATGGAAATAATAGCAAGGCTGAGGCTGAATGAGAGGCTAAGGTCGGCTCGGTGGAGAGTGGGTTGAGAAGTAAGGTGTAGGTAAGGCTTTGGTTCTGTGTGCTAGGTTTAATGAGCTGGCGTGGCTAGAGGTTCACCACAGGGAAAGGGATGATTTCCAACACAAGCTGCACAGAAGGGAACCAGGAAAAGGATGAGAAAACCGCATCAAACTGGAACGCACAAAGTTTCAAAAACATCATGGACAGTCAATTTAGCATCAAGCTGGTGAAAACTATCTGGCAGAGAACAGCTGCACCTCCTAGTCCTCAATTACCCAGAGAGAAGGCTCTGCTTACAACTCCACCTGAGGGCATGACAGAAGGAAAGAAAATCAGATCAGAAGGCCACACGTCTACCTCGACTTTAACATAGGGTGGTTTTTTTTAATGTTTTGATCTTTTATGAATAGTTGGATTCTACCGTGAACAGTGATATCCATTTCATGGTTACATGAAGAATCCAGTTGCAGTAGCTTTCTCTGACTTGGAAAAGACATTATGAAAGATTTTTGAGACAAGAAAAAGCCTTTGCTTCCATTACAGCTATGTCCACATATGGAAGCAAAGCAAGGACAATAAACAGGAAAACT
This sequence comes from Haplochromis burtoni, assembly GCF_018398535.1. Classification (NCBI taxonomy): domain Eukaryota; kingdom Metazoa; phylum Chordata; class Actinopteri; order Cichliformes; family Cichlidae; genus Haplochromis; species Haplochromis burtoni. Next base: position 1,912,263 of record NW_024582405.1, on the reverse strand, counting down.
GTGAATACATCACTGCAGCATATGTGGCTCATCTGGAGGATGAAAAACAACAACAAATGAGTTACTTCACGGTGTGAGAGACAGGGCATCTTGGAGGACCATGACCCCCAACACCGTTTATCAAGACACTTCAGAAGAAGATGTTTTTGAGTGTAATGAATTGTGACATACAAATAAATGTGCATTGGGTTTTTTTTTCTACCTTCAATATATAAAAGGGGAATGACACAGATCGTAGGAGGAGAACTCTTCTAAAAGAAATTCATAGAGCATTGTTCCAACTGCAATGATAAAAAAAAAAACCAAACATCTGTAAGCATTCATAAAAATATGGACAGGTGATGCAGCTGTGAAATGATGGCTCCTAAATGAGGGTGTCTCTTTCAGTTAAAAACCTGTTGCCTCAAGCCATCGCCCCTTGGCTGCACCACGCAGGCTCCACGCAGGCTGGAGGGCCTGAGGCGTGATGAGATGAGTCGAGGATGTGCAAAGGCGGAGAGGCACAGAGATGGAGAAGCGATAGGAGAGATGACTTAAATGCAAAGAAACAAATCAAAAGTTGAGAATAGAAATGATACTGACTATGACAGTAAAACCAAACAGAATTCACCAAACTCTGGGGTCATGATGCTTTTATTGTTGCTTTTTTAGACTTTTCAGGAAAGCGTAGCAGGAAGAATAATTTATTTGGATTGCAAGTCCAAGAAGTAAGGAAGCAAAATCCAAACAGACACTCTGGACAGAGCCTGATCCAAGAAAAGGGAAATGCCAGGATAGCAAAAAAACCACCTGAACATAATCAAGGTAATGAGATGGGAAAGCCAAAGGGAACAAAGGCTTCACAGAGAAACACAGAATCAGGATACTAAGAAACAATAAAAACGTGTGAATAAGAAAGCACTCAAACCCAGAGGAGCCATTAAACAGAATATTAGAAAATAGAAAATAAGCCCACAGACCATGAAAGTTTTATTATATCTATTAAAATTAATCAGACTTTGTGTTTTTCTTAGCTGCCTGAACCATTCATGATGAGAGAGGCTACTTATCTAAAATCATGTTTTAATTCATTTTTAATTGTGTGTTTTTTTCTTTCTTTAACTTGGACTTTTAATCTGTTCTCCTCTACTGGAACACGCTTGGGGTTGTTTTTAAGTGTACATTATGAATAAACATGATTTGACCTAACTGAATTTTATCCACACAGGAGTGAGTGAGGACATTTTGTCTCTTTGCGCTATGAAGGATTTTCACTGTCCTAAAGGGGGAAAACGTGACAAAATGCTGAATAAGAATATTAAATGGCTCCTGTGCTGAGATTGTGTTTATAAACTAATGGTTACACCTCAGGTCATTGAATCTGCAATAATTCATCATCAGGGATCCTCATGCTGATGTTGAGCTGCAATAATGAATGGCGGCTGTTTGTTTTTTGTTTTTTTGTTTTGTTCAGAGGCTGTTAATGACTTCCTGCCTCTTAGGAAATAAATGAGAAAAGTTTAGACGACAAAGATGACTGACTTTGTAAGCAGCTGCCATTTTTTCAAAAGCTTCCTTAGACTTTACAACAATAAATGGTAAACGAATTGGATCTTATAAGGTGCTTTTCTGCTGTACTATCACTCAAATCGATTTAAACACCAGGTCTCATTTACCCATGTGCCTTTCTTCTAAGTGCTTTCTACTTAACATTAACACTCCAGTGCAACTCAGGATACGTGCATGCAAATTGGAGCAGCGAAGGACCGAACCACCAACCTCCTGCTTAGTACAACCACCCCAGTGTCACTTGTCAGTCCTTCTCAGTCAACATGGATCCTTTCTCCACTTCATCCGTCCAAGTTCTCATTTGAGCATTTTCAACAATCAGCTAGATCCGCACTTGTGGCACCTCCACCTGGGCTCATGCTCTCGAGGCGTAGCTCTTGCAGCTCTTATTGCTAACAATGCCCAGTTATGGGCCAGACGCTCTGATGCCATCCATTTTCAGGTTTTAGTTGATTCAACAGGTCAGTTTTTATGTACGCCTTAGAGGATTCCAACTTCCATGGTCACCGGTGTCCCGCAGGTTTTAGATCTCACCCTGGGTCAACACACCTGGATCTAATGATTAGTTCATTACCAGGCTTCTTGAGAACTTCAAGATACAGTGAGGAGGTCATTTGGCCATTTGAATCAGCTGTTTTGGATCAAGGACACATCTAAAACATGAAGGACACCAGCCCTCAAGGCCTGGAGTTGCCCACTCCTGCCCTAGGCACTAAAGCCTCAAGACCAGTTGGTGAGTGGTTGCTAAGGTTGCTACATTAAAACCCTTCTTGCGATTGCTTTGGCCACTGTGACAGCAGAGCAACTCTGCTGTCACTTCCTTCCCTATCCCGTCCCACTTTTCAGCCAGGCAGCATTTGGCCGATTGTCCGGGCATTCGCATCCATTTTTGTGCAGTAGGTGAAAAGCGCTTCCCGTGGGGTTACAAGTGAGTATATTTTAATTGTTTTATAGCCCAGGCCACACGTCAGTAGTGCAATCAGCAGGAACATGTTCTTCATTTTCTGCAGGTTGTGCAGACCTGAACTACCTGTCACATTTGACTTGGAGGATGCTCAGATGGGGAAAAATGCCTAAATATCAGGAACGCTGAAGGTCCACAAGGAGACGACCTTGAAGGGGAGACTCATCAAGTTTAAATCAGAGTTACGATATTTCTGCTAAATTGGGGTGGCTGTAGCTCAGGTGGCAGAGCAGGTCAGCCACTAATCAGAAGGTCGGTGGTTCAATCCCAGGCTGCATCCTGGCTGCATGCCAAATGTCCTTGGGCAAGATACTAACCCCATGTTTGCCTACTGGTGGTGGTCAGAGGGCCCGGTGGCGCCAGTGTCCGGCAGCCTCGCCTCTGTCAGTGCGCCCCAGGGCAGCTGTGGCTACAATGTAGCTTGCCATCGCCAGTGTGTGAATGGGTGAATGACTGAATGTAGTGTGAAGCGCTTTGGGGTCCTTAGGGACTAGAAAAGTGCTATACAAATGCAGGCCATTTACCAAATTAAATTTTAATTGCACCTCGCATTCTGTTTTTTGTATGTGTGTTGATAAAGACCCGTGAAAATAAAATGGTTTATCTGAAGTGGTTTAGCCTCCTGCTAAAATTGTAAATACATTTTTAAAAAGCAATGAAAGAATAAATAAATTCTATAAAAATAAATAAATAACAAAACAAATACAAAAAATTAATTGTAATAAAAAAGCACGACTTATGAGGTTTAAGATATAATTGAGAGGCTTTGTTGTTCTCGGTTTATCTTACAAAGCAACACTAACATGTGAATTTGACATATCTAGCCTTCAGTTCAAACTGAATCATCAAAATAATTTTAAAGAGAGGAGAGTTTGGTGCACAGGGTGAATTCACCATGATTCAACAAAAGAGCACAGAGAGGATAAAAGAAACTTCCTCCAACAAAACAAGCAATCATAAAACCGAGGAAAAGATTTGAAATTGAAGTTTTGAGTTTTGAGACAGGAAAACGCAGCTTTGTTGTTCTGTGACTGGCCTGTAAAATTAGACTACGTGCATTTTAAATTACAGCATTTTCACAATAAAATTTAATTAGAACCACAAAAACATTCATTTATGTAACATCCTCAGTTCAAAATGACTCATCAAAATGATCAAAGAGAAACATTTTATCAAACCGATGATTACGAGAAGTTCACAAATATTAAAATATATGAAAAAACTGGAAAAAAGAAGCACCCAGAGGTTAAAATCACCTTTTCTGTTTTTCATTGTGTTTCCTAAAAAGCAGTTTGAAAATGTTTAATGTCAGGGATTTCAGATGAGAGCTGTGGTGGAAGCTCACGTTGGTAAACAGCTCTTTCTAATGTCATATCTCCCAAAAACACACTCAGTAAGAGCTGCAGCAGCAGACAGAAACGATGGTCCGTTTCTCACCGTGAGGTTTTAGAGGACGAACCCACTCAGATGCTATTTGTTTGAGGTTGTTTCCCACTGAGGGATGTCAGACTGTGGCGATAAAACCTGTGAATCTTTTCCATGCAACATTAAGCAATTTTGAGTTACTTCGCTTCCTTTTAAAAAACAAACAAAAAACAACTTTATGTTATTTTTATTCCTCTTAGAGGGAGATTTAGGTTTCTGCATCATTTCTCTGACTGATGGAGTTCCAGTAAATTAAAGAAAAGCTCCTGCTGTCAGGTAAAAATTGCATTTGGTCTGAAATGTATTTAAAACTTGAAAAAACAGCTTTGTTTCAGGTCTGTGACAGCAATGTAAGTAAAGTTACAAAGTTATATGTCTGATATACGGGAGTTAGTTAGTACGTGCCAGGTCATCAGCAAGACTTTGTGGAGATGTGTGATCCACATGTCTCAAATCATTCATTGAGGCTTTGAATGTAGCACTATATTTTAATATGTACACCTTACAAGTTTTCTTTGGTGGTAATTTTACACATGTTATTGTTTTGAGTCTCTATGTGCGCTTTTTTCTTTGTATTTGCTTTAAACTGTGAGGTTGTCAAGTGTGTTTCTTTGCGTTGTTATCAGTCTTTCTACAAAATTATCCTTGTGGTGCTTCTTTCTTACATACACCACTTCATTAGGCACACCCATTCAGTTGCTTGCTGAATATGCAAATATCTAATTAGTCGATTACATGACAGCAACACAAAATATTTAGGCGTGTAGACGACCCGCTGAAGTTCAAGGTGAGCATCAGAATGACAAAAGAAAGGTGATTTAAGAGACTTTGAACATGACGGGCTGGTCTGAGCATTTAAAAAACACTGTTCATCTGCTGGAAATTTCCCACGCAATCATCTCTAGGTTTTACTGAAAACAGTATAAAAAAGAAAAAGAAAACAGAGAGAGACTATAACCAGTGAGCATCAGTTCCACAGGTGAAAATGCCTTGTTGATGTCAGAAGTCAGAGAAGAATGATGAGACTGCTCTGAGCTGATGGGAAAGCAACAGTAACTCAAATAACCACTCGTTACAAACAAGATATGCAGAAGAGCATCTCTGAATGCTGCAACAGCAGAAGACCACAACCTGTCAGGTAAGAACAGATAACTGAGGCCAAAATTCAACAGCTTTCCAAAACTGAACCCCAGGCACAAGGGACGAATAACTAAATAAACAGGAAGTGAAACGCGATAACTAACTGGGGAAAAACACAGACACAAATGGACAAACATTGACACAAGACCATAGAACTAAATTCTAAACAACTGGGAGCTGGTGGTCCCTGGCAGAAACGCAAAGTAAAATAATAAAACAAAAAAACAAAAAGATGTATTATAACCAAAACTATAACCAGGAACTACAGAAAAGATAGCTGTGAAGCAAGAAGCAAGGTAAACTAATGATCACCAAAATATCCAAAATTCAAAATAAAACAAAACTAGTACAATGACAGAGGCCCACTTGACGTGAAAGCATGGATCTATCAACCTCTCCCTGGCCCAAGCTGTGGTTCCCACGTGCTTCAAACAGTCCATTATTGTCCCTGTTCCAAAGAAACAACAGCCCGCTTGCCACAATGACTACCGTCCAGTAGCACTGACTTCAATTGTGATGAAGTGTTTTGAAAGACTGATGAGAGATCACATCACTTCTTCACTTCCTGCCACCATCGACTCACTTCAGTTTGCTTACCGGACTAATCGTTCCACAGACGATGCCATATCTCACCTGCTCCACACATCCCTGAGTCACCTGGACACTGGCAGAGGGAATTATGTTAGGATGCTGTTCGTGGACTACAGTTCAGCATTCAACACAATAATTCCCTCTAAGCTTTTCACCAAGTTGACGGATCTAGGACTCAGCTCATCACTGTGTCAGTGGATCCTCAACTTCCTCACAGACAGACCCCAATCAGTGAGGGTGGGAAAACAAGTCTCCCCCTCCATCTCACTCAGCACTGGAGTGCCTCAGGGCTGTGTTTTAAGCCCCCTGCTGTACTCACTGTACACTTATGACTGTGTAGCCACATCGACACCACCTCCATTGTCAAGTTTGCTGACGACACTGCTGTTGTGGGCCTGATCTCCGACAACATCGAGACGGCCTACCTGGAGGAGATTAGGAACCTGGAGACCTGGTGCCAGGAGAATAACCTCCTCCTAAACATCAGCAAGACTAAGGAGCTGATCGTGGACTTCACTACAAAGCAGGCGAGGAATTACAAACCCCTCATCATCAGTGGCACGCCAGTGGAGAGAGTGGACAGTTTCCGATACCTGGGTGTCCACATCACTCAGGACCTGTCATGGTCCTGCCACATCAACACCCTGGTTAAGAAAGCCCGTCAGCGTCTCTTCTTCCTCAGAAGACTTAGAGACTTCCATCTGCCACTGAAGGTGCTCAAGAACTTCTACTCCTGCACCATCGAGAGCGTCCTGACGGCAAACATCTGCACCTGGTTTGGGAACAGCACCAAGCAGGACAGACGAGATCTGCAAAGGGTGGTGCGCTCGGCAGAACGCATCATTCAATCAGAGCTCCCTGACCTGCTGTCCATCTACACCAAGCGGTGCAAGTCCAAAGCTAGGAAGATTATGATGGACCTCTCCCATCCCAACAATGGACTCTTCTCACTGTTGAGGCGCCAAAACAGAGAGAATGAGGAGGAGCTTCTTCCCCCAGGCTATTCGGGGCCTGAACCAGGTGTAGGACTGGACTCTCCCAAACACGTCACTATAAGACTGGACTCTCACACACGTCACCACACGCACCACCACACATTTCCTATAATCCTATAATTCCTATAATTTATAATCCTTATCTTTATAATCTCTTCTGCTATTTGCACATTCTTTACTGTAAATTCCTAAGTTAATTTGTAAATTTGTTGTAGTAAACTGTAAATTGTAAATATTGTAAAACTTTTCTTCTGTCATTTAATGGTCGGGCATTGTACAGCTACAAGCATTTCACCCCCATGTCATACTGTGTATGGTTGTGTGTGTGTGTGACAAATAAAATTTGAATTTGAATTTGCCTTGTGTCTTCACCAGTTTAGTGTCTTTGACATAGAGGGACATAAAAGAAACATTCATATCGTAGATGGTGTTTAAACTGTTTTCTGATTAATCATTAGTTTTTATTTAAGTCTTCTGTTTATGTCTTTATGTTTTATCCTGTCTTACTCAACCTCTTGCCTGGTTCTTCTTGAGGTTTCTTCCTGTTAAAAGAGTGTTTCCTTCCCACTGTTGCCAAGTGCTTTCTCATAGGTAGTTGCTTGATTGCAGGGTTTTCTCTATATAACTGTCAGTTTCAATCACTCTTTTAATCACTCTCCATTTGCTCACCTGCTCCAGCCAGCTTTAAATCTCACCAGCACAAACCACCCCTGACAAAGTGCATGATTACACTAAAGCTTTTGCTTTCCAGCTGCTACTTTGGGGTCCAATTTAATTCATTTTAGGTTCATTTTGAGCCTCTTTGTAAAACATTTAGGACTGTTCTGAGTCACATTTGCATGTTTTGTGTCTTTTTTAAGCTGGTTTGAAACTCTTTTTGGTCCTTCTCTAAATTTGGAGTTATTACAATAAGCTGTAAAGCTTTTCAAAGAAGAAGCTCTTGCTTCATCCAGAAGCTCATGAGTCATGTGTTTTGGTACAAACTTCCAGTAGAAAAGAGGCTTTGATTCATTTGTGGCCAGCACTAAAGGGTTTGAATGGTGGAAGAAGTTCTGGCATCTCAGTTCATATCAGTTCTGGTGTGCTTTCTTTCTGGCTTCTCACAGTTTGGACCCGAGGCGTGCTGTTGATTTAGGATTGAATTATTGTGTATTGAAGTGCCCAACCTGGACCCAGGGAGATAATAGAGAAGCCCAGCACACTGACTGGGATAATGTATAGTTAATTAAAGTGTACCGAGAGCTAAACTCAAAGGGGCAATGAGTGAGATTTATTTAGAGCCTCGGAGCAGAAAATCCACATCTGTGAGTCCTGATAGCGTTGTAGATCGATACTAATGATCTGCCTGGAACAGATGCTGATACTTCTGGCTCCAGAAAACCTACATAATCTATTTTGGAACAAAATTTCCTGAACTGATGATGTTAAGAGACTCATAGCCTTCGGGGACTGACAAACACGTAAATGTATAGGCTAAAAATGTGGTAGGAGACAGAAAAATGTGAATTTTGTGAAAAAAAAATTCTGACACAGTGCTTATTTGTCCATATCACCTCCAGAGAAAGAGTCAAAATTAGGAAAAGTGTTTATCAACATATCAGTCAATCCATCCATCCTTCCATCTGGGTGGGCTGAAGTCTTTCCCAGCTGCCATAGGGTGAGAGGCAGGGTGCACCCTGGACAGGTCAGAACACACCAAAAGCTAAAATTACCCTCATGTTTTTTTTTTCTTTATTAAACTACCAAAATAGCTACAGAGAGACTCAAACATCCCTAAAGACACACAAAGCACTGAAAAAAGACCACTGTGGCTATGCAAATGGTAACCTGCAGTTTCTCTAGTGGTCACTTGAGGCTGGCTTCAAAGGTGAGTCTGTCCTCATAGCCTCTTTGCATAAACTTTGCAGCAGAAATAAACATGTTTGCAGCCTGACACAAAACGCACTTGTCTCCATGAAGAATTTCCTCCTTCATAATGATAATGAAGACAGTAGATTTGCTTTTATAAGTCACCCATTTAGTTTCTATTACAGCTTAAAGTTAAAGTAGTGCCACTTTGAGTTCAGTGGCTCCACTGACCTCTTCGTTGTGTTTGCAGTTTCGCTACCTTTTGGAGCATTTTTTGTTTCGACTTGTTTCAAACATAAGAAGTTTGTACTCACTTTGGACTGTTTAGCAAATATCTGCATCTGTGCCTTACACCTTTTTAACCAAGCCTGCTAGTATTTGCTAATAATTTACTTATTTTACTTAAACCTTTAGTCTGTAGCGCTCAGTGTATCATCCCATTTTTTATGAGAAAGTTATGAGACTTTTCCATCATCCTTCTGTTTTTTCCCCCTGAAAAACAAATAAAACCCACAATACATTTTAGGCAATTTTCATCTTCACCAGTTTTGAAAGAAATTTGTCAAATGGTTCAATAAACTTTCCATTCTCAAAAACTTTGAAATTTTGGGGGATTTTCTGGCTTTTGTTTCATGGTCCAAGCGTTAAACCACTTCACATCAGCTTCACTTGTTCTGCCTAAAATCTATTTTTTGACTCAAACTTTGTGTCCACTTGTTTACCTACTTGCCTGCCTTTAACGGCAAGCTGCATTTTTTTGTTACAGATTTGGATTTTGGATTTTATTCTGCTTCAGGAGTCAGACCAGTGTCAGGCTTGAGTTAGCTTTAAGTGAACCAGTCTGGGGGCAGAAAACGACAGTGGCCCTGAGAGTTCAAGCGCATTGCAACTTAGAAAACAACAGCTAACAGAAAAATACCTCGAAAGCACAAAAAAACAAAACAACCGCGAAACAGAAGGAAAGTGTTTCTGGGGACATAATAACGTGACGGAACAGTGACAGAAACAAAAACGTGAGACACACTTTAATCACGCGACTCATATAATACTGTAGACACACGTTTGCTATTAACTGTTTACTGTTTACTTTGTCACTTCTTTGAGCTGTTCAAAGAAGTGACAAATATCTTTCTTCCCCAGAAACACTTCCATTTTCTATTTTTAAAATTTGCTGAGTTTTTGTATTTCCTGGTGTTTTTGACCTCTCAGGGACCACCACTGCAATCAGACCACATGTGTCTAAAATATCTTTCTCTGATGTCATGCTGGCTATGTCCATCTTTTATATACAGTATGTGGTTTAAAGCAAGCGATTGTTATAGATTTTGCTTTCCTGTTTGGTATTAGCTGAATGTTTTTGTTTATATAATATAAATAACTGAAGCTAGACACCATGTTGTGATTAGGATCGCACCAGCTGAAGTAGATCCTGTATTTTGAACTGAGCTGTACACCTGCTAAGTTTCATGTTTGAATTTTGCACATTTTGACAGACAGACAAAAATACTTCTGCCGAGCTCCTGAACTCTGGCTTTGAGGTGGTTTCCTCTGCTTTGCTGAGGTCTCCAGGTCTCCAGTGAAATCAATATGTCTAATATATGCGTGCTTGGAGAAAATACTGATTTTTGTGGCTTTGGTCACATAACCCTTTCAAAACAGAGAATGGAAGTGTGTTTGCCGTGTGCACCTGTATATCATACACATGTAACATGCGCCTTTTCCCATGTGTGCCTTCCTCTGAGGCCTTATCAGTGTGCACGCCGGCCTGGGCCATGCATCATTTTCCATACCAGCCTGACAGCTTTCCTAATCACAGCGTAATTAATCTATAACTCCTGACAGCCCTGACCATTACCCACCATTGTTTAAACACAACACATTATGTAATCGTCTGCATCAGCAGCTGGCTCTGCCTCTGACATGAAAAACAGTCCGCTTTCTCCACCCCTCGCTCAGCTTGCGTTCTTTGCATATAGATTGAACATTAAGATACTAAGTTGTGGCCTTGTAAGGCAGCAAGTGCAAGAAGTGACGGCGTTATTTACTTCATTGGCAGAGGACGGCGGGACAACGAAGTTCTGCCACAGAGGAGGAGAATTAAAGGTCCCTTGAGGCAAATTTGGTTTGGAAAATGTGCGGGAAGCCTTTAAGCACTGCTGTTTATTATTTCTAATGGTCGCGGTGTCATCTTTTTATTTCTATTATGCACATAAACTGAAAACAAATGTGGATTCACACTTTATTCCTCATAAGAAAATCAGCCTGTTGGCAAGTGGGCTTCTGATGCTCATGGAGGGATTTTATTTACTTTTTGGATCTGCTGTTTTCAAGCATCATGGTTTGCTTCTGCCTACTGCACATGCTCAGTATCGTTTCATCCACCTGCAGGCGTTACATGTGATGCCACAAAATGTAAACTGACAGCTAAGCCGTGGTGTTGTATCTAATGGTATTCATTATTTCACCCAAGTTTGGTGGTTTTCATTTTTAATTTTTAACTTTTTAAGTTGGATTACTGAATGCTTGTTTGACCGCATTATAAAACACTTATTAAAGACTCGCAGAAAAAAACATATACAAGTAAATGTAGTCGCTCTCAAAGTCTGACTCAATTAATTTTATGATTTAAATAAGTTATACCGTAAATAGAAATAATAAAACAGTTCTTTCCACTCAGGCACACAAAACATATTTCTACAGTGCCATACATTTGTTGTCACTGTGTGCATTAAAAAGTCCATTATTGCACATTAAAAATCCATCAGAGGGTTTACTCCTGTAACTGTTGTTGCATGTGTTGTAATTGGTGTGTGTGTTGGTTGCGGGGGGGGGG